>NC_133621.1:128065058-128386308 GCF_048593235.1 Sminthopsis crassicaudata
TTTTTTCCTTATTGGACACACAACCACTAGAGGGCCAAATCTGGATAGTGCTTATTTTTGTACTATAAGTTAAGAATAATTTTTATATTTTTAAATAAAATCTTACTGTTTTTATTGTAAAAAGCACTCAACTCTCTAGTCAAACAAAACCAAAGATGAAAGGCATATAGCCAGCTTGCTGTAGTTTGCCAATCATCTATGGAGAAAATTTGCATGTCAGAGATTTCTTACAGTAATGAAATCATGGGTCTGGGCCAAGTACTTATGAAGACATGCACATAGACAGACACATATATAACACATTGCACGATATACATATAAACAGACATATCCCTTGTGTGCCAGACTTTGACATCATTCCAGATAATCAACAAATATTTATTGCTTACTGATTTGTCTGAGGGTCACAGGTTAGACAGAAAGTGTCAGAAGAACTGGGATTCAAAGTTAAATTCTTTGTCCCCAAGTTCCACACATACATTTTATGTATATACATTAACATTTCCACATACAATTAAAAATTACAAAAGAGAATTTATTTTTACATTCAACTGAATCTATTGCAATCACTTTTCAAATGTTTTTAAAGAATTGTTATGATGTTTTATTTTTACATTACACTTTCATATTGATATGTCTCGTGTAAATTTAAAGTAACAATAGTGATTTCATCTGATAAAGCATGAAAAATTTTCACATTTGTAGCTCCTCTCAACTTCTTTATTATTAATAAACTGAAATCTATTTTCTCCCACTCTTATCCCTACCTCACTAAAAAAAAGAAAAATTCATTGTAAAAACTATGCATAGTCAAACAAAACAAAATTTCTCATTAACTATCTATAAAAAATATAGTTGTCCTAAAACTCTTAGTGGTTTAAGCTTTAAAAACTTCAAGCATGAATGCTACAAAATTTTGGAAAAAAACATAATTTGAAAGTTTAATTATTCAAATTGTTCATACTTATTTAGTTTTTGAATTTTGAATAAATAATTTTAACAAGACAGCATACTACCAGTATATATATTTCTAATGCAACAATTTCTCAATGACTCTTTCCAACTGGTAGATGTCAGTGGAAGAGATCCTCCTTACTTAGCCACTGTCATCTAATCTATATCCATTATATTGTTTTCATTTGTCATTACATCAATGCTCATATATCAATTACATCAATCCTCATTCTTTGGATGTTTTCAAGACTAGGATGATCCTGCCACTTAGTAGCAGCTGAAAATTTTTTTTAAAATATAGCACAAGACAGGGATCCTGTTTAATTTTAGTAAGCATATTGATATTTTAAAATGTTACTTTTACATGTTTTCTTAACATCTTAAAGTTATTAACATTTAAAAATAAAAAATTAAAAGATCTTTGAAATATCTTGTATATAGCTTTCTGCTCCTCTAAAACCTACTTCCTCTTATGTCAGGAGATGAATAGTATGTTTCATTATTGATTCTTTGGATTCACTCGATAGTCATTGTATTGATCATAGTTCATTATTACAGCTTTCAGAGTTGGGGGGGTAGGGCATGTTATTGTTTTAAAAAACTTTTTTTTAAAGTTTTATATTTTTTTATTCCTTTTGGAAATCACTTTCCTTACTCATTTTTCTCCTCCCCAAAATATATCAGTAAATTAAAATCCTTTATGACAATATATAGTCAAGAAAAACAAAATTATACATTGATCTTACCTGAAAACATGTCACTTTCCTTTATTAGCTTTCTGACAAGATGTACTCAGCATGCTTTATCATCTAGAAATCTTTCCAATATACCATGATGTCTCTTCAACAGTAAAAAGAATTTCTCTGAAATCAGAAGTGTGGAGTACGAGCTAGTTCCTTGGAGGGCCTTGGGGTCAGCCAGAGTCAGGATAAATTAAAGTCCTTGGTCTTTAGGGGGAGAAGTAAAGGAGACAAACTGCCATGAGGCTTGCCAATGATGTATCTTGGATTTTTGAGTCCAAAGTCACCAACCTCTCTCCTCCTTGTCCTGCCACAAAGTAACTCTGACCAGTCTCACCCCACCTTCTAATTCTTGCCTACAATTATCTTAACACCAAATATTGAGCCAGCAGCAACTGTGAGAAGAGGAATTTATCCAAACATATGCTAATAGGGATTTCAAGGAACCTGTATTTGATTTAAAGGTATGGGAAATGTGTCTGGGACATATAGCCAAAGGAACAAATCTTTGCTACAGGGCATTTGCTCATCATTTACATATATTAATTGCATATTCAGGATATAAAAATTTATGCTGATCGAGAAATGAAAATTAAGACAACTCTGAGATACCACTACACACCTCTCAAATTGGCTAAGATGACAGGAAAAGAGAATGATGTTGGAGGGGATGCAGAAAAACTGAGACACTACATTGTTGGTAGAACTGTGAACAGATGCAGCCATTCTGGAGAGCAATTTGGAACTATGCCCAAAAAGTTATCAAACTGCATAATCTTTGACCCAGCAGTGTTACTACTGGGCCTGTATCCCAAAGAGATCTTAAAAGGAGGGAAAGGAACCCACATGTGCAAAAATGTTTGTGGCAACCCTCTTTGTAGTGGCAAGAAACTGGAAACTGAATGGAAATACCCCTCATTTGGAGCATGGCTGAATAAATTATGGTATATGAATGTTATGGAATATTATACTTCTCAAAGAAATGACCAACAGCAATTTCAAAGAAGCCTGGACTTACATGAATTGATGCTAAGTGAATTATTATATATGGCAAAAATGATCAATTCTGATGGACATGGCTCTCTTCAACAATGAGATGACTAAAACCAGTTCTACTTGTTCAAAGGAAAAGAGCCGTCTACACCCAGACAGAGGATTGTGGGAACTGAGTGTGGTTCATTATATAGCATTTTCACACTTTTTGTTTGCTTATATTTTATTTTGCTTCCCCTTTTCTCTTGTGCAGCATGATAACTGCATAAATATGTATGCATATATTGGATTTAACATATATTTCTACCATGTTGAATATATATTGGACTACTTGCCATCTGGGGAGAGCGTGGGGAAAAGGGGAGGTAGGAACTGGAACATAAGAGTTTTGCAAGGGCTAATGTTGAAGAATTGTCCACACATAGGTTTTGAAAAATAAAAAGCCTTAAAAAAAAATTGTACTGAAGATATAGGCAAAAGAAAAAGAGCACTAAGATCATCCCACCTCACTCTAGACACCATTTTTTTAGTGAAAATTATGGGCAGCAAGCCAGGAAGGAAAACTTCAATTATATTCCAGTGTCTCAATGAATTGGTCCTCCTGCTACTCCATTGCAGCTATGTTAGGTAGGCCTTTTATCTCTTCCCTGTATCTGTCTTTTGGGAGGGGAACTATACAATTTTTATAAAAGTTAAATGTAAATCAAAATTTAATTACTATGAAAAGAAAGATGTAAAAATAACTCTCTTTTAATGTGAAACGTTATGAGAGTAGAACACTACTAGAAATACTAACTTTAGCAACGAGAGAGAAATATCCCAATGTGCAAATAACATGACGGTCTATTAATAAATCCCCAAAAAATCAGTAAAGATATTAATGAGGATTAACAGCTTCAATGAAGAAGCAGGAAATAAAAAAACCAAAATTCACATTTCTATTTAGCTCTTTAAAAAAACTGATAGAAATTCTATTCAAAATAATTATAATAAAGTCCATAAAACATCTAGTAACTAACTTACCAATATATGTCTAAGATCTACATAAATGCAGTCACAAAGCATTTTTTACAGAAGTAAAAGAAGATAAATAATTGAAGAACTACAGGATGACTGCAGAAATATATATAAATATGATTACAGTTCCTAAATTAGATTGCAAATGTACTAAAAAAGCAAAGTAACACTTTGCAAACTAGAAAAATAGAACAATAAAATTTATTTGGTAACCTAGAATATCAAGAAACTTTTTTTCTAAAGAAGGATAAAAGAAACCTATCATTAACAGATCTCAAACTACATTACAAAACAGCAATCATCAAAAGTATTTTGTATATTTTAAAAAGTAGATGGGGAAAAGAGAAACCTATAAACAATTAATACAATAGTCCAGTGTTCAATATCAAGAAAAAAATTTCTCCAAATAAAATTATTTTTCAACTATGTTGAAATTTACCCAAAAAAAGCACCTAGAAAGATAGAAAGCAATTGAATAGTAGCTAGATTTTAGATACTATTTTATACTTTTTACCACAAACAAGCTATAAAAGGATATGTGACAAATATAAAAGGCCCTTATTTTTAAATTACAGGTAAATGTAAAGTAGTACAATTAACAAATACAATTAAGCTATAGGTAGAATTTCCCTTTACACACAATATGGTATAGTAGATGGAAAGTCAAAATTCTCATATGTATATGCTATGTATAGTCATATAGTTGATCACTCATCCTTTGGAAGTTATCTTGCTTCTAAATGCTCTAGGCAACTCTCCATGGCTGTAAATTTCAGAGACAATGCCAATTTGTCTTTGTAGAGGAAGATTTTTTTTACTTGGAGCTCCTTGTCTTAGGTCAGTGTCAAATATTTATATTAAAAAAAATATTTTATCTGATGTAAGGAATGGAAATAAAGTCCTAAGATGAGTCATTCCAAATGGAATATGGAAATATATTGCTAAAAAGAATTGCAAGCTATATGACAAAAATGCACCCCATCACCAATAAGGGATATGCTCTTGTTGTTTTACCTCTCACCTTATAAACTCGCAGAATATGATAAAAGATGGAACTGTCAGCATGGAAAAGGAAGCAAACTAATACTCTATAGCTGGACCGATGAATTTGTCCTACCATTCTAGAAAATCTAAATTTTGAAGAAAAAGGAATTGTAATTGCAACTTGTAATAATAACCATTCATCTAGACAATCCTTTCTCTCCCTAAAAAGTTTGGTACTATAGATGCTGAAGAATTAATTTGCAATCCAGATACAAATGCTATATAACTTGACTGTGCACAACTTTTTTATCACATACATATATGAATAAAATGCCTATAGCATTCTTCTTTCTTATAGCTTTATCCAGTATGAAACAAATTCTTCATTTGTATTAGAGATCTGGCTGAAAAAAGGGCAACCCCCCAAAATGGAAAACTTCTCAATGCTTGCTGGAAGAAGCCTGAAAAAAGGAAATGTAGCCTCATGGATATTTAATTTACTGGAAAAGCTGCCTCAATCCAATAAATCCATCATGTCAATCCTCAGGCAAGGAATTATTTGCTCTCACTTTTAAGGGCATATATTTAGCTCTAGGTGGCTTCAAAAGCTGCTTTGGAAGGGATGAAGTTCCATTCTCATTTTAACTGTTAACAGTTGATATCCTGGTGAAGAGACATCAGGAAAAGAATGGAATGTTCTTCCATGGAATAAGGATCCCTGTGCAGAACTTTGAGCATCCAAAAGATACATATGTTTGTGCTATTGATGATTTTTTAATCCAAATAGCATTTCTTACCAAGGAAGTGTTCATTTTGTTTCTTCTCTTTTTAATCTTTCTCCTTTTTGGGCCACCATTTCCTTCCAGCTTCATTTCTCTCACAAACTTATTTCTTTCAAAATAAATCATTGTCCAATTTCACACACTTCTGATCCTGTAATGTAAATTGTCTTTGGCAGTTTTTTTGTTTTTTTTTTAAGAGCTTATGTAATGAACTACCAATCAAATTTTGTGGTAAACAAATTAGGACCCCATAGCTACAACTGTAAGAAACCATGGAAGACCCTGGACATTTGCCTGTTCCTTGTTATGACTGGGATAAACTCCCAGATTTTCTGCTTGTAAAATGCCCATGAACAACTCACGTTTGCTTAACGGCAGTCCTAACTGCCAGACTCAGCTTGGAGAATTGACTAAAAAGAAGGGGTAATCTTGTTGTGAACTTTGTAATGAAACTTACTGGAATCTCTATTAACATTAGTGGTTTGTTCTTAGTGGGGGCTGATGAATTTATACAATATTATCATCACAGGCATCATGGATTTAGAGCAGAGGGACCTTAGATGTTATGAAATCTAAGTTCATTATTTCAGAGGAGGAATCTTAAGGATGAGAGGTAAAGGCCATACAGCTAGTATATGTTAGGGGTAGGATAGCACTATTAGATATCCATTAGAATATTTTGCTTCTCATTAGCCATAGCAACCTAGAGACCAGTTACTCGGATAGAGGCTCATAACTTTTGTCAGTGAAAATATCTGTTTACTGAAGTACCAACCTACAATCAGGCTATTTACAAATTGCTTTCTTCCAACCAACTCAAAAAAGACTAATTAATCTAAAATTTGAATACTCATCAGGCTCACTGCACTCTAACAAAATTTGTAGGGTTGATCAGTATTTCTTGGTATGACTTCTGCTTTACAGGTCAGGCCAAATAGAATCCACTCATCCAGAGCTACAATAACTGTACTTTGCTTCAAGAGATATTCTCTCCTGAGACTTCTTGGCAGTTATTTATAATTCACATTTCAGTCCAACAACCATGGTTTCCACATTGTCCTACATAGAGAATATATATGCTCTCTGATAGTTTCCTAGTGACTACCTGGCTCCTTTTGTATGCTCAGAATGTAGCTCCATTCAAAATAATAGCTTACATGTTTAAACTGACAGTTGAGGAGATCTATATTGTTTAAGAAGCATTAAGACACATGAACTCAATTAAAGCTATTAGTTCCATGTTCATTACTAATCTCTTGGCACTCAGGGTAGAAATTTCAAAATTGTCTCATGTACATAGTAGCATATTAATGCTGACATAGTTATCATCCTCAAATACAACCATTCTAGATTATAAAGCATGTCTTTCCTATATAACCAAGCAAACTGTGTCCATAGACAATAATAAAGGCTGGTGGCATTTGCTGATACTGTTATCACTAAATAAGAAATGCCATCAAAGCTTAATTCTTTCTCTTTACAGAGTCAGCTTAAGTCTCACAATTCCATGAAGCCTCATCTCTAGTTCACTAACTTCTCCCACCAGCTGATGATTGCCAAGGTTATCCATTGCATCCAGGGCTGTGTCTAGTCATCTTGATTCCTGTCTCACACTGGATTTACATAATGCTGGAAGATTGAAGCTGACAACTTTGTGAAAACACCTAACTTAAATCCAATGCTTTTGAGAACTCCTGCTCTAACACATGATTTTATAGATCACAAAATAAATGACTCTACCAGGTATGTTATACTATAATAAAAGAAAATATCAAAAATAGTCCTGATTGAGTACTCCTATAAGTTGCACCCTAGGCAACTGTCTTGCTTGCTCCTACTCCCAGCTCTCATTTATATTCAAACATCCTTTAGTTTAAGGAAGTTCCATAATGGATTTGGCCAAAGTCTCAGTACATAAAGCTAATAACTGTTCTAATTTCAAAAGGCTTGTAATGAATTGTAATATTTAAGATGACATCACTTCAGTTAGAATCTGAGATTTCCCTTTATCTTAATATTTATATCATTGTTTGAAGAAAAACAGATTTAACTGAAATGAATCTAATTTGGGGATTACATGGTATGTTTCTCCTTTTTTAACCTTGGGTCAATCAGAGGTTGATTTGTCTTTTTATTACTAAAAATAAGGGTTCATTATAGAAGAGTTCATTAACAAGGCTGCATCATACACTCACCATTTTACCACAGACAAATGAATCTTGTTCCTCCCCTTGTCCTCTCCCCCTCCCCATACCCAAATATACCCCAAATTCAGAATCTCATTTGTACCAAGTTATTTGTGAGCCTTGATAATATATTATATGCATCCAGGACACAGAGTTTTTATTTATACATATAAACAACTATGAAATTAGGTGACTTGCACTTTCAGGCATAAACATACTTTACACGATTTCATTTGACCTTCACAATAACCTATGAAGTTCTGTTATTCTTACAGATGGGATAAGTGAGAGGTTTCATTTAACCTAGTTCTAAGGGATTCTAGGTTAGTTACTGAATGAATGGGATAGTGGGAATGGCATGTGGTAGGAGTCACTTTTATTTTGGATTAGAATGCAAAACTTGATTTTTTTTAAGAATAAAGTTGCCACAAACTTCACACTTGGGTTTCCCAGTGGCATTCCCTGTAACTTAGGCTATCTGGGCAAAATTGTTGGAAAAAATAGGTTAGATGGAAAACAAAGTCGTTTGTGTTGTGGTCTTCTACTTACTGCGACTACTACTACAACTACTACTATTGTTACCACCACCACCACTACCCAAGAAAATAATTATGGATCCTTGAAGAACAACTGGCTTCAAACACACGCATACCAAAGGTTAGGAAAAGCAAAATTACACAATCATTGTTACCATAACCTTTTTAATGCTCTTAACATATCCAAGTCATTTTTACTTACCCTCCAACACTTTTCTTCAAGGTATAATGTTTTCTATTCTCCCATTGAAAAATTTTAATTCTTTATAGGCATTTACAGGCTAACCTAGAAACATAGCCCACTTAATAATACATTATCAATTATTTCTATGAGAAAAGATATTTAAAACTTCACGCCACTAAAAGTATTTTTATATTACAATCCATTCATAAATAGGGAATTTTCTTTCAAATGATTATAACTTATATATATATAAAATCAATGCACTTACACAGAAAATTCACTCCTTTGAATTATCTGTTGACACTCAATGTGTTGGAGAAAATTGTTGAAAGACTGCTCAATGAAAGCAAGCTTTGACTGGATATAAACAAATTTTCATTTACAGACATTTATAAAATGACATTTGCTAAATTGGAACAATTTCATCAACATCAAGATAATTTGGACAGAATAAGGCCATATTTAAAACATATCTCAGGCAAATTATTCATTGCAAACTTTACTAAATCTTGTACCTTATCTCTTTTACACCTTCATAACCTTTCAAATCCCTATCTTTGCTCCACATGAGAATCTTTTCTCTCACATCATCATTTTCCTTTTCAATTAAACCTCAACTGATTCACAATTGTTATAGGAAGCCACAAGAACTATCAGAAAATAGCAATTGCAGAAATAAACTAATGCCAATAGTAAAAAAAATTAATCTGAGGAACTCCAGGTAGATATACTCCAGGGAATGTATACCCTTGATGTCAGTGGTGTATAAAATTCTGTTTACAATTTTCCATTATAAAATATCAAAATTACCATGTGTTTATAAAATTCCCCAAATTATGACTATTAGTAACTACTAGATATTTATACAATATAAATAACTTACAATAAAATGCAAAATGTAGAAATATTTTAATTTACATATCAAACTGCAACACTCACAAAATGAGTAAAAATGTCATTATCACAATTTGTAAAAATTCTGCACATTATCCTCAGAATAAGTAGATCTGTACAGTCAAGATTTACAAAAGCCTAAAGTAAATAGTTTATCAGTGTGCTACCGAATTTAGAGGTTCTGCCCGAATATTTCCCAGATCAAGTGCAGAATCTGTCTCTTCATCAATTTCTCCAATGACTGCACTGTTAAAAAAATGAAAAGAAATAAGAGAATAAATTAAAATATAAGAATTTTTTTAAATTTGGGAGTAATTTCTAAAAATATTTAAGTCTTTCAAAACCAAAAGATGTTGAAAAAAAGGATATTAAGTTTTAGAACACTTAGTAATTTCATAAAATCATTTTTACAAGGAATTGAGAGTTAGGCTGTAATTGTAACTTTGAATTAAAAAAAAAAAAGAAGGATCTTAACATTTAAAATGAAGTTCTTTCCCAGGTAGAACCAAAACAAATTTTTAAAATAAAACCTGCCAGTTATATGATGGCAGATTATGTATCAAACCTTACAGGTATCATGACATTAAAATAGGTGACATAACAATAACAAAAAAGTCTATTATTTAAGATTCAAAGATTGCACAAAAATTATATTTAAAAACATTGCTGTTTTCATAACAATCACTAGACAACTGAAAGTAACTGAGTAATTTCAATAATGTTTCCTCTATGGTAAAACATTACAAAAACTATTATTTTAATAAGATTCATATTATTATTTATAGGATATTTAAATTTTTTCCCATCTTATTCACTGATATAATTTTTACATGGAAGTATGTGAAGGTGAGGGCCAGTAGACTAATGTATTGGAAGATAGAGATGTTGAAGAAGCCCTTAAAAATTTAATTTTGAAAATGAAAATAGAATGGATCCTTTCTACCTCTAAATCCTACAATTTATCATAGCAATTTGCCTATATATTTCTGATGAAATTATCTTAAAAGAATTTGCCCATTAAGGATAAGAGGAATTGTCTAAAAAATAAGAGGTAAATCCTTAAACAAATCAGATTTTTAAAAGACTTTTAAAGCCAAGAAAGTTAATTGAGAATGAACAAAATTAGTATACTTGTATGAGAACAGTGCCAGCAATGCTAAAGGACAGAAAGAGATAAGGCTGGCAATTAAAGTCAAGGACAGCTAAAAAGGGTTTTTAGTTTTTTGAGGGGAAGAAGTGTGGAGGAAAGTATCACTGAAAGCATAGGGTACTGCTTGGCATGGAAGGCATGCTGAAAAGACAAAAAGATCGAACTACTCAGTTTATTTTGCTTTCTTTTTTTTTTTTCTACCCAAGGAGAATAATGGAGGAATAAAATAATATGATTAAAACAGAATTTAAATTTAGGGCAAGCAAAGAGATATTAAAAAGCATGTAATGGTCCACAACAAATATCAAATAGCATAGTATCTAAAGAACTGACAGAAGTGATTTCTGATAGAAAATCTTTGAAAGAATATGGAAAATGGGGAAAGGACAAATATGTTTTAACCTTCAAAAAAGGATACCTGAGTGGCTTAGTGCACAATGCTGGGGTTAGATTCAGGAAGAAATATGAATTCTGCATCATTTATTTACTAGCTACGTGACACTGGAGCTGGATTTGAACTCAAGTATTTATAACTGTAGGCCTAGAATTCTTTCTACTGTGTGATCCAGCTGCCAGAAGCAACCTACTGGTTGGTACCTACTCTCAGAATTTTACCCTATATTAGTGTTGGGACTGTACCCTATTGCAGCTCAGGATTCTCCAGCAGTAGGATTGCAAGATGTACCACTATGCACTATGTCCAGCCCTAATTTATTCACTTATTCATTCATCAGGCAATTGGGGTTAAGTGACTTGCCCAGGGTCACACAGCTAGAATGTGTTAAGTATCTGAGGTCACATTTGAATTCAAGTCCTTTCTGATTTCAGGGCTGGTGCTCTATCCACTGCACCACCTAGCTGCCCCTTCCCTAATTTATCTTAAAAAAGGAAAATGTAAGAAAACCCATAGTTTTAAAGTTAACTGGAGATGATTATTAACTTTACAAAAGGTTCACTTGGAGATTATTACTTTTATTCAAGAATTACCCTTTTGGGAGGAAAAAACATAACATCCACATTAATACATATTATTAAATTACCTTTATATACACTTATAGCCCAGATTAAAAAAAATTAACATACTTACACATTGTCACCTCTTACAATGTATAATCCTAATACCACTTGCTCTACTCCCTGAGAAGAGCTGAACACTCGTTCATGGCTTTCATCCAAAATCAAATTGATGGTCTGATCAAAACCTTTTAGGGTTCCCTGTAAAAAGAATAAAGAAATGCTTTTAAGGTTATTTCAGTTTATAAATTCAAAATATAATATAATAATTAATAATATAAAATATAATAATTCTATAAAACTTGTCACTCAAAAGCAAATCAAACACATTAAAAAGTCTATCTTCTAACTAGAATTAAAAAAAACAAAACCACAAAAAATACTCCAAAAGTACCTTTATTTCACATTATAAAACCCTTTATTAAGGAAAAAACACAAGGGCTAACACTCTACAGAAAGCTATGATGTATTATAGTCTACAATAAAAAATATTTTGTGTGCTAGTTACTGTGAATTTACAGATGGAGGGTCCACAGGCACTATCTTTCAAAAGCTAATACTCAGTTAAGTTTAATAAACATTTACTCTGCACCACATATTATGGAGTAGTTAAAAATATAAAAATAAAATAAGCATCCCTGAATTTGAGGAATTTACATTCTAAATAAGATGGCCAAATGAATCAGAATTAAAATATGAAATAGCAAGCTTTACAAACAGGGCTACATTAATAATTTTTCTTTTTTTTTCTGAGGCTGGGGTTAAGTGACTTGCCCAGGGTCACACAGCTAGGAAGTGTTAAGTGTCTGAGACCACATTTGAACTCAGGTCCTCCTGAATTCAGGGCTGGTGCTCTATCAACTGCGCCATCTAGCTGTCCCATTAATAATTTTTCAAAGGAAAAAAGCTGTTTTAAAAAATAGCTGAGTCCTGGTGGAATTTGTGGAGAAGACTTCATAGAAGAAATTAAAATTTAAATGAGAGAAGAAAAGAGTTAACAGAATTTCTGAGGAAATTTAAATTATGTGGTTCTTGATAAATGTTTCAAATTTTTATTAATATTCTGTTTGTTCAGTTTTCCTCATCTGAATAATACAATCCAGAGAATAAGGGCAAAAAGAAGAAAACTAAATCTAGGGTTTGGAGAAATCATGCTTTAAAAAAAAAAACAAACCTAATTAGCAACCAATTTTTATAAAGATCAGCTTATCACAAACAAACAAACAAGAGCTTATTAGGACATACATAACTTTAAAAAGAATAACTTTAAAGAATGTTTTTGATGTATCAAATAACATGAAATAACATTTCTACAGATTGGCTTAAGCTGTTTTATTCTTTGTGTGTAAAATTTTCCAGAAAAAAAAAAAAATCTTTCCCTTGGATTTTGCTAATATTAAGAAAGAAATGCTTTTATCTTGGGCTTTCAAAAAAAAAAATTTTTTTTTCACATTACTTCATCTACATGGTACCTACCACAGGAAAAATTTAATGTACAAAGCCAGCAAGTAAAACTAATAAATATATATACACATACATACATACATATCTAAACACACAAACACATAACAACAGTAGAAGCCTACTATTGAGGTTTGTTTGTCAAGACTCTAATTCATAAAAAATTCTTGAGTTCCTCTGAATGATTTCCATGGAGTCTAACTTAATTATTACTTTACTGAATAAAATGTTTCACATTCTAATGTATACTGGGAGGCAATTATGAAATATTTAGGCAAAGGATTTGTTCCTCCTACTGATAAGATCACTAGTGCAAAATGAAAATCTACAGAAAATCTACTTGAATTACTCTTTTACAAAGCTGCTTTATCTTTACAATTTTAAGAACATAGGGTATTTATTATTATTATGTTTTATAGCTCAGAAAACCAAGGCTTAGAGATATTAATCAATTTGCCCAAGGTCACATTATATCTTTAATAGGAGAGCTTATTGTATACTTTTAAAAAAAAAAAAAATACCAATCAAAGCAGCATCATATACTCTGTAGTAGAAAAGAAACTGGTTTTTTTTTTTTTTTTTGAGTCCCTTCTAGAGCCTTCCTTTCCAGTTATATGCTTTACTGTTATTATGGTTTAAGTCCCTTTAGTTGTGTCTGATTCTCCATGACCCCATTTGGAGTTTTCTTGACAAAGATACCCTTGTCATTTCTTTTTTTCCAATTCATTTTACAGATGAGGAAACTGAGACAAAGAGGTCTGAGTCGCATAACCAGTGTCTTGAGGTCAGATTTAAGCTCAGATCTTTCTGACTTCATACCCAGTCCATTCACTGCTCCACCTAGCAGTGGATCTATATTGTCTCCAAACACAATAAAACTTTGAGGAAGTAACTATTTCATTTTTGTCTTTTTATCTGCATTGCCTAAAGAGTGTGAAGTTGGTTAAAGATTAGTTATTCAACAACCAGTGTTTTAGTTGTTATTCAGACTGATGATTACACTAGTGTAGGAAACTTTACTAGAGAAAACTAGCTCAAGGAATGCAAAAGACATATGTATTTGGTAATACATATCAAATAGAAAACTGCCTGGGACACAAAAGAGATTTAAGGGAGTTAATGATTCACAAACAAGATTTGAATTTAAGTTTTCTTAACTCTTTAAGTTTTCCACACTTTATTTATACTGCCAATTCTGCATTATCCATGAAACCACATTGTCTCCCTTAACAAAACTGCTAAAAATATTAGGAACAAAAAAGACAATAACTTTTTTTGTGATTTAAAAAGAGATTATTAAGTATTACCACCAAGTATAAGTCAAGGAAAAAATATTATAAAGATCTATAATGCCATGTCTATAGGAAACTAAAATCTGAGTATAAAAGAAATAAGGCTAGATTAGGAAACAGAAGACCTGAATTCTAATTTTAAGTATACTTCTATTTGTGTGTTCTCGGGTGAGTGATTTTTTTAAAAAATCTTTTCTAGGTTTTATTTCTTCACCTACAAAATAAAGGGCACCCAGATAATTAAGTGTTACAATAGAAAGAAGGCTGGATATGAATCCAGCCAATAAGACCTGAATTCAAATCTTGTCTCAGATAACAGATGCTTAGAAAATAGACCTTGAACAAATCACTTAATCTCAGCCATTCCTCATCTGTAAAATGAAGATAAGAGCATCTATTTCAGAATGTTTTAAGGACAAAAGATGTAAAACACTTTGCAAACCTTTAAAAGGCTATAAAAACATTTGTTTTTATTATCATGAAGGCGTTAGAATAGATCTTTTAAGGTCCTTTCCAACTCTGCCAATCTATGAAAATATATATTCATTTCCTCTTCAAGTTTCTTATCTGAACTATAAATCATGTAAGTTCAACTATTTTCATATTTACATAATGTCTTTTTGATGCTCTTGCTTCTCAATATATTAAAACTTTTTCATGCCCCTTCCATTGCTCTTTAAGCAATCCACAAGTCAGACAACCAAAGAAGGAGGTAAATTATTCAAAGTGACAGCAATAGAAAGTTTAAAGGCTCCCTTGGCATGATGAACTGTCAAAAGATTTAGGGTCCTCTAGCATATTAAAAGTCCTTGTGGGGTCTGAAGGGAAGACAAATGCAAGATCTGCACAGGATGAAAAATCGTGAATAAGTTGTGAGCTGTATATACTATGTAACTACAGACCTAAAAGAGCCACTGAAGTTTACTGACATGGTCAAATCTTAGGTTTTAGGAATTTTAGGAAATTATTTAGGAAAATTATTCTCGCCACTAAAGGAGAGTTTGAGAAAGGAGCATGATTTGAAGACTACATTACAATATTCTGAAAAAGATAAATAAGATCCTGAACTAGGGTAGCAATTGTCTGTGAGAGAAAAAAATGAAATGTTATAAAGGAAAAAAATGGCAATATCTGGCAATGGATTGGATATTTTGTAGTGAGAAGAATCAAACATGGCACTGGGGTTGCAAGTCTGGATAATGGCGCAGCAAGTTGAGTTGTTTTGAACAAGTTGAGCTTCAACATGCCTTAAGTACATCTAATTTAAGATGCCCAAAAGGCAGCTGGTAATATAGTGATGGAGTGATGACTAGAACTCAGAAAGACTAAGGAAGGATAAGAGAGATCTGGGAATAATATGCATCTAGATGACATCATCAAGTGAGATGGAGAAGGGATAACAAAAAAATGATGACAGAGAGAAAAGATAAAGGAAGCCAGAACAAAACCACAGTAAATACTGAGTTAATGAATTAACACAGATGAAGGACTGGTGAGTTGGAGGAAAACCAGGCAAGAACAATGTCACAAATCCTAGAAAGAATGGACTATCTATGGGAAAAAGGTGATCAGTAGTGTTAAATGTGGTAGAAGTCAAAAAGGGTAATGTCTGAAGACAAAGGCCATTAAGTAGATTTGTCAATTAAAAGATAACTGGCAACTTTGGAGAGGACAATTTCAGTTGAATGAAGTTTAAAGTCAAACTGAGGGGCAGCTAGGTGGTGCAGTGGATAGAGCACCAGCCCTGAATTCGGGAGGAGGACCTGAGTTCAATTCTGGTCTCAGAAACTTAACACTTCCTAGCTGTGTGACCCTGGGCAAGTCACTTAACCCCAGCCTCAGGAGGAAAAAAAAAGTCAAACTGCAGAAGGTTGAAAGAGGAATGCAGAAAGCAAGTGTGCTATAATTTATAATCTATGAGAAAAGCATAACAACTGACCTTAATACAGGGCTTTTAAGTTTTAAAAAGTCCTTTATATTCCTTATCCTTTTTTACACTTAAGACAACTAAGAGCAACTTGACTATGGTCCAACAGATAACGCAGTTAGAGGAAAGGGTTTGAACCCTGAGCTTTTCTGATACCAAGAACAACACTTTGCATGATAGTAAACTGATGATTCAATGTAAAAACGTCCCGCCATCTCCTGCTTTAACAAGTATGCTACAAATAAAATTATATGAATTATGTAATAGCACAGAGCTGAATACTTACCACAATCATTCTGCCATCAGATGTAATAACAGCAACTGTACCTGATAAAACAGGATTAAGGAAGTTTTTCTTCTTATTGTTTTTGTGCTGCAACTTGATGCCCTGATAAAAGAATGCTAACTTTGCTAGAAAATGCGAAATTTTACAATTTTACAACAAATAAATGTTTAAATTTATAAAAATAAATAAAATATATTTATATTCACAATATAAAAAGTGGATTATGGAGATCTGAAAACTGCAAAAGATCCTATTAAAAAAATAAATAAAAATCAATGCTTACAACAGTTACAAACATTATCTTTGGCTTTTCTTTGGAAATTCATTTTTAGCTATGTGATTAGAGTATTCCATATAAGATTTTTTTTTCTGTGAAACCTTAAACCAACTTTCCTCAATTTCCTTTCATTAACCCCCACAGAAATTACCAGCAAACCAGTAAAAAGAACGAATGAAACCTTGGAAAGTTTCTTTCCGGCGCACTAAAATTAAAGTTATTTTGGAGGCGTTTTTTGCTTTGAGTTTACACGCCATCCTTGCTCTCGTGCGACCTGCATCCAAACGCTCCGATCTCAGTTCTCCGGGAGTAGAACAGACAATCGCTGCTCCAGAGGCAATGAAAGGGGGCTGGAAGGGGCGGGGGATGGCAGAAGACGGACAACATTTAGAGGGGTAGAAAGGAAAACAAGTAAAGAACCATAATTAAGATCTGCCAGGAAGCGGGGCCGGACACATCCCGTCGCTCCTCCCCCTCCCGGTTCGCGGTCACACAGGGGCTCGCTCGGCTCCCTAGGCCGGAGGCACGGCGCTGCAAAGGATCGCCGGCGCAACCGGGACGGGTGGGGCAGGCACAGGAAGGAGCGGGCGCTAGTCTGCTGCCCCAGCGGCAGCTCAAGGATACGGTTGATGTAGTTCTCCAGGGCCGACGTCATGATGCTCGGACCGCGCGCTCCGGAGTCTGCGCTAAGCTCCGAGAAAGGAAGAAGGAGGTGATATTCCTAGAACCCAGGCACTCTATGTCTGAAAGGAAAACACTATCGCGAGATTAGAGGCTACCGCGGTACCCCGCCCTCACCTTCCTCAGCCTCTCGCAGGAGCTGGGGCGAGTGAGGATTTGTGCGCATGCGCCCTTTGCGTGGTCTTCCCAGAATGCCTTGGTTCCCTAGAGACCACGTGAGCTGGGAGAGGGTGGGATAAAGCGAGAGTGGAGATAGAGAAGGGTAAAGAATTCAGAGAAAATTGGTAGGAAATATGACCGAACAATAAGCTGTTGGTTTTTTTGTTTGTTTGTTTGTTTTTTAAATCACATAAGTATAAAAGATATTGAAGTTTAAACATTGAAACTATGAAGCGTATAAAAATTTAACAAACTAATAATTAATTATAATAATCATAATATTTAATTAACTAATAATTAAATTATTATAATATATTATAATTAACTAATAATGTTATTAATATTAATAATAATAATATAAGTTTTGCAAAGCACTTTACAAATGTCTCATATTACCACAGCAACCTGGAGAGACAAGTGTTCTTATGCCCATTTTATCGATGAGAAAACCGAGGTTGAGAGGGTCACATGGGAAATTATTGCCCGGAGTTGCATTTGAACTCTGTTTTTTTCCTAGCATTCCATCTGTATACACCACCACATGGATGTGGAGTGAAAGATATAGGGACCGGGGTTCTCCAGGTCAGCAGTACTGGAAAGTGACAAGTTCGTGGTTCCCAAGGGTCATGCTTTCTTGGTGCCCTCCTCAGTTCGTAGTGCATTTCAGATGCTTATTAATCACCTGGTTCCGTTCTTCTCTATTAACTTAGTGTCTTATCTGCAAAATGAGCTGGCTGAGAAGAGGTGGCTTTCAATCCCTCTGGATCAGCTCTAATTCTATGATTCCGTGGTCTTCCTAATCCAATTCTTGTTTTCACCACGATCTCCAGTTCCTTCATTCTTCATTAGTTTCCTCTGTCACCGTGTCCATCCTGGCTTCACTTTATTCCCTTCCTAATCTGTATCCAAGCACTAACTAACTTTTGCTGCCTCTACCTAACAAAAACCTCAATCCTGGGTTATTTATAACATCTCCTTGGCTTCTTTTTTTGCTACTAAGAACAGGAGAGATTAATTCAGTTATGTAAACTGAGTTCAACACAAATTTAAATTATCTAATCTATAAGAAAACAATCTTTTTGCTCATTTACTCCAACAGAAGCAGTTCCCAAATCTCTTATTCATTTTCATGACATTCTTCTCTGGTTTTCCTTCCTATCTGACTTCTTCTCCTTTGCCAGATTGTTATCCATAATTTTTTTTTTGTTTGTCACCCCCACCTCCTTCCACCTGTGATCTGCTCTGGGCTGCTCTCCTCATTTACTGGATTACCTCATTAGCTCTTATAGTTGAATTATCTCTGTATTGATGACTTTCAGATCTATGTATCCTGCTCAGATCTCTCTCCTGAACTCCAGGCAGACATCACAAACTACCCATTAGACATTTTAAATTTATGTCCAATACTTAATTCATTACTGTTTCCCCTTCAAATTCTTGCCCTCTCTTAAACTTTCTTATTTTTGTTATAGAGGCGATCTTCTTGCTAGTCTACTCAGTTTTACAATCCTAGATTTATTACCATCTCCTTGCTTTGTCTTTCCCCACATGGCCAATCAGTTGGTAAATCTTGTTGTTTGTATTTCCATAATATCTTTGACATCTGACTGCACTAACACACCTCTATCTCATAGGCCCTCATCCACTTTTTCCTAGATCATTGCAATATCTGAACTGAGGTCCATACTCTAATCTTTGCTCTCTCCAATTTATGCATCAGTGGTCCTCAAACTTTTTAAGTGGGGGGTCAGTTCTGTCCCTCAGACTGTGGGAGGGCCGGACTAGAGTAAAAACAAAAGCTCACACTCTGTCTCTGCCCCTCAGCCCATTTGCCATAACCCGGCGGGCACATAAACGTCCTCAGCCGGCCTCATCTGGCCCGTGGGCCATAGTTTGAGAAACTCTGCTCTACATCATTGCCAAAATGATGGCAGAGGCCTGAGCATGTTGCTACCTTGTTCAATTAGATTTTGTGATTTCCTATTGCTTCTAGGGAGGGTTAAATTTGTTTGGCATTTAAAGCCTTTCACCAACTGGCCTCAGCCTACACATCCAGCTTTATTACATGTCACTGTCTTTCCTGGACTCTACAACTCAGACAACTCCTTACTGTTCATCACACATGCTATTCCACCTCCTCTCAATGTCTTTTTATATGTCATTCTTCATGCATATAGTGTATATCCTCCTTAACAGGGTGTCTTAGAATTCCTAATTTCCTTCGAAGTTAAGTTCAAACAGCATTTTCTACATGATGCCTTCCTCCATCTCCTTAGATGCTACCCCCTCCAGCTCATTACATTGTATTTGTTTTATATGTGTTTTGTTTATTTTATATGTGTAAGTGTTTCCCTCCAATAAAATGTTACTTGATTGAAGACGGGACCTGTTTCATTTTTCTCTTTTTATTCTTATGCTTACCATAAGTGCAGAGTAGACACTTAAATGCTTGTTGATTGATTTAAAGGTTTAAAAGTAATTACAAATATGATATTATAACTTCTGGAAGTTCAACTAAAGTTGATGGAAACTAGATTATAATCCTGTTGTCATTTCTTCTTACCATTCCTACCCCCATAAATCAGTTTTTGCTGCTTTCTCATTCCATTTGCTAGTATCAGCTAATTTTCTGAGATTATCCTTAGTCTTATATCCTACTTTTCCTGTAATCTCCAAAGATTACACATGTGAAAAGGGAACCTTTAGATAAAAAAGTCTGAATAAGATTCTACAAACGGGTCACACCTGTATGCATGTTTATAATTTATCTAAATAAGGTTGCAATGGCCCTCGAACTTTTTACATAGGGGGCCAGTTCACTGTCCCTCAGACTGTGGGAGGGCCGGACTGTAGTAAAAACAAAAATTTATACTCTGTCTCTGCCCCTCAGCCCATTTGCCATAACCCAGTGGGCCACATAAAGTACTCAGCAGGCCGCATTTTGAGAATCCCTGGAGAGCCTTGGGAGTAAAGGGAAAGATTTAGAAACTACAAAATCTCATACAATTGAGTAAGAGAGGAATAGATTTAAGAAAGAAGAATTTAAACTTAAAGTTCCAATTTGACAAAATCTTTTTATATTCTTTAAAAACTAAGGAGAAACTAAATTTAATGTGATAGAGGCAATTTATTTTTATAAATTTGGAATATGCAAATAATACTTAAAATTAACATGCCACATTCATACATAAACAGGCATACTTTAAAATATCATATTTATCCAATTATATTTTTAGTACTTTTATTGCTGTAAATTCCATGCTACAGAGACTACATACATCTTTGCTAAACAATGTATTTTTCTTAGAAATAGTCACAATATTCTGCACAGAATTGAGGCTCATTAAACATTTGTCAAATTGAAAATTTGAAGTGGAAAATTATTTTCAATTCAACTTCAATTGTTTCAATTCAATTATTTTCCAAAAAAAAAAAAGTAAATTTTTTCCATTCTTTTATCAATTCTCAAGACTATAAGCAAATTTAATTAAGGGAACATTTGAAACATAATAAGTCAAAATTTTTATTGCTGGGGGAAATATGGGACTTTCTGGAAACAGAGAATTCTTCTGTGCCTTTTCATAGAGAGAGAGAGAAAACATCTCTCTTATAGCTACACTCCCTGAAGC
This sequence comes from Sminthopsis crassicaudata, assembly GCF_048593235.1. Classification (NCBI taxonomy): domain Eukaryota; kingdom Metazoa; phylum Chordata; class Mammalia; order Dasyuromorphia; family Dasyuridae; genus Sminthopsis; species Sminthopsis crassicaudata. The sequence continues at coordinate 128,086,205 of NC_133621.1, forward strand.
AAAACTCTAAAATTGTTTTTTTAGGATGATAATAAATTGACACAGGGTCATCATGGCTTAGGCAATAGGTGTAAAGAAGGGTATGTTTTTGGTAAAAGATGACAGATACTAAAAAGAATGGGGAAAAGATAAAAACTGGTTGCTGTTATGAAGCATCAGCAAACATCTATTTTGATCACCTCAAGTCTAAAGTATGAACTGCAGTTTTTCAGGCCTGAAAAATTATATGAATCTTATTTTTTTTTTCTTTTTCTGAGGCTGGGGTTAAGTGACTTGCCCAGGGTCACACAGCTAGGAAGTGTTAAGTGTCTGAGACTAGATTTGAACTCAGGTCCTCCTGAATTCAGGGCTGGTGCTCTATCCACTGCCCCCAAACATGCTATTAACCTATGCAGAGTTTTTCAAACTCTGGGAAATCAATCTGCTCTAGCCAAAAAGAAAAAATATATATAAAGTGACAATGAACCATGACAGAAGTTTGCATTGAATAATGTTTCAGGTTCCTTCCAGTTCTAAGCCTATGATCCTATGAGACATATATATATATTTTTTTTTTTTTCTCTTTTTTTCATTTATTTGCTTTTTTCTTTGTAGAGGAAAATCATCGATCCCCATGGTCAACACCATGAATTTCAAAGTGAGGCAGAGAAATAATCTAGTAAATGGTTAACCATTTACACTTTCAAATTTTTATCCTATCTTCACTGGTAACATATTTAGCAAAATTAACTGTTTTAGTATTTTTCATGCTGATGCTTACATATACACCTGATAGGTCATTCTTGAAATAGAAATGTGGTGGAGCTGAAAACTTACTTTAAGCATGGCTACTACAATAATTTTTTGTGGGGGTAGGACAAGATAATTTGGGTTAAGTGACTAGAAAGTATTCTCTGAGGTTGTATTTGAACTCAAGTTCTTCTGACTCTAGGGCCAGTACTCTATCTACTATGCAATCTAGCGGCCCCTATTATAATAATTTTTTAAAAAATATATTATAATATATTCTAGATACAATATATGTGTGTAGAACCGAATTTCTTATTGCACAGGAAGAATTGGATTCAGAAGGTAAAAATAACAGTTTACACTCATTTCCCAGTGTTCCTTTTCTGGATGTAGCTGATTCTGTCCATCATTGATCAATTGGAATTGGATTAGCTCTTCTCTATGTTGAAGATATCCACTTCCATCAGAATACATCCTCATACAGTATCATTGTTGAAGTGTATAATGATCTTCTGCTTCTGCTCATTTCACTCAGCATCAGTTGATGTAAGTCTCTCCAAGCCTCTCTGTATTTCTCCTGTTGGTTATCTCTTACAGAACAATAATATTCCATAACATTCATATACCATAATTTACCCAATAATTCTCCAATTGATGGACATCCATTCATCTTCCAGCTTCTAGCCACTATGAAAAGGGCTGCCACAAACATTTTGGCACATACACGTCCCTTTCCCTTCTTTAATATTTCCTTGGGGTATAAGCCCAGTAGTATTATGGCTGGGTCAAAGGGTATGCACATTTTGATAACTTTTTGGGCGTAATTCCAGATTGCTCTCCAGAATGGTTGGATTCTTTCACAACTCCACCAACAATGCATCAGTGTCCCAGTTTTCCCACAGCCCCTCGTTATTTGTTCCTGTCATCTTAGCCAATCTGACAGGTGTGTAATGATATCTCAGAGTTGTCTTAATTTGCATTTCTCTGATCAATAGTGATTTGGAACACTCTTTCATATGAGGGGAAATAGTTTTAATTTCATCATCTGAAAATTGTCTGTTCATATCCTTTGACCATTTATCAATTGGAGAATGGCTTGATTTCTTATAAATTAAAGTCAATTCTCTGTATATTTTGGAGATGAGGCCATTATCAGAACCTTTAACTGTAAAAATGTTTTCCCAATTTGTTACTTCCCTTCTAATCTTGTTTGCATTAGTTTTGTTTGTGCAGAAATTTTTTAATTTGGTGTAATCAAAATTTTCTATTTTGTGATCAATAATGGTCTCTAGTTCTCGCTTGGACACAAACTTCTTCCTTCTCCACAAGTCTGAGAGGTAAACCATCCCATGTTCCTCCAATTTATGATTTCATTCTTTATGCCTAAATCTTGGACCCATTTTGATCTAATCTTAGTATGTGGTGTTAAATGTGGGTCCATGCCTAGTTTCTGCCAGTTTTTCCAGCAGTTTTTGTCAAATAATGAATTCTTATCCCAAAATTTGGGATCTTTGAGTTTGTCAAACACTAGATTGCTATTTTTATTCACTATCTTGCCCTGTGAACCTAACCTACGCCACTGATCAACTAGTCTATTTCTTAGCCAATACCAAATGGTTTTGGTGACTGTTGCTTTATAATACAGTTCTAGATCAGGTACAGCTAGACCACCTTCACTTTTTTTTTCATTACTTCTCTTGAAATTCTCGACCTTTTATTCTTCCATATGAATTTTGTTGTTATTTTTTCTAGGTTATTAAAATAGTTTCTTGGAAGTCTGATTGGTATAGCACTAAATAAATAGATTAGTTTAGGGAGTATTGTCATCTTAATTATATTCGCTCAGCCTATCCAAGAGCACTGAATGTCTTTCCAATGATTTAAATCTGACTTTATTTTTGTGGCAAGTGTTTTTTAATTTTGCTCATATAATTCCTGACTCTCCTTTGGTATATATATTCCCAAATATTTTATACTATCGACCGTTATTTTGAATGGAATTTCTCTTTGTATCTCTTGCTGTTGGATTGTATAATGTATAAATTAATGTAATGTATAAAAATGCTGAGGATTTATGTGGATTTATTTTGTATCCTGCAACTTTGCTAAAATTCTGAATTATTTCTAATAGCTTTTTAGCAGAGTCTTTGGGGTTCTCTAAGTATACCATCATGTCATCTGCGAAAAGTGATAATTTAATTTCCTCATTTCCTACTCTAATTCCTTGAATCTCTTTCTCGGCTCTTATTGCCAAGGCTAGAGTTTCTAACACTATATTGAATAGTAATGGTGATAGTGGGCAACCTTGTTTCACTCCTGATCTTACAGGGAAAGGTTCTAGTTTATTGCCATTACATATGATGTTTACTGACGGTCTTAAATATATGCTCCTTATTATTTTAAGGAATAGTCCATTTATTCCTATACTCTCAAGCGTTTTTAGTAGGAATGGATGTTGGATTTTATCAAATGCTTTTTCTGCATCTATTGAGATGATCATATGGTTTTTATTAATTTGATTATTAATATGGTCAATTATACTAATAGTTTTCCTAATATTAAACCAGCCCTGCATTCCTGGTATAAATCCCACTTGGTCATAGTGTATTACCCTGGGAATGATTTTCTGAAGTCTATTTGCTAATATCTCATTTAAGATTTTAGCATCAATATTCATTAAGGAAATTGGTTATTATAATAATTTTTAAATCATATTACAAGCACCAACATTACATGAGTATTTTTGTTCCTATTTTCTTTCTTTCTTTCTTTTTTTTTTTTTTTACATATTTCCACATAAGTCATGTTGGAAGAGAAAAATCAGAACAAAAGGGGAAAACTGTGGAATGCACAATCCATGGAAATTCCAGAAATCAGATCAGGTTCTCTGACTCTCAGAGATCATGAAAAAGCCAAAGAAAAGATGAATAGACACCAGTGTTTTTTCCAAGTAAGAAATAGTGAAAAAGAAGATCTTTATTATCATTAACTCTATCCTTAAATGCTTTCTAACCACAATGTTGCTAAGGAAACACAAATGAAAAAAAGTAGATAAATCAGTCAGTGTATGGAGGGACTATGTGAAAGTTGGATGAAATTTAAGCGTTCTCAGACAACTGCCTCTCCTTCTATCCAGGTAGGTGGCATTATCTCTCCTGCAGATCCATTCCAATCCACTTCAAGCATATCTACTCCCAAAGCTTCCTGACCTCCACTGGCCAAGGAGCATATTGAAGTGGGGGTTTAGTGCCAGGTCAGAGTGATGTGAGTTATTGCAGACTGAGTGCAGATTAAGGAGCCAAGAATGCCTGGAAAGTACAATTTGAAATATAGCAAGTTATACACAGATTAAGCAGTTGTGATTACCTAGGAGGCCAAAGAAAACCACAAAAAAAGGGGTGTAAATGAGAATAGTATGTGTTGACTCACATTCAGTGACAGTTGTTATTTGTCCTTTGTTCTTGAAGAGGATGATGACATTAGGGAGGTGATGTCATGATATACAAGTGAATTGGATTTAAAGGAGAGCTTTGAAAAATCACCTGCCTCACTTTAGTGTAATGTTCAGGTTAGCTTTCTGAAGGTCCTCCAGGTGAGCCTTGGTTTCAGCAGGATAGTCACCACAAGGAAAGTCAGGAATAAAGTCTAAAGTGTTTATTGTCTCCTCCACAGTCTGTGTCAGTTACCGTCTGACCCAGTATTGATCTAGTGGAGGAGTGCAGGAGGTAGGAGAGCCACCAGGAGGATGGTCAAAGATGAAATGTCCCATTTCCAATCCTCTCAGCCCTTAAATACCTTGGCGTGATTACATCATTACAGCACATTATATATGTGTGAACTAGAGAATCAGTACATCACCATAATAAGTACTAAGTATATGTGTGAACTAGAGAACTATCATCTCATCAATTCCACCAAGTTAACACTTTGTTGTAAGTATCTTGTTTCAAGTATACTTCTCCAGAGTTCTCCAAGATCTGCTGTCCTCTACATCTCCCGCTTTCTTTTGTTGTAGATCACAGGTGGTCACAACCTGCCTGACTTCTCAGGAAAAGACGTAAAAACACCAAAAAAGAGGTGATCATGCCCTCCCTGATTTCTCAGGAAGGTGAGAACACCAACCAGATAGTGTTAGCTGGTTTCCTCTGGACTGAAGGGTCTTACTTGAAACAGGTATCCATAAATCCATTAGCATGGGAGGTATTACACAAGCACATAGTAATATAACACAGGCTAATAGTGATGTAACAAACAACATGAATCAATATGAGGAATTACACATGTCTGTAAAGGGCTAGAATTGAGCAAGTGGACTTGGATAATGGAGCACGTGAGACTAATTCCCAATTGGATGGTTCCATATTAACTTGTTTGAAGGTTGACCCTCCCTAGCTGTTCTGTGCTGACTTGATTGGTGGAACAAAGAGGGAGAAGTGATGTGTGTGGGAGGAGTAGGAGGAGGAAGAGGAAATTGAGACGATCACACTCTGTCTCTCATGGCATTTGAGGGAGGAAGGTGTGTGTGAGATTGCTAGATTTAATCCCCTGACCTTGACCATAAAAGATCAAGAATAAAGATGTTTAGCGATTCCAGCTGATTTCTGGGAAGACAGAGTTCCAGCACATGTCCATAAGTCTTAGAAGGAGGGTATATAAATAACAATCACTCATACACCTCCTTCAGCAGCCAAGAGATAGTTCAAAACCAGTCTATTGTCCATTACTTCATGTGTCAGAAAATCCAATGATTCCTGCAAGTTTTGAGGGCCTGCACCAGTCTCATCAACAATTTTTGGTGTTCATTGGCAAATATAGTCAGAGATGGAACCATCTGATATTTCTTGGGTCTTTTCCTTTGTTTCAAGGGTCTTCTCTCTTTTCACCTCTCTCTGATGGACAAGGCAGATATGGCTTATTGGCACCCATCTGATTCTTTCTCCATCTATAGAGATGAAAGCCACAGTTTGTTGTCCCAACAGTTATTCTATCTGGTTCCTTTCATTCACCACTTTCTAGATCTCTCCATCATCTGGCGATTATCTAAAGATAGTGGAGCTGATTGCACATTACTGGAGTCAGGGCATCTTTATCAAAAATCAGAAAATTAATAGTATAAAGAGAGCCAATTCATGAATGAAGAAACTTCTTTTATTAGTGCATACTAGAACCTTCTCTACAATTTATAGTATTAGGAAGTTGCCTAGAGTGCTCAGAGGTTAAGCAACTTGCTTAGAGACACAGGGACAGTATATTTTAAAGGTAGGTCTTGAATGACGTCCTCTGGTCTCTTTGCTGGCTCTGTGTCCATCATGACACATTTTTTTTCAGGCAAATCATGTAAAGCCATTCTCTTCATTGCTCCCCAATTGCAATCCCTTTCCCCCATCAGGATGCTTCTTGGTTGATTGATCATGTCTGAATACTGGACTTCTAAATACTCTTTGGGTATTACATCGGCTGGCATCATGCCTCAAGTGTTTTTTGCCTGGGGCCCTGGAGCTGGGCCCTACTTCCCATTTCCCTGAGTCATTCTACATTCTGATGCCCAATGGAAGCTTCTGTTGCATTTTGGACTTAGGGTTTTGGATCTTATTTTCCCACCGTGTCTTCTATGCCATCTTTGAGCTTTCAGATGTCCTACTTTATCACATTGAAAACATTGACGAGTCTCTCTGGAAGTCCCTTGCCAAAAGGAACCCTGTCTTCCCATGTTCCAATCTTGAAAAGTCTTCATCATAACTTGGCTATAAAAGGTATTTGTGCCCACTATGACACAGCATCTTGTGGTCTCTTCTAAAGGAGCATCCTTTATAGTCCTAACATAATTATTCTACAAACCTCATTGCATTTTCTCTAGCAAGTTGTATCATAATTTATATTGCTACATTTTCATCAATAATTCCTATGATAGCTGTCTGCAAACATCCCACAAAATCAGCAAAAGGTTCATTTGGACCTTGTGCTATTTTTGTGAAGTTTTCCCCTGCATCTTGTCTTCCTGGGAAGGTACCCTATGCTTTGATAGCAGCAGAAGCAATTTGCTCATATGCTGCTATAAGGTAATTAATCTGCACTAAAGTGTCTGAATAAGGACTTAAACCTTCTAGTTGATCAAAGGTGGCTGGTATTTAACTCCAGGTTGCCTATTTCATTGGATTTGTATTCTACAGAGTTTATTATACTCAGAAAGCCACAACAAGTTTTGTCCAAGTTCTAAACATGTCCTTGCTATAGATTTCCAATCATTAGGGTTAAAATTTCAAAAGCCAAGTTCTCTAATAATATCTTAATATAAGATGATGAAGACCCATAAAGAGTTCAAGCTTTTTTCAGATCTTTGATAATTTCCAGACTAAAAGGACCGTATCTTCTTCTTTCTTGACCTGAAGAGTCAAACTCTTCAAGCTCAGGGTATGCTTCTATTTTTAAATCAGATGTATCCTGCCCTTCATCTTTAGCTTTAATTAGTGTCTTTTGTAATCATGCCATAGGGGATGGACAAAGTTGCTGCATGGGTGATACTGACTGAGAAGCACCACACTCCTTAATTTCATCAGCACTGTACTTAACTCCTTTCTTGTCTAATTCTTCATGCTTTTCAGCTACTTTGTCAGAACTATCCCCTTTCTGCTCTTTCTCCTTTTTCCTTATTTTATAAATTATGTAGTTCCTTATAGCCAATTGTATTATATTGTTTATATAGAATGTTTCCTCAGAAATTGAATCAGGACCATTATCATTGTAATATTCAATTAGTTGCTCTCCCACTAGTTTACACTTACTTGGCTCTAATTTTTCTTCCTTAGAGAACCAAGGAAATGTGTATTCTAATGTATCTAAGAGTTCAATGATCTGCTCCAAGTTACCAAAAACCTTGCTCCTTTATTAACCTAACAATGCTTGCTACATACTTCCTTTGGGGTGGGGAAGGCTCCTTTCTTAATATTTGCCCCATTTTAGCTGAAAAAGGAAAGTGACTAGTTTACTCACCCTATTTCCAGGTCACAGGGGACTTCTTCACTGAACTTACAATCACATTAGTTTGGCTGCTGAGTGTAGGTCCTTGCATCCACATTTGGGCACGAACATTTAAATGTTCAGGCTAGTTTTCTGGAGGCCCTTGAGACAGGCATAATCAGGATAGTCACCACAAGGAAAGTCAGGAATAAAGTCTAAAGTGTTTATTGTCTCCTCCACAGTCTGTGTCAGTTACCGTCTGACCCAGTATTGATCTAGTGGAGGAGTGCAGGAGGCAGGAGAGCCACCAGGAAGATGGTCAAAGATGGAATGTCCCATTTCCAGTCTTCTCAGCCCTTAAATACCTTGATGTGATTACATCATTAAACACACTATGTATGTGTGAACTAGAGAATCAGTACATCACCATACTAAGTACTAAGTATATGTGTGAACTAGAGAACCATCATCTCATCAATTCCACTGAATTAACACCTTGTGGTAAATATCCTTGTTTCAAGTATATTTCTCCAGAGTTCCCCAATATCTTTAGTCCTCTACACCAGATGAATCTGGGTCCAGTTGCAAGATATAGATTAAGACATCTGGAGATGACTCATAATGGCCTCTTTGGATGTGGATGGCATTTTTCATCAAATGTTTGTTGGAATTGTCTTAGATCATTAAAATGCTTAAAACAAGTCTATCATAGTTTTCCTGGTTCAAGCTGCTTGCTCCACTTAGCAATCTTTCCAGGCTTTTTAGAAATCAACCTTTTCATAATTTTTTTTATAAAACAATATTATTCCATTACTTTCATATATCACAATTTATTCAACCATTTATTAATTGATAGGCATCAACTCATTTTTTCAATTTTTTGCCACCATTAAAAGAGATGCTATAAACATTTTTGCACATGTGGGTTGTTTTCCCTCTTGTATATTTAGAAGATTTTTTATATGATTTTAAATGTCTTTAATTTCTTCATCTGATAATTGTTCATTAATCCTTTGACCATTTGTCAATTGGGAAAAGTATATATGAAAAACTTGGCAACAGTAAAATTTTTCTGAGCACACAATAACCAAAATTTAATTCAAAATCAAATGTGTAGTTAACCTGAGGTATTTCTGGTAGTGTTTGCCCAGGTTATGTCATGTGACTTTACTGAAAACTTGGCCCTCAACATACAACATGCACACATTGCATTGCATATGATGTCAGATCACATAATACCATCAAATGCTTCCAGAAACACTTTGGCTCATATTTGAGACTATTTTATGTTCTGAAGCACAGTGTTTTTATTGTAGTATTCTGCTTTTACAGAAACAATAGTTTAATTATGGAAAATAAATATTTTCACTGTTTTCCTGCCATCATTCCTCAGCATGTATCTAATTAATTAACATATCTTTAAATTGTATTATGTTGGAATGTTTGATTTTAATATTTTCTGTTATTGCTTTCTTTTACAAAAAGATAAATTTTAATTGCAGTACATAGACAAAAAAGCCCTTTACTAATAATTTTCTACCATCACCACTGTAGTTCTAAGTATAAATGTCAGGTTTAAAAATTAAATATAATCAAATATAGTTTCATTATTTGAGAAATTATTTGCAATATTTTTATGTTATGGATAAGTAGATAAATTTGAACAAAAGAGGTAAAAATGTTGATGGTAATGCAGCAGAATCCATCACTATGTTATAGTAACCTAAATTTACAAAAAAAAAAAATATGTGAAATCATTTATGCATTGTGGATTCACTCCTAAAAATAATGATGGTGTGGAAGAATCTTTTTGCTTAATTTGTAATGAAGTTGGCTGTAGAGAGCATGAAACCAGCTAAAGTAACACAACATCTTAATATCAAGCATGTAGCATACTACAATAAACCAAATTGCTCTCCAGAATGGCTGGATGTATTCACAATTCCACCAAGAATGTATCAGTGTCCCAATTTTCCCACATCCCCTTCATCATTTTGCATTATCTTTCCCTGCCATTCTAGTCAATCTGACAGGTATGTAGTGGTATCTCATAGTTGTCTTAATTTGCATTTTTCTGATTAATAATGACTTGGAGCATCTTTTCATATGACTAGAAACAGTTTCAATTTCTTTGTCTGAGATTGTCTGTTGATATCCTCTGACCATTTATCAATTGGAGAAGGGCTTTCTTTCTTATAAATTAGAGTCAGTTCTCTATATATTTTGGAAATGAGGTCTTTATCAGAACCTTTGACTGCAAAAAAATGTTTTCCCAGTTTATTACTTCCCTTCTAATCTTATCTGCATTAATTTTGTTTGTACAAAAACTTTTCAATTTTATATAATCAAAGTTTTCTACTTTGTGATCAATAATAATCTCTAGTTCTTCTTTGGACATGAATTCCTTCCTTTTCCACAGGTCTGAGAGGTACACTATCCTATGGTCCTCTAATTTATTTATAATCTCATTCGTTATGCCTAAGTCATGAACCCATTTTGACCTGACCTTGGTATATGGTGTTAAGTGTGGGTCAATGCCTAGTTTCTGCTATATTAATTTCCAATTTTCCCAGCAATTTTTGTCAAACATTGAGTTCTTATCCCAAAGGCTGGGGTGCTTGGGTTTGTTAAACACTAGATTATTAGAGTTATTGATTATTTTGTCCTTTGGACTTAACCTATTCCACTGATCAACTAGTCTATTTCTTAGGCAATACCAAATGGTTTTGGTAACCACTGCTTTATAATATAATTTTAGATTTGGTACAGCTAGGCCACCTTCATTTGATTTTTTTTTTCATTAATTCCCTTGAAATTCTTGATGTTTTGCTTTTCCATATGAACTTTGTTGTTATTTTTTCTAGGTCATTAAAATAGTTTTTTGGGTGTCTGATTGGTATAGCGCTAATAAATAAATAGATTAGTTTAGGTAGTATTGTCATCTTTAATATATTTCCTCGCCCTATTCAAGAGCATTTAATATTTTTCCAATTGGTTAAATATGACTTAATTTGTGTGGAAAGTGTTTTGTAGTTTTGTTCATATAATTTCTGATTTTCCCTTGGAAGATAAATTCCTAAATATTTTATACTATCAGTAGTTACTTTAAATGGAATTTCTCTTTGTAACTTTAACCGTTGGATTTTGTTGGTGACATATAAGAATGCTGATAATTTATGTGGGTTTATTTTCTATCCTGCAACTTTGCTAAAAGTGTGGATTATTTCTAATAGCTTTTTAGTAGAATCTTTGGGGTACTCTAAGTATACCATCATATCATCAGAAAAGAGTGATAGTTTGGTTTCCTCATTACCTACTCTAATTGCTTTAATCTCTTTCTCCACTCTTATTGCCAAAGCTAGAATTTCTTATATAATATTGAACAGTAATGGTGATAGTGGGCAACCTTGTTTCATGCCTGATCTTAATGGGAATGGTTGCAATATTTCCCCATTACATATGATGTTTACTGATGGTTTTAAATAGATGCTACTGATTATTTTAAGGAAAAGTCCATTTATTGATATACTCTCAAGTGTTTTTTAATAGAAATGGATGTTGGATTTTATCAAATGCTTTTTCTGCATCTATTGAGATGATCATATGATTTTTCTTAATTTGGTTATTAATATAGCCAATTATACTGATAGTTTTCCTAATGTTGAACCAGCCCTGCATTCCTGGTATAAATCCTACTTGATCATGGTGTATTATTCTGGGGATGATTTTCTGTAGTCTTTTTGCTAATATCTTATTTAAGATTTTTCATCAATATTCATTAGGGAGATGGCAGAAACTAGACATGGACCCACATTTAACACCACATACTAAGAGAAGATCAAAATGGGTCCAAGATTTAGGCATAAAGAACAAGATCATAAATAAATTAGAGGAATATAGGATAGTTTACCTCTCAGACTTGTGGAGGAAGAAGGAATTTGTTTCCAAAGGAGAACTAGAGATCATTATTGATCACAAAACAGAAAATTTTGATTACACCAAATTAAAAAGCTTTTGTACTAACAAAACTAATGCAAACACAATTAGAAGGGAAGTAACAAATTGAGAAAACATTTTTACAGTTAAAGGTTCTGATAAAGGCCTCATCTCCAAAATATACAAAGAATTGACTTTAATTTATAAGAAATCAAGCCATTCTCCAATTGATAAATGGTCAAAGGATATGAACAGACAATTTCCAGATGATGAAATTAAAACTGTTTCCACTCATATGAAAGAGTGTTTCAAATAACTATTGGTCAGAGAAATGCAAATTAAGACAGCTCTGAGATACCACTACACACCTGTCAGATTGGCTAAGATGACAGGAACAAATAATGATGAATGTTGGAGGGGTTGTGTTAAAACTGGGACACTGATGTATTGTTGGCAGAAAGATGTATTGTTGTGAAAGAATCCATCCATTCTGGAGAGCAATCTGGAATTATGCCCCAAAAGTTACCAAATTGTGAATACCCTTTGATCCAGCAGTGCTACTACTGGGCTTATATCCCAAGGAAATACTAAAGAAGGGAAAGGGACCTGTATGTGCCAAAATGTTTGTGGCAGCCCTTTTTGTGGTGGCTAGAAACTGGAAAATGAATGGATGTCCATCAATTGGAGAATGATTGGGTAAATTATGGTATATGAATGTTATGGAATATTATTGTTCTGTAAGAAATGACCAACAGGAGGAATACAGAGAGGCTTGGAGAGACTTATATCAACTGATACTGAGTGAAATGATCAGAACCAGGAGATCATTATACACTTCAACAATGATACTGTATGAGGATGTATTCTGATGGAAGTGGATATCTTCAACATAGAGAAGAGCTGATCCAATTCCAATTGATCAATGATGGACAGAATCAGCTACACCCAGAAAAGTAACACTGGGAAATGAATGTAAATTGTGAGCATTTTTTTTTTGTTTTTCTTCCCAGATTATTTTTACCTTTGAATACAATTCTTCCTTTGCAACAACAACAACAACAAAATTCGATTCTGCACATATATATTGTACCTAGGATATACTATAAGATATTTAATATGTATGGGAATGCCTGCCATCTAGGGGAGGGGGTAGAGGGAAGGAGGGGAAAAATTCAGAACAGAAGGGAGTACAAGGGATAATGCTGTAAAAAAATTACCTATGCATATGTACTGTCAAAAATGTTATAAATATAAAATTAATTTTAAAAAAAAACTAAAAAAAAAATAAATATTCATTAGGGAGATTGGTCTATAATTTTCTTTCTGCATTTTCAACCTACCTGCTTTAGGTATCAGTACCATGTCTGTGTCACAAAAGAAATTTGGTAAGACTCCTTCATTCCCTATTTCTTCAAATAGTTTATATAGCATTGGGGCTAATTGTTCTTTGAATGTTTGGTAGAATTAATATGTAAATCCATCTGGTCCTGGAGATTTTTTCTCAGGGAGGTGATTAACGTCTTGTTTTATTTCTTTTTCTGAAATGGGACTATTTAAGCAATTTACTTCCACCTCTGTTAATCTGGGAGGCCTATATTTTTGGAGGTAGTCATCCATTTCACTTAGGTCATCAAATTTATTGGCATAAAGTTAGGCAAAGTAACTCCTTATTTCTCTAATTTCCTCCTCATTGGTGGAAAGTTCCCCCTTTTCATTTTTAAGACTAACAATATGATTTTCCTCTCTCCTTTTTCTAATCAGATTTACCAAAGGTTTATCTATTTTATTGGTTTTTTCATAAATCCAACTCTTAGTTTTATTTATTAGTTCAATAGGAATTTTTTTTTTTACTTTCAATATTATTAATTTCTCCTTTTAATTTTAGATTTTCAAGTTTAGTATTTGATTGGGGGTTTTTAATTTAGTCTTTTTCTAGCTTTTTAAGTTGTAAGCCCAATTCATTGATCTTCCTTATCACTTTACCTGCATCCCACAAATTTTGGTATGATGTCTCATCATTGTCATTATCTTGAATGAAATTATTGTGTCTATAATTTGCTGTTTTACCTAATCATTCTTTAAGATGAGCTTATTTAGTTTCCAATTACTTTTTGATCTATACCCCTAACTTTTTGTTGAATATAGTTTTTATTGCATCATGATCTGAAAAGAAAAGAAAGCCTTTAGTATTTGTGCCTTCCATTTTGAGATCTTTATGTTCTAATATATGGTCAATTTTTGTAGAGGTTCCATGAAATGCTGAGAAGAAAGCATACTCCTTTCTGTCACCATTCAGTTGTCTCCAAAGATCTATCATATGTAATTTTCCTAATATTCTATTTACCTCTTTAATTTCTTTCTTATTTGTTTTGTGGTTTGATTTATCTAATTCTGAGAGTGCAAGGTTGAGATCTTCCACTATTATAGTTTGGTTTTCTATTTCTTCTTACAACTCTCTTAATTTCTCCTTTAGGAAGTTAGATTCTATACCACTTGGTGCATATATATTTAGTATTGATATTGCTTCATTGTCTATGCTACCCTTTAGCAAGATATAGTTTCCTTCCTTATCTCTTTTGATTAGATCAAATTTCGCTTTTGCTTGATCTGAGATAAGGATAGCTACCCCTGCTTTTTTTATTTCACTTGTAGCATAATAGATTCTGCTCCAGCCTTTTACCTTTACTTTAGGGTCTTTTTCAGAAGGTGTTCGATGAATTCTTTCAATGCCTATTTTACCTTCTGGTTCTATTACCTCTGGGCAGTTCTCTTTGATGATTTCATATAAAATAGAATCTAGGCTCTTTTTTTTCATCATAATTTTTGGGAAGTCCAATAATCCTCAGATTATCTCTCCTAGATCTATTTCCCAGGTCTGTCATTTTGCCAAGTAGATATTTGATATTTTTCTCCAGATTTTCATTTTTTTGGTTTTGCTTGACTGATTCTTGGTGTCTCAATGAATCATTCATTTCTATTTGTTCAGTTCTGATTTTTAATGAATTATTTTCTTCATTAGCTTTTTTTAAAACTTGTTTTTGTACATATCCAATTGAGTTTTTAAATGAGTTGTTTAGCTCTACAGAATTTTTTTCCATTTCACTAAATTTGTTTTTTAGTGAGTTATTTTCTTTTTCCAATGAACAAATCCTACTTTCTTGGGAATTCTTTATCTTTTCCAATTCCCAGATCCTACTTTCCTGTAATTTTTTACCTTTTCCAATTCCCTAATTCTGTTTCCCTGCACTTCCTGTGAATTCTTTACCTTTTCCAATTAATATTTCAGGGAGATGTTTACCTTTTCCAATTCACATTTCAGGAGGTTATTACTTTCTTTAATAACTTCTCTCTCCTTTCCCCATTTTTCTTCTAATTCTCTTTTGAGATTTTTAATAGTCTCTTCTAGGAAAGAGTTATTTGGGGTATTGTCTGGAGGCTATTTGCTATTAGTCTCCTTGGGGTTGGAAACCTGCTCTCTTTCTGTATAGAAGCTATCAATCTCTTCATTTTTTTTACTCATTTTTAAAAAAGCCTTCAGGGTCTGTCTTCAGGGGAAGGAGGTTATCACCTTCCTCTGCAGAGCAAAGATGGATATATGGACAAGTAACAGCCCTCTCAGTGGTCTGCAAAGAATGTCGAGTTGTGGGAAGGCTCTGGGAAGAGCTCCACAGGGAAGTTAGTAGGCCTGGGTATCAAGGATGGGGCTGTGTAAGTGCCCTGCCTGGAGCCCCACTGTGAGGATTAGAGACTGCCTTGGGGCTAGAGGTTAAGCAGCAAAAGTATCACTGCCCCCCTTCCAAATGCTGCTTTGAGTATGAGCAGTCGCCCTATCCCTCATTGCACTGGAAGTGTCTTTGCCTGGGGAGTGCAGTCAAGCTGGGGAAATTCCACTACCTCAGGCCCAGCCTCCCCACTGTGCAGATGAGAGAGACTGCCCCAGGCTGTACCCCCCATGCAGGTTTGTTACTGCCCCCCAACAAGAGCCCCTAGCTGCAGAATTCCCAGAAGAGCTGTGTTATGGTCTGCACTGAGTCACTTCAGGTCCTGGGTGGGTGCAGTCAGAACCTCTTAAGCTCTGTTGTCCCTCAGAGTACCCTCTACCCTAAGTTCTGATTTCTCTGCTGGTCCACTACTCTGCCACCAAAGCAAAGCAGTCAGGCTATGGCACACAGCTCTATGTAAACCTTACAACCACAGAGGCCACCCTGCTCCCAATTCTATCCTGCCCTGCATCTGTCTGTTCCTGCCACTCAGGACAAATCTTTTCTGGTGATATTACTGATTATCTTCAGTTGGTGAGTTGCGCTTCCAATCTTCGTGAACTTTACCAGTTTAGGTGCTATTTTTGAGGCTGATTTTAAAAATTGGTAACAGAGGTATGAGAGGAGCTCAGAATCTCACCTGTGCCTTCTCCTCCATCTTGGCTCCGCTCCTGACTTTGTCTTTAAAGAGATAGAAGTACTAGATCATTTTCCTTGCCTCCTGAAGAACCTATATATGGATCAAGAAGCATTAGTTAGTTCTTCAAGGGAAATAGGCAAACAAAACTGTGATAAGTATAATGAAGGAAGAAGGTGAAGAAGGGGGGCAAAAAAAATGAGGAGGAGGAGAAAAGGAGAAGGAGGAGGAAGAGGAAAAGGAAGAGAGGGGGATGAAGAGAAGAGGAGGAAGAGAAAGAGAAGAGGAGGAGGAGGAGGAAGAGGAAGAAGAAGAAGAGAAGATAATAATGATACAAACATGAAACAATTGATTGGTTTAAGATTTTTAAAAGAGTATAACAGGGATAAATAGTATCACCTTATTTATTCAACTTATATGTAGAGCACATCATTTGAAATGCAAGCTGCATGAATCCAACGCTGTAATTAAGATTGGTAGGAAGAATAGCAATTTAAGATATGCAGATGACACTTCTCTGATGGCAGAAATTGAAAAGAATTTAGATTGTGAAAGCTGACCTGAAGCTTAATATCAAAAAAAATTAAGATCTTGTAAACTGGTTTTATTACTTCTTGAAAAATAGAAAGAAAAGAAATGGAAGCAGAGTCAGATTTTGTATTACTGGCCTCTCTTTGCTAGTATTTTATTTAAAGTTTTTGCATCTAAATTTATTAGGAAAATTGCTTTATGGTTTTCTTGGTTTGCTTTTGTTATTTTTGGTTTCTATATCATCACTGTGTTTGTGCAATAAAAAGAACTTGGTAGAAGTCCTTCTTTGCCTATTTTCCCAAATGCTTTATATAGTATTGGAATTAATTGTTCTTTAAATGTTTCACTTGTGAATCCATCTGCTCATGATGAGTTTTTTTTTTTCCCTTCAATAGCTCAGTGACAATTTGTTCAATTTCTTTTTCTAAAATAGGATTTTTAAATATTCTTTTTCCTCTTCTCTTGATCTGGGCAGTTTATGTTTTTTTGTAAATTCATCCATTTTACTTAGAAGTTAGATTTAGTGGCATAAATGAACAAAATAGCTTATAATAATTGCTTTAATGCCTTCTTTGGTGGCAAATTCAAAATATTGAATTTTTGATACCTTTATATTTTGATACTGGTAATGTGATTTTCTTTTAAAAATTAAATTGCTATATGGTTTATCTGCTTTTATTGTTATTGTTTTTCTCCATAAAACAACATCCTAGTTTTAATAGTTTAATGGTTTTCTTATATTAAGTTTTATTAATGTCACCTTTGATTTTCAGGATTTTTAATTTTTTTAATTGGTGATTTTAATTTGTTTTTTTTCTAGTTTTTTTTTCTGGTTGCATGATAAATTCACTGATCAGCTCTTTATTAATGTAAATGTTTAGAGATATAAAATTTCCCCTATCTACTGTTTTGGTTTCATCCCATAAATTTTGGTGTGTTAATCTCATTGTTGTCATTCTCTTTAATGAAATTATCAATCATTTCTATGATATATTTCAATGACTCTATTGAATATACCTTTATTGCATTATGATCTGAAAAAGATGCATTTAAATTTCTGGAATTTTTTGCATTTGGTTGTGAAATTTAATGCTCTAAACAGGGTCAAGTTTTTGTGAATGTATCATGGAAAACTGAGAAAAGTGTATATTCCTTCCTATTCTAATTCAGTTTTCTCCAGAGGTCCAGCATATCTAATTTTTCTAAAATTCTATTCATCTCCTTAACTTCTTGCTTTTTTTCTTTTTTGGTTAGTTTTATCTAAATCTGAGAGGAGAAAATTGAAGTCCTTCCCTTGTATCCTGGAGAGTATTCTGTCTATTTTCTCCTGTAACTCCTTTAACTGTTCTTTTAAGAATTCGAATGCTAAATTTGGTGCATATATATTTAGTATTAATATTACTTCATGGTAGTCTGTTTATGTTTTTAATTTATCTATTTTTACTTTAAGTTTCTCTCACGAGTAACTTCCCTGCATTTTTTACTTCAGTTGAAGCATAGTAGATTCTGCACCAGCCTCTTATCTTTGCTCTGTATAGGTCCCTCTATTTCAAGTGTGTTTCTGCTCTGAGATCTCCAGAAAACCACCAAGAACTTTACATCTTATACACAACATATTGCAGGATTCTGGTTTTTAATCTGCTTTGAAATGAATTGACATTTTATGGACATGCTTATCTTATTCACATTCTCTCTTAATCCCTTCTACTTCCATGAAGGATAAGATATATTTCTATGCCGAATTGAATGTATATGTCGTTCCTTCTTTGGGACAATTCCAATAAGTTTATGATTCAAGCATTGCCTATCCCACCCCCAATTTTTCCTCCACTGTAAAAGCTATTTTATTCCTCTTTTATGTGAGATAATTTACCATTAAAGAAGTAGTTCTTCCCTTCCCCTTTCTCCTTGTGCATCCCGATTTTTCAAACTTTTGTTTATTTTTTTTGGAAATCATCCTATCATAAACAACTTACACTCATGCTCTCTAAGTATATAACTAATTGCCCTAATAATGATAAAGTTCATATTTCTATGTAGGAATATAAAGAGTTTAAACTTATTTAATGGTTTTATGATTTCCCTTTCCTGTTTTACCTTTTTATGCTTCTCTTGAGTCTTGTATTTGAAAGTTAGATTTTTTAATTGAACTTTGTTTTTTTCAACAGGAGTGCTTGAAAGTTATTAATTTCATTAAATATCCATTTTTATTCCTGAAAGATTATACTCACTTTTGCTGGATATGTTATTCTTGGATATAATACTAGTTCCTTATATCCTCCTATTCTTTGATGAAGAAGCTGCTACTTGGTTTTATGATATTTGAATTTTGTCTTTTTAGCTGCTTATCTGGGAATTTTGGAATTTGACTATAGTATTTTTGGTAGTTGTCATTTTGAGATCTCTTTCAGGTAACCAGTAGATCTTTCCATTTCTATTTTACCTTCGGATTCTATGATATCATGGCTGTTTTCCAAATATGATGTCTAGGCTCTTTTTTTGATCATGACTTTCAGGTTGCCCAGTAATTCTTAAATTATCTCATCTGCATCTAGTTTTCAGGTCAATTGTTTTTTTAGTGAGATATTTCACATTTTCTTCTATTTTTTTTCATTCTTTTGATTATATTTAATTGTTTCTTGGTGTCTAATGGAATCATTAGCTTCCCCTTTCCCGATTTTAGTTTTTAATGAATTGTTTTCTTTAGTGAATTTTTGTATATATATATATATATATATATATATATATATATATATATATTTTTTTTTTCCATTTCAACAATTCTGCTTTTTAAGATCTTTTCACCAATGGAATTTTGAGTCCCTTGCTGTTATGATTCTTACAAGGTGCTAAGTAAGTGGAATTGAGGAGACAGTGGTTAAATCTACTTTAGCATTGATTTAATCCTACAACAAATAATGGTTTCCTAGTGATAAAGTGATTGGTGTATACTCAGTGTGGAACATATAAGGAGGAGCCAGGAAGGAGAAGCCACTAGAAGCTCTGAGAGGGTGAGACAGATCCATTCCATCATCCATCTTTGTTGTGGCTGGAGGCTCAAGCATAAACCTTTGGATGTGGAGACATTTGGAGAGAGCTAGAGGCAGAAGCTGGCAGAGGCAAAGGACTAGTGGCAGGAGCTCTTGGAACGAAGGAGAGAGAAAGGCCTCTAAGAAAGCTAACTGGGCCCAAGGAAGGAGACAAAACTTTGAAGGAGATAACAAAGGATTTGGACTTTAATACCTGGCTTCATTTGGGGTGATTACACTGAACTGAAACTAAGGGTACCTCCAGAAGCCCTCCAGGAAACCTGCTCCCAGAGAATATTATATTTTTTAGAGAAGAATATTATACCTTGCCTGTTTTTTTCTCTCCTTCCTTCCTTCCTTCCCTCTCTCTCCTTCCTTCCTTCCTTCCTTCTCTCTCTCCTTCCTTCCTTCATTCCCTCTCTCTCTCCTTCATTTCCTCTCTCTCCTTCCTTCCTTCCTTCTCTCTCTCCTTCCTTCCTTCCTTCTCTCTCTCTCCTTCCTTCCTTCCTTCTCTCTCTCCTTCCTTCCTTCTTTCTTTCCCTTCCCTCCCTCTTTTCCTTCCCTCTCTCTCTCCTTTCTTCCTTCATTCCCTCTCTCTCTCCTTCCTTCCTTCATTCCCTCTCTCTCCTTCCTTCCTTCATTCCCTCTCTCTCCTTCCTTCCTTCCTTCCTTCCCTCTCTCTCCTTCCTTCCTTCCTTCCCTCTCTCTCTCCTTCATTCCTTCATTCCCTCTCTCTATCCTTCCTTCCTTCCTTCTCTCTCTCTCCTTCCTTCCTTCATTCCCTCTCTCTCCTTCCTTCCTTCCTTCCCTCTCTCTCTCCTTCCTTCCTTCCTTCCCTCTCTCTCCTTCCTTCCTTCCCTCTCTCTCTCCTTCATTCCTTCATTCCCTCTCTCTCTCCTTCCTTCCTTCCTTCCCTCTCTCTCCTTCCTTCCCCTTCCTTCCCTCTCTCCTTCCTTCCTTCCTTCCTTCCTTCCTTCCTTCCTTCCTTCCTTCCTTCCTTCCTTCCTTCCTTCCTTCCTTCCTTCCTTCCTTCCTTCCTCCCTTCCCTCCCTCCCTCCCTCCCTCCCTCTCTCCCTTCCTTTCTTTCTTCAGGGTTCAATCAGGGTTACATGACTTCTCCAGGATCACATAGCTAGTAAGTGTCAAATGTCCAGAACAGAGGAATTATTAGAAATTACTTTTCAAGATCTTAAGAATGGAAAAAATTATATATAAAGATGAAAGAAGATGCCAGAAACTACTAACTTATATATCTATCTTTTCATTTAATCTAAATGTTTAGCAGAGTAGCCTATTTTTATTATAAACATGAAAACACAATAAGGAAACAGACAGAATTTGTACATGATATTCCATAGTAAATCATAATTTAACTTGTAGAAATAATTAAGATATAGAGAATATAGGATCTTGCTACTGTTTGTAATAAAAAAGATACTTTGTTCACTAGACAAAAATGCAGCTTTCAGCATATTCCTCAAATAAGATTTCTCCATATTATGCACATTAAGTTCAATCTGTTTTTTGTGTTAGATAAAAAAAATAATATGAGTTCAGTAACCTGAAACAAAGTTTCTCCATATTACATACATTAAGTTCAATCTGTTTTTGTGATATATGAGAAAAATCATTCAGGTTACTGAACTCTATTCAACAAGCTGCTGAGAACATTATGCAGAGCAAATAGGAAGACATATAATTTGTTTACTTGAATGAGGGAGGATATTTTATACAGAGTCAAATGGCAACTGTAGAAGGATTCTCTACCCATGGGCAGATGCTATAAATATATAATTAGTGAGGGTCTAGGATTCAGTAGCAAGAAAAGATCAAGTTGAATGACATTTGGGAAATTTTTCCTCTACTTTCAGTAATCCTAAATGTCACATACTGCAACAAATACATTTTTCACACCAGTAAGCTATTATGGTACATGATGATCTTGGAAAAAAATAAAAATTGCAAGTGACCCAAAGAATGATAGAAAACTAAGTGGTGGACATGGTGGACTTCAGTAAGCTGTAGGATATGACCAGTAAAGACTTGCATAAAAGGTAATGTAAAAGACAATCAGAGATAGCATCTGTGTAGCATCTGCACACATTTCCTCCACCCCCAACCCCCCCTCAGGACCCTGTGAATAATATCTCAGTTTGAAATAACTCCCTGTACTTTTCATGATTATAAAAATAGTTTGCTGTAGAATATCAGCTGAAAAAAATCTGCTTGTTCCATTTTATTTTCATGTCATAATAATAAAGATCCACTCAAAATTACTACCCTCCTCCTCAAAATGTTTCTTTTGCTGCCAATCAGGAAGGACACAGTTTAAAACAAAAGAAAGAATTTAATCATACAGAATAGCAAATTAAGTCATAAGACAACATTCTCTCTGTTCACATGGGATGCACTATCACTTACAACTACTAAAGAGGATATATAGGGGACATATGTCAGGGAAAATGAGTTAAGAGAAACATGTTGGATTATTGAATAGCATATATCCATGGCCAAGACATATGGTAGAGGTACATGTTGCCAGTTCACTTTCATGGTCAGGCAGCATTCTCACTTATATTGTGGTAGCTGTATGGTTTACCTCTTGGTGTGAGTAAGACTCATTGCCAAATCAGGAAACCAAGTTGTTTTCTGGAGAGATCTGGTGGGGTTACCTGCTGCTGTGAGCAAGACAGCAAACAGAAGAGTTCCCTGTACTCAAAGTCAAGGATTAGAACCGCACAAAAAGCTTGGTACAATGCTCTTTATACCCCAGGAGCAGTGCTTGACCATAAAAGTCACAAAATAAGAAAATGAGGAAGAAACAAAAAAGAACATTAGCCATAGAAAGCCACTATGGTTACAGGGAACACCAAAACAACAATTCAGATGAGGACAAAATACCTATAGGGGAAACCTCAAAGAGTGATATGAATTAGTCTCAAGCTCAAAGAGGCTTCTTGGAAGTTCTCATAAAATATCTTAAAAGGTAAATAAAAGAAGTAGAAGAAAAATTGGGGAAAGAAACTAGAAGTATGTAGAGAGAATCAACAGATTGGAAAAGAAGAATGAAAATTGGCTGGAAAAGGAAGAATGAAAATTGCCTGAAGAAAGCAATAGGCCAAATGCAAAAAAAAAAAAAAATCACTGAAGAAATCAATTCCTTAAAAAAAAAACAATTTGTGAAATGCATTGAATAAAGAAACACCTTGAAAAGCAGAATTAATTAAATGGAAAAAGATCTATGAGAGTTAACTGAAGACAATTACACATTAAAAATTAAAACTGGGAAAATGGGAGCTAATGATTCCATGAGACATCAAGAATCATCCAATGAAACAAAAAAGAATGAAAAAAATGAAAGGAAATATAAAATGCCTCATTGGGAAAACAACCAACCTGGAAAATAGATCCAAGAAAGATAATTTAAAAATTATTGGTCTACCTAAAGGTCCTGACCAAAAAAAAGAGCATGGATAACATTCTTAAAGAGATCATCAAGGAAAACTGCCCTGATATACTAGAACCAGAGAGAGAAATAGTCATTTAAAAAATCCATCCATCACCTCCAGAAAGTGATGCCACAAGGAACACACCGAAGGAACATTGTCACAAAACTCCAGAATTGTAATCTCAAGGGAAAAATTCTGCAAGCTGCCAGGATTTCAATTCAGTTCATATACTGAGGAGCAACAGTCAGGATTATCCAGGATCTAGATAATCCTTATACAATAAAGCTTCTACAATAAAGAATCAGAGGGCCTGGATCCATATTTGGGAAGGAAAAGAACCTGGATTACAACCAAGAATGAACTACCCAATGAGACTGAGCATCATCTTTCAGGGGAGGAGATGGATCTTCAATGAAGAAAGAGACTTTTTAATCATTGCTATTGAAAAAGCCAGAACTAAACAGAAAATTTAATCTTCAAACACAGAAATCAAGAGAAACAAAGAAAGATAAACATAGAAAAATTATTTATAATAATGTATATTATTTAAATGTGAAACTGTTTCCATCCCTATATGAGAAAATAATATCTTTAATTCTTGAGAATGATATCTGTTATTATGGCAATTAGAGGGTACATGGAGGGTATGGAAATGAATAAACTCTGATGTTGTGATACCAAAGAAAGACATTAAGGTGTAGGAAAAGGATTGTACTGGGAAAAGAGAAAAGGGAAGGTAAAATGGAACAAATTAAATCACATGAAGAGGCACAAAAGATCAATTAGCATAGAGGGAAAGAAGGTAGGAAGTTGAGCATTGAAGCTTAAAATGATCAGTTTTGGCACAAAAACAGAATAACATTCACTCAGTTGGGTATAGAAATTTATCTTACTCTATAAGGAAGTAGTAGGAGAAAGGGGAAAGAAAAGGAAGAAACTAAATAAAAGTGAGGACAGAAATGTGAAGGTTACCCAAAGGTAAGAGAAGGGAGGAAGGATGATGGAAGGGAGGGCAGATTGAAGGTGCAGTGGGTTGAAAAGAAAACTAATGAAGGACAGGGTGGAAAGAGAGAACAAATGTATATACAAGGAAGAAAATAGGAAAGAGAAATACACAGTAGGTAATCATAACTGAGAATATGAATGAGATGGACTGTCCTATAAAAATGAGATAAATAGCAAGCAAAGTAGATTAAAAACCAGAATCTTACAATATGTTGTTTACAATAAACACCTTTGAAACAGAGAAATAGCTTCCAAATTCTTACAGAAGAAGTTAAGCAAATTACATGAAGAAATAGAGAGCAATACTACTGGGGGAATTTCAGGTTCCCCTCTCAAAATTAAATAATTCTAACAACAAAATAAACAAGAAAGAAACTAGGGAGGTTAATAGAAAACTTAGATATGGTAGACCTTTGGAGAAATAGGAACAGAAAAGAATATATCTTTTTCTCAGCAGTATATGCTACCTACACAAAAATTGACCATGTATTAGGGCATAAAAACTTCACAATCAAATACAGAAAAGCAGAAATAGTAAATGTTTCCTTTTCAGACCATGATGCAATAAAAATGACATTCATTAAAGATTCAGGGAAAGATAGACTAAAAATTGATTGGAAATTAAATAATTTCATTGTAAAGAATAAGTGGGTCAAACAAGGAATCATATAATCAATAATTTCATCTAAGAGACAACATACCAAAACCTATGGTATGTAAGCAAAGCAGTTTTTAGGGGAAATTTTATATCTCTAAATAGTTACATTAAAAAAGAGATAAATGAATTAGGCATGGAAGTATAAAAAGGAGGAAAAGAATATACTAACCCCCTTCCCCATTAATCACCAAATTAGAAATTCTGAAACTCAAAAAAGAGACTAATAAAATCAAAAGTTAGAAAACTTTTGAACTAATTAATAAAAAAAATAGGATTTGGTTTTATGGGGAAAAAATAGGTAAACCCTTGGTTAATTTGATTAAAAAAAACCAGAAAGACAGAAATTTACCAGCATCAAAAATGAAAAGGCTCTGGGGGCAGATAAATGGTACAATGGAGGACAGAGGGAGGACCTGACTTCAACCCAGCCTCAGACACTTTACACTTCCTAGTTGTGTGACTTTAGGAAAGCCACTTAACTCTCAATTGACTGGAGAGAGAGAGAGAGAGAGAGAGAGAGAGAGAGAGAGAGAGAGAGAGAGAGAGAGAGAAGAGAGAGAGAAAGAGAGACAGAGACAGATCTGAGAGACAGAGACAGAGACACAGAGACAGAGAGAGATGAAAATGGTGAATTAACCACCAAAGAAGAAGAAATTAAAACATTAGTTAGGAACTATTTTACCAAACTATAACAAATTTGATAATATAATTGAAATGGACAATTATTTACAAAAACATAATTTTTGCAGATTAACAGAAGAGGAAAATAAATTACTTAAATCATCCCATTTTAGAAAAAGAAATCGATTAAGCATCAGTGAATTTCCTAAGAAAAATCTCCAGGGTCAGATGGATTTTCAAGTGAATTCTGTCAAATATTTAAAGAACAAGTAATTCCAATACTATGCAAACTGTTTGGAAAAATAGATAAAGAAGGAGTACTGTCAGATTCTTTCTATGACATAAATATGGTACTCATACCTAAACCAAAAAGAGTCAAAACAGAGAAAGAACATTGCAGACCAATCTCCTTAATGAATATAGATGCAAAAATTTTAAATAAAACATTATCAAAGATTACAACAACTTATCAGCAAGATAATATACTATGATTAAGTGGGATTTATACAAGGATTACAGGGCTGGTTCAATATTTAAAAAAAAACTATTACCATAATTGACCATGCCAATTATAAAACTAATAGAAATCATATAATTTCAATTGATGCAGAAAAAGCTTTTGATAAAATTTAACACCCATTCTTATTAAAAAACACTATAGAACATAGAAATAAAGGGAGTTTTCTTTAAAATAATAAACAGCACCTATCTAAAAACATCAACAAACATTATTTGAAATGGGGAGAACCTAAAGGGATTCCCAATAAGACTAAGGGTAAAACAAGGATTTCCATTATCATCACTATTATTCAATATTGTACTAGAAATGTTGGCTTTAGCATAAAAAAAGGAAAGGAAATGGAAAGAATTAGAGAGTAGATAATGAAAAAAACAAAACTATTACTTTTTGCACATAATATGATGGCATACTTAGTGAATCTTAGAGAATCATTCAAAAATCTACTTGAAGCAATTAACATCTTTAGCAAAATTGCAGGGCATAAAAATAACAACAAACAAAATCCAAACAAATCATTAGCATTTCTAAATTACTAACAAAGTTCAGCATCAAGAGATAAAAAGAGAAATTTCATTTAAAATAACTGTAGACAAAATAAAATATTTGGGTGTCTACCTGACTAGATAAACCAAGAAATTATATGAACACAATTACAAAACACTTTTCACACAAATTTTCACTCAAGTCAGATTTAAACAATTGCTCATGGGTATACTAAGCTAAGATAATAAGATGACAATTTTACCTAAATTGATGTTCAGTGCTATACCAATCAAACTGTCAAAAAATGTTTATAGAGCTAGAAAAAATAATGTCAAAATTTATCTGGAAGAAAAAAAGATCAAGTTTATCAAGGGAATTAATGGGAAAAAATATGAAGGATGGAAACCTAGCAGTCTCAGACCTAAAACTCTATTATGAAGCAACAGTCATCACAAACAGTATGATAATACTGGGTAAGAAATGGAGTGATTTATCAGTGGAATAGATTAGATACACATGACACAATAATCAATGATTATAGTAATCTAATATTTGACAAATCCTAAAATTCCAGATTCTGGGATAAGAACTCACTATTTGATAAAAGTTTCTGGGAAATTTGGCATAGACCTACATCTCACACCTCATATCAAAATAAGGTCAAAATGGGTACATGATTTGGGCATAAAGGGTAATAGCATAAGTTAATTAGGAGAGCAAGGGATAATTTACCTATGAGATCTTTGGAGAAGGAGAGATTTATGGGTAAAGAATAACTGGAGAACACTATTAAATGCAAAATAGACAACTTTAATTACATTAAATTAAAAAGGTTTTGCACAAATAAAACCAACACAAGATTAAAAGGGAAGCACAAAACTGAGGAAAATTTTTATAGCTGATGTTTCTGATAAAGCCTTCATTTCTAAACTATATAGAGTTGTGTCAAATTTATAAAGAATACAAGTCAAAGGATATGAACAGACAATTTTCAGATGAAGAAATTAAAGCTATCTATAGTCATATGAAAAAGTGATCTAAATCGCTAGTGATTAGAGAAATACAAATTGAAACAACTCTGAGTTATCACCTCATACCTCTCAGATTGGCCAAGATGATAAGTAAGAACCAAAAGAAAAGTATCTTGGCTTTTAATCCCTTAGGAAGGCAAAAAAATTGTGCCTGCAATCTTCTAATGAACTTTAATTTAGACTGTGATGAAAGATGCTTGAAAATTACTCTATTTATATAATTTCTCCTCTTTTTAATGACATTGTACAGATAAATCATAGGATAAACTTGGGAGAACTAACTACAGTTGCAGCATTTTTCCTAATCCTACTTTGGGAAAGAAATTGCCCAAGGAAAGAACAATGTGACTATATTCAATTTTAATTTATGATCATTATGTTTTTAATCTACTTTATTTTTATATCCTATGATCAAGGACATCCCAACAGTTCTAAATTTATCTAACTATACTAAAACTACCCTATATCCCTCCATCTTTTCCACAAAAATTACAGAAGAGACACTGATGAATGTTTTGCTAAATCTAGATAAACTACTTATATCATTCCCCTGATTTACCAGGTCAGAATCATTTCAAAACAAGAAATGAGATAATTCTGACATGACTTGTTCCTGATAAAGCCATGCTATATAGCTCTTGTAATTGCTACCTTCTTTTTCAAATGACCACTGACTATATATTTAATAATCTGTTCTAGAATTTTGCCAGGAGTCAGTGAAACTCACTGGCCCATAGTTCACAAACTCTGTTATCTTTCTTTTTGCCTTTCTTCAGTCCTATAGAGACTCTCCTGTTTTATACAACTAGTTTTTTTCAAAAAACTAACAGTAGCTTAACCAGAACATTAGCTAGTTCTTTTAGTCTTCATTAGAGCTTGGTGAACTGAACTTGCCAAGGGTGTCAATTCCCTAGTAAACATATTCTCAGAATAAAGATCATTTTCCTTGTCAATTGAAGTGAGTTGAGCAGCTGTTTCCTTCTTTTTACTACCCAACATCATTCTGTTTGCCACAAGCTGCTATGCTGTCTTCCTTCATCCTTCTTCTGAAATCAAGACAAAGAAAATCCTATTTGCCTTAGTTTTCTTTGCAGGTAATGCAAGCTTATGAGCTTTAGCATTATTAATGCTCTTTTAGTGGAACTTCACTCCACTTTTATATTCATCTTCCAACATTTAGTCTTGCATCCAGCATCTTTATATGTCTTCTTAAAAATCAAGTGATTAGCAAGTTGCCTCTTTGGCATCTATATTGCTCTTTTTAGACCACTATTCCTTTTCTTCCTCATTAAAATTATGTATGTGGATTTTCATTCTTAAAAGCTTCTCATCCTTCCTTAATTCAATTCTGACCAAAATTTTAGATCATGAAAGATGTAGGAAGGCTGAGATGTAGAAGAAAATGTCCTTTCAAGGAAGTCTATTCAGATAAAGTATTAAGCAAAAACAGAATGCATGAAAAGTCATCTGAGAATAATTTTAAGCCCTGGGCAACTTTCCTTATTTGGGCAACCAGTCTTCCTACCATTAATTTTTAGAGTCTCCTACCATACTTCTGACACAGCTATTCTCTATTCTCTGTCATTTGAATCATCCAGAAAATAAACAAAGCATTCCACAGGGGTATAGGAGATTCACAATACTCCTTAACTCTGGTTGGCCTTTATAACTTCCACCAGAATTAATATCTGCTCTGCTCTTTTTGTAAATAAAGAGTACATATGTCTTTATGAGGGGAGAAATTCATGATATCTTTTAAGCTTATTTTCCCATGGTTGATATAGTAAAACAATTTTTGGAATGTCCTTTCTTAATGCAAAGCAGTTTGTATAAAAAGGATAAACTTTGGAGGCACACATAGCTTTTTTACTCAAATAAGATATACTGACATCAGCACCAGCAGAATTTGGCACTCTCAGGAACTGATTTGGGTATAGAGAAGCAACATTTCACAGTTGTGGGTTTTTCCCCATTAACTGCCCCTCTCCAAAGACCATATAAAATATAGAAAGCTTTAAGAGTTTGAAGTACCATTATTTGGATAGGCTTGATTTTAGCAAAGATTTCAGAATCTCTTAGAATACACTTCAGATTACATTTTAATTATATTTGTAGGTATTAGAGAAATATGCTGCCTAACAGTTTTCAACTTTCATTATTTCAGATTATATTTTTAGAATTAAAATACCATACAACTTTTGGAAAATCATTTCTTATATTTACAATAAATGTAAGCAATACAATGCTGTTAATTTAAAAATTGTTCCATCCATAGAAATGTGACATTACACACATATTAAACATGTCAGTGAATCAGGAGACTACCTGTGAGACATTGAATGCAACTACAAAAGGTAAATAGTGAGTGCCTAGACCCCCAAAATAACATGGGACTTGACCACATCCACTCAGCACAGGAAGGAAGTTCACAGCCCTGACTCCAGAGCAGTGTGAAGAGGAAGCTTGGACAATCTCCTCTTTGCCCTAAGATCAGATCTCAACATTTAAAAATGAACAAGACGAAAAGAGTTCTCACCATAGATAGCTTTTATGGAGATAAAGAAGAACTGATCTCAAACTCTGAGGAAACTAAAGGCAAACCATCTCCAGATGAAGCCCCCCAAAATGATTTAAGATGGTCTCCATTTCACAATGTTCTCTTGGAAGAATTTTTAAAAATCTTAAAAGAGAATTAAAAGAAAACTGGGGAAAGCACATGAAAATTTTGAGGGAGTTTGGAAAAGAAAACACAAATATTGTCTGAAGAAAAATCCTTAAATAGATTTGAAAAAGACCTAATTCATTGAAAAACAGAATTTGTGAATTAAAAAAAAATTCCAATGAACAAACACCTCATTTAAAAGTTCAATTGCCCAAATGCAAAAGAAGATAAAAAAGATAACTAAAGAAAAAAATCACTAAAAATTAGAAATGGAACAAATAGAAATAAATGACTCAATGAGACTTCAAGAATCAGTCAAAGAAAAAAAAATGAAAAAGTAGAAGAAAATATAAAATACTTCATTGGAAAAGCAACTGACCAAGAAAATAGATCTAGGAGAGAAAATCTAAGAATTATTGGACTGCCTGAAAGCTATGTTGAAAAAAAGAGCCTAAACATCATCTTTCAGTAAATCATCAAGGAAAACTGCCCTGATATCCTAGAACCAGAGGGTAATAACTATTGAAAGAAGTCACCAATCACTTCTTGAAAGTCATATCCAAATGAAAACTCCAAGGAACATTGTAGCTAAATTTCAGAATTATCAGATCAAAGAGAAAATATTTCAAGCAGCCAGAAAGATATAATTAAGACACTGAGGAGTCATAATCAGCATTACCCAAAACCTAACAGCTTTCACTTTAAAGCATCAAAGGGCCTGGAATCTGAAATTCTAAAAGGCAAGGGAATGTGGATTGCAGCCAAGAATCAACTACTTAGCAGAATTAAGCATTATCTTTCAGGAGGAAAGATGAATATTAAATGAAACAGGTGAATTTCATTCATTTCTGATTGAAAAGACCAGAGCTGAACAGAAAATTTTATCTTCAAATACAGAACTCAAAAGAAGTATAAAAAGGTAAAAAAGGAAAGAAAAAAATTAACTTTCTTTTGAAAGTTGAAAAGCTTATATCCATATATGGGAAGATGATATGTTTAACTCTTGAGATATGCTATAGGTATACTTAGAAGGTACAGCTATAAGTTGATCTTATTGTAATGATATAAAAATGAAACTAGAGGAAGAAAGGTGATTCTACTGGAAGAAGAGGAAAATGGAGTTAAAATGGAGTAAATTACATTTCATGAAAAGGCTAAAAAGACTTATTATAGTTGAGGAAAAGAAGGGACAGGGGATGAGCATTGTGTGAATCTTCCTTTCATCAGATTTGGCTTAGAGAAGAATATCAGACATACTTAGCTTCACAGAGAAAGCTTCACTTAGCTTCCTATAGGGAAGTAGAAGGGGAAAAGGGAAAAGAAAAGGGGGAGGCTAATTGAAAGAAGAATAGAAGTAGAAGGGGAAAGGTATAACAAAGGGGAATGGGCTGTAAAAGGAGAAAGCTGTTTGAGGGAGGTAGTATTCAGAAGAAAAATACTGGGGAGGAGGAAAAAGGGGAAATGAAAAAAGAAAAGTATAATTTGGGAAAACAAGATGGAGGGAAATAATAATTTTAACTGTGAACATGAATGGGATGCACTTTCCCATAAATGGAAGTGGATAGCAGACTGGATTAAAATTCAAGATCCTATAGCATGTTGTTTACAAGAAACACATTAAAAGCAGAGTGATACATTCAGAACAAAGGTAAAAGGCTGGAACAGAATCTATTATGCTTCAGCTGAAATTAAAAAAAAAAAAAGCAGAAGTAGCTATCTTGATCTCAGATTAAGCAAATGAAAAAATAGATCTCATTAAAAGATATAAGGAAGGAAACTACATCTTGATAAAGGGTACCATAGATAATGAAACAATATCAATACTAAACATACATATATGCACCAAGTGTCATAGCATTCAAATTCCTAGAGAAGTTAAGAGAGATGCAAGAAGAAATAGACAGCAAAATTATGCTAGTAGGGAATCTCAACCTTACTCTCTCAGAACTAGATAAATTGAATGACAAAATAAATAAGAAGAAGTTAAGGCGGTAAACAGAATGTTAGAAAAGTTAGGTATGATAGATCTTTTTGGAGAAAATTGAATGGAAACAGACATAAGTTTCCTTTTTTTTCAGTTTTTCAGTGTTTCAATGGACCCTATACAAAAATTGACCATGTATTGGAGCATAAAGACCTCAAAATCAAATGCAGAAAGGCAGAAATAGTAAATGCATTTTTTATCAGATCATGATGCAATAAAAATAACATGCGATAAAAAGCCAGGGGAAAATAGACCTAAAATTAATTGGAAACTAAATAATCTAATCCTAAAGAATGGATGGGTAAAATAATAAATCATAGACATAATCAACAACTTCATCCAATAGAATAACAATAATGAGACAACATACCAAAATTTGTGGGATACAGCCAAAGCTGTTTTTAGGGGAAAAGCACTAACTAGTTTCTTTGATTAAAATAAAGCCTATGAAATAAATCAATATGTATTATCTGTAAGCTACCAACTCAGTCCATGAGGAAGAACTAGGAAGAAAAAAATCCATTCACTATAGACACATACTTTAAGTATCTGAAATTATTCAACTTGCAAAGGCATTACACAAATAAAAGGCATAGAAAATTTGAGAAATATCCAGTTCTCTTGTCCAGATCACACTAGCAGAAGTAGAAATGACAATACTAAACAATTTATAGATATGATAATATTCTAAGTTACCAAAGAGATCATCACAGAATTAGATAAAATAACAAGATTTTTAGTAATAAAAACATTAAGAATAGCAAGTTTATGGGGAAAAAGCAGGAACAAGATGTGCAATTTAGTAATTCTCAAAATTATTTCATATTGGATTAAAAGTAATAAAACACAGGCAACTAGGTGGTGCAGTGGATAGAGAACTAGCCCCAGTTCAAATCTAGCCTCAGACATTTAACACTTCCTAGCTGTGTGACACTGCTAGGAAAGTCACTTAACAATCGCCTTTGGAAAAAAATAAACTTAAATTAAATTAAAATAAAAATAGTAAAACACACTGAGCAAGATTTAGAAAAATATACACAAAAGCTTAATTTATGATGACATACTACTTTAACTCTTTAACAAGGACTATTGCAAAATCAGAAAGAATATACATTAAAATTTGTATATGATTCACATCAGTAGCTTTTTCCTATACTGTGACAAATTCTAGATTTTTAAATATTCTAAATTTAAACAAAAACACAAAAAATAGAAGTGAATGGGAAGTTAAATCTTTCAAAATAATAAATAAGAGAACAATTCCAACTAGACACATAGTCAAAGAGGAAATAGTGAAAAACAACAATAGACAAAAATTATACAAAATTTTAAAATGTTTGCAATAACAAAGTACAACCTGAATCAGAATAAAACATAAACATGATTATATTAAATATTTGTGATGAAAATTTAATATATAAAATCTATAGGGAACTGACATAAATCTTTGCAAGATAGATTTTGAACAGAAATAGAATTTATAATCTAATCCAATCCCCTCATTTTTACAGATTAAAAAAAAATGAAATCCAAAAATGTTAAGGAACTTGCTCATGGTCACAAGTAATCCACATTCAATGGTTTCACATTCATCTAGTTTTCCTCTGAATCATGCTAATCTCTATGAGTTAATTCTAAAGAGAGAAGCAAGCAAAGGATATAGACAAACAACTATTTTAAAAAACCAAATCAATAACATTAAAATATTTTAAAATCACAAAATAAATAGATAAATGTAAATTAAACAAATCTGAAGGATCTTTTTTAACTCAAAAAAGTTGCTGAAATTTGGGAAAATTCATTCTTGGTAAAGTTATGGAAACACAGGCATAGTAATTAGTCGGCGAATTTGTGATGTTTTGAAAAACAATTTGAAAATATGCAAAAAAAGTTAAACTTGTTTCTAACCTTAGATTCAGGGATTCTAGGATATTTCTCTGAATTATTATGATGTTAAAACATAATATATGTTGATATTGTACAATGCTTTACATGTATTTTATGCATTTTTGAGTTTTTAAACTTTGCATTGTCTGCTAATCTCAAGGTGGATGGTCAATTCTGGTGGAATTTAAGCAATGTGAATAGGGAGGGAATTTTTATGAGTTCTAGGCAGTACAGCTCAAGAGAAGTGGGATGGAGGGAAAAAAAAGGTAAATGATGACCATGATAATGATGGGTCTTTCCTCTGACCAATCAACTCTGGTCAGTTTAAGATAGACTCAGAAAATGAAAAAGAGATAAGGGGAAAGGACATTTAATGACTAAACTGTACAACATTAAGTTTCTAAATCTGTATTTATATCTCAGGTTAAATTGCAGAAGAAGCTTCAATTTTTGATTGTGTTTAAAATATAAGAGCTCAAATCTGGAATTATGCCCAAAAAGCTATCAAACTGTGCATACCCTTTGACCCAGCAGTGCTACTACTGGGCTTATATCCCAAAGAAATACTAAAGAGCGGAAAGGGACCTGTATGTGCCAAAATGTTTGTGGCAGCTCTTTTTGTTGTAGCTAGAAACTGGAAGATGAATGGATGTCCATCAGTTGGAGAATGGTTGGGTAAATTGTGGTATATGAAGGTTATGGAATATTATTGCTCTGTAAGAAATGACCAGCAGGAGGAATACAGAGAGGCTTGGAGAGACTTATATCAACTGATGCTGAGTGAAATGAGCAGAACCAGAAGATCACTATACACTTCAACAACAATACTGTATGAGGATGTATTCTGATGGAAGTGGAAATCTTCAACATAAAGAAGAGCCAACTCACTTCCAGTTGATCAATGATGGTCAGAGGTAGCTACACCCAGAGAAGAAACACAGGGAAGTGAATGTAAATTGTTAGCACTAATATCTGTCTGCCCAGGTTACATGTACCTTCGGAATCTAATGCTTATTGTGCAACAAGAAAATGGTATTTACACACATGTATTGTATCTAGGTTATATTGTAACACATGTAAAATGTATGGGATTGCCTGTCATCGGGGGGAGGGAGTAGAGGGAGGGGGGGATAATTTGGAGGAGTGAATACAAGGGATAATATTGTAAAAAAATATATATATATAATAAAAATTATTAATTAAAAAAAAATTTAGTGAGATGACAGAGGCAAATTTTCTTTGGATATAAGTCATTAAATTTTACTATCTTTTAAAAAAAATAAAATAAAATATAAGAGCTCAAAGGAGAAATTCTCAAGCCATCAAGTTACATTGTTGCAAAATAAGTTGTCTTAAATTATTCAAAGTCCTAGATCACTTTTATTTTTTCACATAATAATTCTTTTAATGAGATTTTCATGAAGGTAGCCTGACACAAAAGGAGAGGATGATTTGCATTTGCAGTATATCTTGAGCACTAGAATGTTAAATAAGAAATCACAGATCTGTCATAAAAATGAAATAGATAAAAAAGACATTCTTGGCAGTGTATTTCATTAAATCAATATAGCTTATGCAAAGCAATGTTAGAATCAAAAGCAATTTTGTAGAATAAGATTTGTTTTACACAAAACTGTATTCTGAAATAGAGTGAGTGTTAACTCATAGTACTTCATAAATATAAAGGTACAAGTGGTAATGCTTTACTCAAAGAGTATGTTCAGGAGAACACTTCAAACTTCATGTTTCTTTTGAAAGAAGATTTTTAGAATATTCTAATACTTTCATGGATTTTTTTATCTCAATCCAAGTACTGTTTTCAACAGGGTAAATTACAAACTATCCAAACCTCATTTTCATTTCATTCTTTATTCAAGTTCTTTGATGAATCCTCCAAATTTAATCTTATCCAATATCTTCAGGGTTTGTTGTTGTTGTTGTTGTTTTAGTTCTCACCATTTTCTAAGTGCATCAATATAGAAAATTTGGGCTAATGACTATCCTTTTCTCTCACTATCTGAGCAATCTACCATGTTTTCATACAAATTCTGGAAATCTTTTATGTTACTTTTGGTACATTATTATAGGCAATGTGCTTTGTTCTACTTATATTCTTTCTCTGTTATCTTTGATTCATGCAGTTTTAATTCTTTGATGACTAGAGTGTCATCTGATTTGTTCCCTTTAAAACAAATTTCATCTGCATCCAGAGAGAGAATTAAGACGACTGAATGTGGATCGCAATACAGTATTTTCACCTTTTTTGTTGTTATTTTTATTTGCTTAATTGTTTTTTTCTTCATTTTTTCCTCTTTTTTATCTTATTTTTCTTGTGCAGCATGATAGATGTGGAAATATGTTTAGAAGGATTGTATAAGTTTAACCTATTTTGGATTTCTAGGGGAGAGGAGAGATGGGGAGAAAAATATGCAACAAAATGTTGAAAATTATCTTTGCATGTATTTTGAAAAATAAAAAGCTATCATAAAAACAAAACAATTTTTGCTACTTTAAAATTTTTAATCTCTTCCCATATATCTCCCTACACAGACCTGACTTTACCTTTAAAACTTTTTTTTTAGCAAAACTATATGATTTATAAATAGTGACTAGGAAAACATAAATATTCAACACTTCTCTTTTTTTAAAACCAATTCTTGTTTTACTAATATTCACAGGTATATATCGTCATTGGGAAGAAATTAGTTTTAGAAATACAAATCTGGGTCAAATAATTTGAGGTAGTTGAAAGTACCATGTTCTTTATTTAATGCAAACCAGCCTATTCATTTCTTTCTGTTTAATTGTGAGCCTAGTTCATTATTCATCTGCAGTATAGATCCTGATTGTGATACTGGTGGGATAACCTAGTGGTATGGGTTCCTTGTATAGGAATGTCTCTTGAGTAGTTATGGATTTAATTGAGAAGGCTGTCTAGAATACAGAAGTTTAGTGTGATTACTGCCATCCACAAACATGAACATCTAAAAGGTCTCTCCACTTATAGGGATTTTCATCCATTTGGGTTTTGCCTAGAACGTTTTCCATGATGATGAAGAACTTCAATATTAATTTTAAAATTTTTTATTATAGCTTTTTATTTACAAGATATATGCCTGGGTAATTTTTCAACATTGACTATTGCAAAACCTTCTGTTCCAACTTTTCTCCTCCTTCCCCCCATCCCTTCCCTAGATGGCAGATAGACCAATACATGTTAAATATGTTAAAGTATATGTTAAACACAACATATGTATACATATCCATACAGTTATTTTGCTGCACAAAAAAAATTCAGACTTAAAAATAAAGTAAAAATAACCTGAGAAGGAAATCAAAAATGCAAGTGGACAAAAACAGAAAGAGTGGAAATGCTATGCTGTGGCTCACAGTCATTTCCCCTAGTTTTTCACTGCGTGTAGCTGGTTCTCTTCATAATTGAACAAATGGAAATGATTTGGTTCTTCTCATTAGAACTTCTATATTATAAGATTGGTCTGGATGCTCTTGAAAGCCCATGATAGTCTCCCCTTAAGGAAAACTACAAACTTATTGAGCATACTCATGGAAAAATATCGATAATATTTTTCAAAGCCATGTGCACCTATGTTTCTACCAGCTTTTTTTCCTCTCTGATGATAAGCCTCCAAAATAATATTTTGCTCTGACCCCTTATAGATAAATTGAATAGTTCCAGGGGAGCCACCCAAAATCAGAATATAAGAATTCCACTCTCAAAAGGGGCACTTTGAAGTATACCCTCCCTTCTGAAGCATGTCCACCCTCCTCAACGGACTCATGTCTTTGTACTCCCCAATTTAGTACTGCTCTCATGTAAATTATGCTCTATGCTAATGTATACCTCTGAGTTGTAAATCAGGTTCCTTTTTTATTTTTTCCTGATCTTCTATTACTGAAAAATTTTTATTTACTATTACTTAAAATACATTTTTACATCAAATTTTTTTTCATATTATTTTACACATTATTCCAAGCATACAAATTCCTTAAAGGCATGTTTTCCCTTCTGTCCTACAGACCTTCCCTTAGACACAAACCAGATTCTCTATTGATAGCCATATTTACACTGGGGAAATATGGCACTATTTCCATGGTACTGTATGGCCAGATGAGGAAAGCAAGGGTCAATAGAGAAAGCTTAAATCTTCCTGGGTGGATCTCCCTTATGCCAGAAGACTGTCAAATAATATTTATATTTCATCTAAGGTGGTAATAAAATGATCACTAAACAGTCTTTTATGATTATAGCTATCAAGGATCCTTGTTATCTGTACCCCAAATCAAATATTGCTTGTGTTTTATGTAAATAATGTGCTTTTGTGTAATCTATAGATTACATAATTGAGCTTATAAATGTAGATTCTCCCTCTCTAATGGTGCAGATTATAGCTCACCTATACTTCCTTATGCTTTATGTCTATTTTCTTCTTTTCCCATAAATTTTCCATAGGGAATCCATTCAATATGATGAGGTCCTTTTTTTAGGCTTCTTGACATTGTTTGAATGTCAAAATAAAACAAGTGAAAAAGCCCTCTTATATATGTGTGTGTGTGTGTGTGTGTGTGTGTGTGTGTGTGTGTGTGTGCCGTGTATCTTTCTAATTTAATCCCATGATTTTAACATATGCAAGGGAGATACCATGTTGAAGGAGAGCTTTTAGGTGACACTTGGCTCTAAATCAAAAACTTAAAAAATAGTCAAATAATAAGCTCAGTGGAATCTAATATACTCAATACATTTCAGTGAAACTGACTAAAAAGATGATTTTCACTGTCATTTACAAAAAAAGCCTGATTGGTCCCTCCTCAGACTTTCATCAGGGATACTCTCAATATGTGTATTGATTATTTTCAAACATTTTATAGAGGAAAATCCTTGGAAAAAATAACAGACCTTACAACTTAACAAAGGCAATCCAGGGGATATCATTACTTATACTGACCCACATACGCATTTTCTCATTTCTATAAAGTTTTGAGATCCAACTTTAGCTGGTACTTTTCTATAATAGAAGCATATTCACAGTCATAAAATAAAGAATATGAGATCCCAGTGTAATAATGCTAGGCAATTACATAAAACTCTCCATTCCCAGAGTGGGCCATTATTCCCTGCTTGGTCCCTTGGTGATAAAATCTATGACCCCTGGCAATCTATGAAACAAAGGGAAAAAGCAAAGTGGCCTTCCGTCTTGAGCTTCTTCCTTTGGAGTAATGTTGATAAATTGCTAAAAATGTAAGAAAAGAATAGTAAGAATAAAAATTGTGTCTTTGCAATCTATTAATGTTTGCTCATTTTCCTCTCTATTGCCCTTTTCCTATTTTGTTTGGAAATATTGT
The DNA here is from genome assembly GCF_048593235.1 of Sminthopsis crassicaudata. Taxonomy (NCBI): domain Eukaryota; kingdom Metazoa; phylum Chordata; class Mammalia; order Dasyuromorphia; family Dasyuridae; genus Sminthopsis; species Sminthopsis crassicaudata. The sequence goes on from NC_133621.1 coordinate 128,125,446, forward strand.
TCAGACAAGTTTATATATATATATATATATATATATATATATATATATATATATATATAAAATATGTTATAATATATTCTAGATACAATATATGTGTGTAGAACCAAATTTCTTGTTGCACAGGAAGAATTGGATTTAGAAGGTAAAAATAACAGTTTACACTCATTTCCCAGTGTTCCTTTTCTGGATGTAGCTGATTCTGTCCATCATTGATCAATTGGAATTGGATTAGCTCTTCTCTATGTTGAAGATATCCACTTCCATCAGAATACATCCTCATACAGTATCATTGTTAAAGTGTATAATGATCTTCTGCTTCTGCTCATTTCACTCAGCATCAGTTGATGTAAGTCTCTCCAAGCCTCTTTGTATTTCTCCTGTTGGTTATTTCTTACAGAACAATAATATTCCATAACATTCATATACCATAATTTACCCAACCATTCTCCAATTGATGGACATCCATTCATCTTCCAGCTTCTAGCCACTATGAAAAGGGCTGCCACAAACATTTTGGCACATACAGGTCCCTTTCCCTTCTTTAGTATTTCCTTGGGGTATAAGCCCAGTAGTAGTATGGCTGGGTCAAAGGGTATGCACATTTTGATAACTTTTTGGGCATAATTCCAGATTGCTCTCCAGAATGGTTGGATTCTTTCACAACTCCACCAACAATGCATCAGTGTCCCAGTTTTCCCACAGCCCCTCCAACATTCATCGTTATTTGTTCCTGTCATCTTAGCCAATCTGACAGGTGTGTAATGATACCTCAGAGTTGTCTTAATTTGCATTTCTCTGATCAATAGTGATTTGGAACACTCTTTCATATGAGTGGAAATAGTTTTAATTTCATCATCTGAAAATTGTCTGTTCATATCCTTTGACCATTTATCAATTGGAGAATGGCTTGATTTCTTATAAATTAGAGTCAATTCTCTGTATATTTTGGAGATGAGGCCTTTATCAGAATCTTTAACTATAAAAATCTTTTCCCAATTTGTTACTTCCCTTCTAATATTGTTTGGATTAGTTTTGTTTGTACAAAAGCTTCTTAATTTGATGTAATTAAAATTTTCTATTTTGTGATCAATAACAATCTCTAGTTCTCCTTTGGTCACAAATTCCTTCCTCCTCCACAAGTCTGAGAGGTAAACTATCCTGTGTTCCTCTAATTTATTTATGATCTTGTTCTTTATGCCTAAATCATGGACCCATTTTGATCTTATCTTAGTATGTGATGTTAAGTATGGGTCCATGCCTAGTTTCTGCCATACTAATTTCCAGTTTTCCCAGCAGTTTTTGTCAAATAATGAATTCTTATCCCAAAATTTGGGATCTTTGGGTTTGTCAAACACTAAATTGCTATTTTTATTCACTATCTTGCCCTGTGAACCTAACCTATTCCACTGATCAACTAGTCTATTTCTTAGCCAATACCAAATGGTTTTGGTGACTGTTGCTTTATAATATAGTTCTAGATCAGGTACAGCTAGAGCACCTTAATTTAATTTTTTTTTTCATTACTTCCCTTGAAATTCTCAACCTTTTGTTGTTCCATATGAATTGTTATTATTTTTTCTAGGTCATTAAAATAGTTTCTTGGGAGTCTGATTGGTATAGCACTAAATAAATAGATTAGTTTAGGGAATATTGTCGTTTTAATTATATTCGCTCGGCCTATCCAAGAGCACTGAATGTCTTTCCAATGATTTAAATCTGACTTTATTTTTGTGGCAAGTGTTTTGTAATTTTGCTCATATAATTCCTGACTTTCCTTTGGTAGATATATTACCTAATATTTTATACTATCGACCGTTATTTTGAATGGAATTTCTCTTTGTATCTCTTGCTGTTGGATTATGTTGGTAATGTATAAAAATGCTGAGGATTTATATGGATTTATTTTGTATCCTGCAATTTTGCTAAAGTTCTGAATTATTTCTAATAGCTTTTTAGCAGAGTCTTAGGGGTTCTCTAAGTATACCATCATGTCATCTACAAAGAGTGATAGTTTGATTTCCTCATTTCCTACTCTAATTCCTTGAATCTCTTTCTTGACTTTTATTGCCGAGGCTAGCGTTTCTAGTACTATGTTGAATAGTAATGGTGATAGTGGGCAACCTTGTTTCACTCTTGATCTCACAGGGAAAGGTTCTAGTTTATCGCCATTATATATGATGTTTACTGAAGGTTTTACATATATGCTCCTTATTATTTTAAGGAATAGTCCATTTATTCCTATACTCTCATGCGTTTTTAGTAGAATGGATGTTGGATTTTATCAAATGCTTTTTCTGCATCTATTGAGATGATCATATGGTTTTTTATTAATTTGATTATTAATATGGTCAATTATACTAATAGTTTTCCTAATATTAAACCAGCCCTGCATTCCTGGTATAAATCCTACTTCATCATAGTGTATTATCCTGGGGATGATTTCTGAAGTCTATTTGCTAATATCTTATTTAAGATTTTAGCGTCACTATTCATTAAGGAGATTGGTCTATAGTTTTCTTTCTCAGTTTTTGATCTACCTGGTTTAGGTATCGGTACCATGTCTGTATCATAAAAGGAATTTGGTAGGACTTCTTCAATCCTATTTTTTCAAATAGTTTATATAGCATTGGAGTTAGTTGTTCTTTAAATGTTTGGTAGAATTCATATGTAAATCCATCTGGTCCTGGGGATTTTTTCTCAGGGAGTTGATTAATAGCTTGTTTTATTTCTTTTTCTGAGATGGGACTATTTAGACTGGGCAAGCTATATTTTTGAAGGTATTCTTCCATTTCATTTAAGTTATTGAATTTATTGGCATAAAGTTGAGCAAAGTAGCTCCTGACTATTGTTCTAATTTACTCTTCATTAGTGGTGAGTTCACCCTTTTCATTTTCAAGGCTAACAATTTGCTTTTTCTCTTTCCTTTTTTTTAATCAGGTTTACTAAGGGTTTGTCTGTTTTGTTGGTTTTTTCATAGAACCAACTCTTTGTTTTATTAATTAATTCAATAGTTTTTTTTTTTTACTTTAAATTTTATTAATCTCACCTTTTATTTTTAGAATTTCAAGTTTTGTGTTTTTCTGGGGGGTTTTAATTTGTTCCTTTTCTAGCAATTTTAGTTGTAAGCCCAATTCGTTGGCCCTCTCTTTCTCTATTTTATGCAAGTAGGCCTGTAGAGATATAAAACTTTCCCTTATTACTGCTTTGGCTGTATCCCACACATTTTGGTATGATGTCTCATTATTGTCATTTCTTGGGTGAAGTTATTAATTATGTCTGATTTGCTGTCTTACCCAATCATTCTTTAGTATAAGATTATTTAGTTTCCAATTATTTTTTGGTCTATTTTCCCCTGCCTTTTTATTAAATGTAATTTTGATTGCATTGTGGTCTGAAAAAGATGCATTTACTATTTCTGCCTTACTGCATTTGATTTTTGAGGTTTTTAATGCCCTAGTATATGATCAATTTTTGTATAGGTTCCATGAACTTCTGAGAAGAAAGTATACTCCTTTCTGTATCCATTTAGCTTTCACCAGAGATCTATCATATCAAACTTTTCTAGTATCCTATTTACCTCTTTGGCTTCTTTCTTATTTATTTTGTGGTTTGATTTATCTAATTCTGAGAGTGCAAGGTTGAGATCTCCCACTATTATAGTTTTACTGTCTATTTCTTCTTGCAGCTCTCTTAATTTCTCTTTTAAGAATTTAGATACTGCACCACTTGGTGTGTATATGTTTAATATTGATACTGTTTCATTATTGATGCTACCCTTTAGCAAGATATAATGCCCTTCCTTATCTCTTTCTTTCTTTTTTTTTTTTGAGGCTGGGGTTAAGTGACTTGCCCAGGGTCACACAGCTAGGAAGTGTTAAGTGTCTGAGACCAGATTTGAACTCGGGTCCTCCTGAATTCAAGGCTGGTGCTCTATCCACTGCGCCACCTAGCTGCCCCCCTTATCTCTTTTAATTAGATCAATTTTTGTTTTTGCTTGATCTGAGATGAGGATGGCTACCCCTGCTTTTTTGGCTTTGCCTAAGCATAGTAGATTCTGCTCCACCCTTTTACTTTTACTTTGAATGTATTGCCCTGTTTCAGGTGTGTTTCCTGTAAACAACATATAGTAGGATTCTGACTTTTAATCTAGTCTGCTAACTGCTTCCTCTTTATGAGGGAGTTTACCCCATTCACATTTATGGTTAGAATGACTAATTCTATATTGCATGCCATCCTGTTAACTCCTGCTTATGTTTTTCCACTTTCCTTCCCTCTTACCCCCCCTACCCAGTATTAAACTTGTGAACACCATTTGCTTTTCACAGCCCTCCCTTATTTTACCCCTTTTCCTCACAATTTCTGTATTCCCTTCCCCTTTGCTTACTCCTTCCCTCTCACTTTCAATGAAGTGGAAGAAGTTTCACCATAAATTGAATATGTCTATTGATACACACTATGTTCATCCCCCTCCTTTTTTTCTCTCAGATATAATAGGTTTCCTTTGCCTCTTCATGAGATGTAGTACCACCACTTTATCCTTTTTTGTGATATAATTTCCTTTCCACTTCTAGTTTCTAGGACTAATTATACATGTGCTCTTTACATATCTTTATTGCAGAAGTATAGTTCTCAATATTTCTTTTTACCTTTTTAGAAATCTCTTTAGTTCTGTATTTGAAGATCAAACATTTTACCTAGGTCTGCTTTTTTCATCAAGAATAGATGGAATTCGTTTATTTCGTTAAACGTCCATCTTCTTCCCTGGAAAACGATGCTCATTTTTGCTGGGTAAGTTATTCTTGGCTGCATACCAAGTTCCTTAGCCTTTTGGAATATCATGTTCCAGACCCTTCGTTCTTTTAATGTGGACACTGCTAGATCCTGGGTTATCCTTATTGTGGCTCCTCCATATCTGAATTGCTTTTTTCTAGCAGCTTCCAGTATTTTTTCCTTTGTCTGATGGTTCTTGAACTTGGCCACTATATTTCTTGGCATTTTGATTTTAGCGTCCCTTTCAGTAGGTGATCGATGGATTTTTTTCAGTGTCTATTTTACCCTCCGTTTCCAAGACGTCTGGGCAGTTCTCTTTGATAATTTCCTCAAAAATAGTGTCCAGGCTTTTTTTTTTTTTTAATCATATTTTTCAGGGAGTCCAATTATTCTCAGATTGTCTCTTCTGTATCTATTTTTCAGGTCTGCTGTCTTCCCAAGAAGGTACTTGACATTTTGTTCCATTGTTTCTTTTTTTTTTTTTTTTTTTTTGTTTTTTGTTTTTTTGTTTTCTTGACTGATTCTTGGTGTCTCCTTGAGTCATTCATTTCTATTTGTTTGATTCTAATTTTTAATGAAGCATTTTCTTCACTCATTTTTTAAATATCTTTTTGTAATTATCCAATTGAGTTTTTAAGTGAGTTTTTTTTCCAATGAAATTTTTTTTCCATTTAGCCAATTTTATTTTTTAGAGAGCTATTTTCTTTTTCCAGCTCACTAATTCTGTTTTCCAGAGAGTTGTTTACCTTTTCCAACTCACTAATTTTGTTTTTCAATGATTTGCTTTCTTTATCCACTCTGTCTTTAAATGCATAGAATGACTTCTCCAGGCTCTCTTGCCAAGCTTCCCTTTCCTTTTCCAATTTCTCTTGTAGCTCTCTTGTGAGAGCCTTTTTGATTTCCTCTATGAGATTCTTTTGTATTGAGGAGCAGCTCATATCCCCCTTAGGGGATTCCTCTGGGGACAGTCTGTTTTTAGTCTCCTCAGCATTTGAAGTCTGCTCTCTCTCCATACAGAAGCTGTCAATGGTTAGAGCCCTTTTAAATTTTTTGTTCATTTTATCAGAGTGGGAATCGAAGAAAACAAATTGACAAGAGAAACAATTGGTCTGTTTTGGGGGGGATGGGGCTGGATGATGTTAATGGGCTTCCTCTAGCCCATTAACTGGAGGGGAGGGCAGCAGCAAGCCACTAACAGGACTGCAATGGCTGTGCTGCGTCTGGGCTCTGAGGCTCTGAGAACACACTGAGTCAGTCCAGGTGGGGGTTGGGGGTGGCCGGTTCTGAGAGATGCTAGCTTTCTGGGGTTTTAATCTTTACCTTCGGTGTTTACCCCTTCTCTGCTGCTCCTGGCTTGCTGCCAAGACAGAACATCCACACTGGGGTAAAAGCCTTTTCACAGAAACGGCAGAGATCGTACCCCTCCCCCCTCCAGTCTGAGCTGTGTGAGCTGTTTGTCTTGCTCTGGCTGCCTGCCCTCAGTCTGCGCCCAGTCTGTTCGACCCTCCCCCGAGCAAATACAGACCTTCTCTGGCAAATTTCAAGGATGTCTTCTCTTGGTGATTATTTGTGGGTTTCTTTTCTGGTCAAGCATTATCTCTGAGGCTTGTCATGAAGTAAGTCTTGAGTGAAAGCGCGGAGCTCAAGCAGCTGTCTGCCTCCACGCCGCCATCTTGGCTGGAAGTCCACAAATTTATATATTAAGGTACTTTGTCACTGGCCATCCCGTGACTCCACATGATATCAGCATAGATTAAGTTGTTTTATTAGAATGCAATTTTCTCTTTCCTTCTAATTTCTTATCAATTTTGATTTTCATTCTGACTGGTTGATAATTTTCCTAACCACAGAAAACTGATTTGGGAATGACTCTCATAGTTCAAGATCCTAGAATTTAGAGCTGAAAAAGACCATAGGCACTATCCATCTTAAACTTCTCATTTTACATGTAGCACCCAGGACATTCCTGCCTTGTAGGAGAGAGCCCTGGAGAATGATTAGCCCAGGTTAAAAGTTTTATATATCCATATTTACTCAGACAATGGATCACGAGCCCTCACTAATGTCTTTTTTCTCTAGTCAACTAGGAGATACATACAATCCAAAGCAGAGGCATTTATTGAAATCAAATAAGATTTGTAATAGAGTATTCTATATATAATTCTAGGCCATATTCTCCCATGAATATCTATGTATCATCTGTGGAGAGATCTCACAAATGTAAATATTGTGTAAGAGGGTCCCACTTGTATTTCTTAAAATACTGTGTCCTTTATGTCTTTTAATGAGTTATTCATGATATACCATATCTAATAAGAGATCTCTTTGCAGTCTCTATTCTGAAGTAAAGAGTTTTCTCTACTGGATTTTGCTTGGTTGCCCAGACTCTATAGTCTCCAATTTCTGACTCAGCTAAAATCCTTGGCAGGATATTACTATACTTTTTTGGGGGAGGAACTTCAGCAATTCTATTCTTTGGGCCAGCAGGAAAACCTCCTCAAGAAGCTTGACTTTTTCATTCTTGTATCTGGAACCTCCAAGGGAGCTTTTGTTTCTGTGAGTTATACCTATCAATATTTATCATATTAATAATGAAAACATCTTTGTATTATTATGAAAATAATATAAAATAATATAAATAAACAAATAAAATAATATAAATAAATATAAATAAATAAGGAGATTGGTCTATAGTTTTCTTTCTCAGTTTTTTGATCTACCTGGTTTAGGTATCAGCACCATGTCTGTGTCATAAAAGGAGTTTATATGCTGATAGTTTAGAAATAAAAACTAACACTTTTAGCTATGGGGAAAAGAAATCAGTAAGTCACCACACACTCCATCCTACCCCTTATAAGGTATTTGAATTTGAGAATAAAGGAACTGAACTTCATTTTTAAAAAATGTTTCATTGATGGATATGGTTTTAAATATTCCAAAACATGAGAGACATGATTTCCCTTAGCAATAATGACATATCTAAGTAATCTAAATATATCTAGAAAAATTGATTAAAATGCAATTATACTAAATATAAAATGAACATAGAAATTCTGAAAAACTAAAATTAATGATCCAAAAGTATAACTTTACTTTTTAAATCTAAATTAAATAAGTATGTAAATAAGAAACAGACCTATTAAACAAATCATTCTTTCTTCATTCATCTTACATTTAATTTATTTCTCCATGTTTATCTTTGGCTTTCCATCCAAGCAAACTTAGGTGCTAATCTTTTATAATGAGGAATGAAATTACATAAGAAGTCCAAAGAAATCTTTCACCACAGGATAAAAAAGTAAAGAAAGTTACAACCAATTGGCAACTAATTACACACTCCACAAAAATAAGCCTGATCAAGAGCTTCAAATTAGGCCAAAACCTCTTCTTAAAATTAATTCACAGCATTAAGAGAAGGAAAAAAGTATGCGAATAGCAATTAAAATAGAATGTCCCATTAATGAGAAGGATGGAGAGATGAAAACCCACAAAACGAAAACTTCAATTTCTTGGATGGCTGAAATTGTGACTTAGAATGTCCTCTTTACTGCTTCTTTACTGTATGATGGCCAAATAATAACATGTAAATATTCATAGTTGCATTAAAACAGAGAATTGCCCAAAGTGAAATATTTCAGAAGTGGGCATAATGGAGGAAAGGAAAAAGTAGGGACTAGAAGTTATGACGTAAGCTGTAGCATGACTCTGCCACTAAATAGTTGTTTGACTTTGAGAAATCCCCTGACCTTTCTCTGTACCTTTCTTTTCATATTGAGAATATAAAATGTTAAAAGAAAGATTGACTTCTATTATCTATAAGTTTCATTGATAGGTACAGGCAAAGCAATATAAAACCAACTCTGTAGACTTGAAAAAATATATAAAAATATGCTTGCAAACAGGCTAAAAATTCTAGTGGAAGAATCTATGCTCACATACTTAGAGAAATGAATTCCTAAGCTATTAGGAAAAATGTACACTAAATTAAGAGTCCATTAATCTTCACTTTTATATATACACAGGAACAATATGTGGTTAAAAAAATTAAATTCTTTTACAATTAGTAGACTCTCATGTACCAAAGAATTACTATGAAAAATAGAATTACATTTTCACAACTATTATTCATTTCACTCAATCAAAAATATGTGATGTGCATTATACCAAAAAATAATACATTGGGAAGTATGGTTATAGCTCAAAAGTTTGGGATCCTTTGAAAATGCTATCTACATCCAGATAAAGAATTGATAGTCTCTGAATGCATATAGAAGCATACTTTTTTCTCTTACATTATTTTTGTGTGTTTTTTGTCCTTTTGATCTATTTCTTTTTTTACAACTATGACTAATATGGAAATATGTTTTATATGATAACATATGCATAATCTATATCAAATTGCCTACCATTTTAGGAAGAGGGGAGAGAGAAAAGGACAAAAATTTGGAACTTAAAATCTTGTAAAAGGGACAGGCTAAAAACTGTCTTGATATTTAATTGGGGAAAAAATACTATTTAAAAGAGAAAAAAGTTTAGAGCCCTTTGGCAAGTTTTGGTGTCTGGTAGATATAATTACATGGTTATTATTCCCAATCACTGCTTAATGGTGCTTTGAATTGTATAGATAATGCCTTCTGCTTTAATACGCTCCAGTATTGGTCTATAGATCTCCTTTGTAAAAGGCCTTATCAAGCCTTTTGCTTTAATTTCACCTGAAAGAAAAAAAAAATAAATGTGTAATTATTATTTGGGAAACAAGGGCAAGAAACTGTATAAAGCACATTTCTACTAAAACTTAAGGTAAACTATTGGATGTCTGATGATTAAAGAAAATTCCACAGTGGCAAATGGAATACTAAGACTTTCAGGAAACTTGTTTCAGGCAATAGAACTTTTGGCTGAACCTAATCATATGACTAGGCAGAGGAATGATAAGTTAAAAAGTTAGCAACTGAAAGTATCACTCACTCTCTGATGAATCACAAGTAGTCCTTAGGATGATCCATACAGAAAAATGAAAAAAAAAAAAAAGAGAGAGAGAAAAGGAAACAAGCATATATCAAGTACCTATGTGTTAGGCACTATCCTAATGATATAATCAGTCTGATTCTTTTGGTCCCTTTCGGAATAACTTTCAATGATTTCATATATCATTAAGCAATTCTTTACTCAGCTTGGGGGAAAAAACAATCAATTTTACTTTATTTTAACTAAGCTTAATAAATACTTTAGTGACTCTATTTCTGATTATGTTTTTACCCAATTCAATTAGCTGTCATCTATACAACTGGCATGACCCTGTGATGTACTTGCTGATGTGTTCCTTTATAATTCTTTCTAGAGTCTGACATAACCTGAAGAGGAGATAAAGAACATATAATCAATTTCTTAGGTCTCCACCTAGAGAATTTGCCTGGTATATGATATAGTGGGATGAACACAGAATCAGAAGGCCTGTGCTTGGTTCTGATATTACTTAGCTATATGCCCCTGAGCAAATAACTCAAACTTTTGAAGATTCAGTTTCTTTATCTACCAAAAAAAATTCACAACAAATACAGATAAACAATATGATATCTCATCTATAAGTAGGTCATGAAGAAAATTCTCTGTAACCTTTAAAGAATTACACAAATGAGTCATTTTTATTATACAATAGATATTCGATTCATGATTGCTTAGCTAGTTGAATAATCTTATAGTGGAGTGGGGTAAAAAGGTAATTAGAATCTTGTGGTTATTGGCATCTTTTGTTTTTATTTTATCTACCATATTTTCTCTTCTCCCCTCTAAAATCAAAATAAATGAAAATATGCATTATAACAAGGAATAAAAAGGGAAGGAACTATTCAGCAAAACTAGCCAACATAATGAAAGGAAAGGAAATATTAATATCTATGGCTGTGATTTTTCATTCACTAATCCCAAGAGTTGATAAAGCAGGCAACTATGACCAAAAGAAAATCATCTAATAGCATATAATTCTTGGCTGCCCTGAAACTCCTCAGTGATTTGAATGTGTAACTTTGGTGTTCTATCTGGTAAATAATGGATATATGCCCAAGAAATGAGTAACAGAAAGTAGCTGTTAAAAAAGAAAGAAAGAGAGAGAGAGAGAGAGAGAGAGAGAGAGAGAGAGAGAGAGAAACAGAGAGAGAGACAGAGAGAGAGAGAGAGAGAAGAAAAAAGGTGTCACCTCTGATTCAAGCATACAATGAATACTGCTTACCATTCAGGATCATCTTGGCAGCCATGGCTGCTGGCAAACCAACAGTCTTAGCCATAGCTGAAAATCCATTGACCTCACCATATACCACAAAATCAAGTTTTGTTTTTCTAAATGACCAGAAGGATGTTGTATTCCAAAACTGTCTCTCATTACAATCATATCTTTTTCTCTAGGACCTTAAAAACAACAACAAAAATCCCATTCAAATCTTCTATATCTTTCATTTCCAGCTTAACTTGGGCAGTTTTATAAGGGATTCCATGGGTGGGCAGTTTGTCTTTCCTCTTTTAGCTTCCCTTCTCTTTCAAATACTTTCTACCTCAACAAATACTTATGTTGCTGTTTTAGCCCAATAAGGAAGTAAAAAAGTAATTTTCCATTCAATTAATTTTATCCAAAGAGGACAATCAAATCAATATCAGAACAGAATGGCCACAAATTCAAAAAGACTTTTGTTAACACCCTTTTGAGTGACTCTCTAATAGGTATGTTGAATTAATGATATTCTGTTTTAGGTCTTTATCCCCAATCACAAAATAATGTATATAGACTTTATATATGCTTCATATATTCAGTGTACATATTGCATTTCCTTCTGCTTCATTAGTATTTAAAGTCAAGAATATGGAATATTTCATATTTATCTTTTTTATCCTTGAGCACTTAACATAATGTCTAAATTTAACAGGGGCCTAATAAATACTTATTATTGGTGAATAAATTGACATTTCAGAGGGAATGAAAATCTTAAGAAAGCCATGCCCAAGGCAAGAATTATAATACCTCCTATACTTCTGCTTGTGTACATCTCATCACAGAGAGTACCCTACCTCATAAAAAAAAAGCATTCTATTTTCAAAAAAGCTATACTTAGGAATTTTTTCCCCATACCTTAATTAAATTTATCTCCTTCTAGTTTTGACTTGTTGATCCTGAATCTATCCTTTGAGAGTCACGTAGAATAAATCAAATCTCTCTTTCCCAACATGAACCTCCATATGTTTAAAGGCAGTTATTCCATTAAGGTCTTCTCTTTTCCACATTAAAACAAAACTAGTTTCTTCAATTTACATGAAATTATTCTGAGGATCCTTTCCCTCCTGAATTCTCTCTTTTAGACATACTCTAGCTCATAATTGCCCCTTCTTAAAATGAAGTGCAAATGAACAAAGTACTCTAGATGTTGTCTGTCCAAGGCTGAATACAATAGGATTATTAATGTCTTTATCTAATCATATATTTCATATCATAAATTCAACTCTTTTATATTTTTGCTTTCTTTTTTCCTTTTTAAAAATTACCTGAAACCTTTTCCTGCTTATATGAATCCCTCAGTCCAACCTTCTAATCCAGTCCCTGATTTTTGTAATCTTTGTAGTCTAACATATTAAGCCTATGTTTGATACTTCAATTCCCACTATTGTCCTATATCTCCTCTTCTCTTTGTTGCTAAACTCTTTGAAAATGCTGTCTAAAAGAGATGGAGTTAGCTCTTGCATATTGTGACTTTCCCCATTGCGGTTTCAATATAAGGCAAGTTGACATAAGAAATTAAATGGGATTTTTTTAAAGTTTTGTGGAGGCTACAGTCAATATGTGAAGGCCAGCAGATTACACAGAACCTATGAACAAATACTTAATCCAAATTTTACAAGAAGGTACTATATGTACCCTATAAAAGAAAAAGAAAAAAATTCAAATTTCTTCTCTGATACAAAAGGATCAAAAATTTTTACTAAGATTTTTCACTTCACAGGGGCACCATGGTTCTAAACTTCATGATGTGGAAGGGATAAATTTCTAATTTCTCTCCTCTTACTCATTTCTTAACCCTTACAATTCAACACCTAACCACATGATTCTACTGAAACTGCTTTCTCCAAAATTATCTTTTAATTGCCAAATCCAATGACCTTATTTCAGTTCTCATTCTTCTTTACCCCTCTGCACCTTTTGATATTGCTGATCATATTCTCTTGAGAGATTCTTTTCTCTTGGTTTTCAAAACAATACTCTCTTTTGATTTTCCTCCTATATATCAGATTGTTCCTTCTCAGTCACCTTTGTTGGGTTTTCTTCTAGGTAATACCTCATAACCATAAGCATTGCACAGGGTTCTCTCCTGGGCCCTCACATCTTTTCCCTCTGTACTTCTTCACTTGGTGGTTTCATCAGCTCTCATGGATTGCTTTACCATCTTAATACTAATAGTTTTTAAATCTCATTATGCTGCTGTAATTTCTCTGCTGACCTTTATTCTCATATCTTCAATTGTCTTAAACTGAATGACCAGTAAACATCTTAAACTTCATATGTTCAGAAGCGAGCTCATTATCTTTCTCCCTATACCTCCTCTTCCTCCCAACTTTCCTATAACTATCAAGGGGAACATTATGCTTCCAGTTCCTCAAATTCACAGCATAAATGCCATCCATCACTCCTCACTATCTCTTACTTCGCCCCCATCTCCAATCTCTTACCAAAACCTGATGATTTTACCTTTGCAATATCTCTGGAATACATCCCCTTCCTTTTTCTTATACTGCTATTACCCCTGCGCAAGCTTCAACACCCTTATTAGTAAATCTTCTTTCCTCAAGTATCTTCAACTCTAATTCATCCTCCATTACTTGCTAAAGTGATTTTCCTAAAGCACTGGTTCAACCATATCATTTCCCTACTGCATGAAATTTAATAGCTTCCTATTGCTTCTAGGATTTAATTCAAAATCCTATATTGGGCATTCAAAGTCCTTCTTCACCTAAGTACCCCCTCTTCCACTTTCCTGGTTTCTTTCACCTCACTTCCCACTATATACCCTTCAATCCAATGATAATGGCCTTCTTGCTGCTCCACAAACAATCCATTTCTTACCTCTGGCCATTTTCATTGATGGGCCCCCATTCCAGGAAAGGATTCCTTTATTCATGTCTGCTTCCTAACTTCCACCAAGTCCCAGCTAAAATCCCATCTTCTTTTTAAAATTTTATTTATTTAATATTTTCCCCAGATACATTCAAAACAATTTTTTTACATTTGTTTTTAAGATTTGAATTCTAGGTTCTTTTTCTTACCCCCACTCACAATTAAGAAACCATATATGAAGTTAGGCAAAACATTTCCATAAAAGTTCAAGTTGTAAAAGAAAACATATTCCCACCCTAATGAAAATTAACACCCTCAAGAAAAAATTAAGTTAAAAGAGAGAGAGAGAGAGAGAGAGAGAGAGAGAGAGAGAGAGAGAGAGAGAGGAAGAAAGTAAAAGAGAATGCTTCTATCTGTATTCAAACTTGATCAGTTACTTCCCTGGATATGGATAGGATAAAATCCTTAGACAGGAAGAGCCCTTTTAATTCTAGTGTCTTTTTCTTCTTAATTATTTCCTATTTATCCTATAAATAGCTTATTTGCACATGTTTATTTTCTTGCCTCCTTCATTAGATTGTAATGTTGAGGATAGGGACTTTCTTTTTGTATCCCCAGTGCTTTCTTCAGGGCCTGGAAGATAGCAGGTGTTCAGAAAATGTTTATTGACTAACTAACTCATCCTACATTTACAAAACCCTCAGGAATCATTGGATTCTCTGAGACACCATAAGACTGTGATGGGACTTGAAAACTTTCAGGAATCATTGGATTTTCTGAGAAATGATAAGACTGTTGCAGGACTTCAAAAACTTGCGGGGATCATTGGATTCCCTGACATGTGAAGCAATGGACAATAGATTGGTTTTTGGACTATCTCTTGGCTGCTGAAGAAGGTGTATGTGTGACTGTTGTTTACATACCCTCCTTCTAGGACTTCTGGAAATCTTTTACAACACTATGTTGATTTATATTGTTTGTTACATCACTACTTGCATGTACAATTCATGTTTGTTACACCACATTGAGCCTGCCCTGGCTGTGGGGAGAGTCACCACTAATAACCTGTGCATTATTGCTATGTGCTTGTGTAATACCTCTCATGCTGATGGATTTGTGAATACCTGTTTCTAATAAGACCTTTTAGCCCAGAAACTGCTAGCAATCTCCACTTCCCTTTGGTGCTTTTCATCTCCCTTCCTGAGATGTCAGGGAGGGGGTGATGACCTCCTTTTGGGGGAATCTCACCTTGCTTAGAAGTCAGGGGGGAGCATGATCACCTGTGTTCTAAAACAGAAGAAAGCAGGAGATGTAAAAGGCTGAAACTGAGCAGATGGACTTGGATAATCAAGAACTTTAGGCTAATTACCAATTGGACAATATTCTATTAGCATATGCTTGGAGAATGGACTGGCCCACTATCCTGTGCTGGCTTGATCTGTGGGTTTATACAGAGAATTGTAAGAGGGATCAGAGGGTGGAGTAAGACAATCGGAATCACTTTTTGGTAGTGAAGAAAGAAGGTGTGGAGATTCCTATATCTATTCCCCTGACTGTGACCTAAAAAGACCAAGAATAAAGATCAAGGACTTTTGCTTATCCTGACTCTGGCTGATTCTAAGGTATCCAGAGTACTAGCTCAGTCTTCACATGGATATACTTTGTGAAATATTCTTGTACATTATTTGCATATAAGAAATGTTTATGAGATTGAATTTATCCAGTTGATCCATTTTGATGATTTTTGACTATGGGTTTCTAGAGGCTACCCAGAAACCCAAAGCACCTGTCACTATTTAAGTAGGAAATCATAGATAATAGGAAAAGAACAACTGCTGGTGTTCAAACATTGTCATGTCCTACTCTTTGTGACCCTCTTTGGGGTTTTCTTGGCAAAGATTCTGAAATGGTTCCTTCCTCATCTCATTTTACAGATGAGGAAACTTAAGCAAACAACATTAAGTGACTTGCCCAGGGTCACACAGCTAATAAATAAAAGTCTGAGGTCAAATTTAAACTCAGAAAGATGAGTCTTCCTGATTTGGGCCACGCATTGTATGCACTGGGCTCTGTATCATCCAAAACTATTGATTATGCCTTTACTGTACCCTAAGAAACCAGAAGGTGGAAATCAAAGAATACATTTAGCATATTATTTTAAAAAATAATTTAGACTACAGTTGAAAAGTACATCAGTGTTAATAATGATTTTAAGTATCAGTAGTTAATCTGTATATTGCCGTAGGTATGCACACTAATTTTAAAACAAATAGAATTCTAGATCTTGTAGAATTCTCTCTCTCTCTCTCTCTCTCTCTCTCTCTCTCTCTCTCTCTCTCTCTCTCTCTCATGTATAATTAAAGGAAGGCGTGGTAATTCTCTTTTGAAACTTTTCCTGTACACATGTCACACATTTCAGATAAATGCTTCTTTTCTTTTCCTGCTCAAACCATATCACTATTTTCAAATGAATTATGTTTCTAAACCAACACCATATTGTAGATCTTAATATCTACCCTTCCTCAATTTGTCAATCTAAGTTGTAGTCAAGGACAAAGTTTGCTCAATTATAAATGCAGCATGTAAAAAAAATTCTAGGATATATCTGGATTTGGAACATGTAGTCTTATGATGCCAAATTAGAAATAAATTTAGTCATTCTAAAGATGTTAACTAATTTCATTGAATTTTAATAACAAGAACTTGTTTTCCATATAATGAAATCTGATTTTAAAAAATACTTTCTTGTATCATTAAAATGTATTTTAAATATTCCTAATGGTGGTTGCTCTACCATTTGCAATTTATGGGAGTGATATTCATCTGAAATAAGGAGGATATGAATAATTACCATTATGAGCTAGCTGCAACACAGAGAGAGACTCTAATAAAACTGGAAGAAACTGTGTGCAATTGAATGGCCTTTCCCTTTTATTTGGTGTGTGTTCTAATCATGTGTAGGGAACACAGGTTGGGAGCAAGGAAGAGTTGGGGGTGTGTCTGATGATTGGTAACTATCTTGGAAAATAGAGATATTCAATTTATTGAAAGATTTAAGCCTATGATGAAACTTTAATTTAGGTTCAGGTTTATGCTGCATGACTGAACAAGATTCTCTAGCTCAAGATACCTCTGACCATATCACCAGAGGTGTGTCTGAGAAAATTTTAAATGTTTTAACCATTTTCTATTGGAAGTTGGGGGAAATAATTCTTTCTCTACCTCCGTCTATGTGATCAAAATAGCATATAGTTCTACCCCCCAAATGATCTGTTTCTCTTGGGGCAGTGCTATATGTTGAGATTTGGGAATTGAGAGGCTTAAATTCTAGACTTAGATTTAATATTAAATGAGTTGGAAGCCTGACCTGCCTTCCAGATTTGAATTAGGCTTTTGTTATATTTAGGCATTTTGTTCATGCCTCTGACCTACCTTCATAAAATTGCCAGCTAAATTATTACAAACTCTTATTTTGTCTGTTCTTTTGTAGAAAATGTTCAGCAGTTACCAAGATCATTTTATTTTTCCATCACTTGAATCATGCCAGGCTTTTCCTAAGGCTCTTATATCCTGTGATTTCTTACCATAAGAACCTTTTTTGTCACCGATGTAAAGAAGTCCAAGGCTGATTCATAGCCACTTGTCATGTCATTTTCTCACCCAATTTGCACAAAATGACTGCAACAATTTCTTAACCTTTTTTTTCCAACATTGCATTTGAGTGCACATTTCCAAGTCTGTATCTGATTAGCACATAGCATAGTGGGGAAGGAAGGAAGGAACAAGAAGTAATGAATTCCTGTATATTTTATCTATATATATATGTATATGTATGTACCACCACTTGGGTGGTACAGTGGATAGAGTGTTGAACCTGTAATCAAGAAGATGAATTCAAATTTTGCCTCAGATACTTACTAGCTGTTTGATCCTGAACAAGTCACTTAACCTCTTATTCCCTAAGTTTATTCAACTAGAAAATATGGATAATAATAGCATTTATCCTCTAGGGTTGTTGTGAAGGTCAGATGAGATATTTGTAAAAGTTATTTGTAATAAATAAATTAAAAAGTAATATTTGCAAAGTTCTTCAGAACACTGCCTGACTCACAGTGTGCTCTTAATGTTCTCTTCCCTTTTTTCATTCCTTTTGAATTGTAAACTATTTTTTCTATAGTACTGGATGTTAATAGTCACTGAATAAATGTTTTCTGATAAGGACAATGAAAAATAAAATAGGGTTTGCTAATAAGATTGAAATATTTAATCTTATTATCTGTAGCCTGAGCTCACAGCTCTATGTTAAGATAAAGAAGTTTCAGTTTGTGTGGGATAAAAAAGAATTAATGAGAAGAAAGTAATGGATTCTATTATCAGAGATAATTCTTTCTAGTATATTTGGTGACTAGAAATAGATACATCAAGTAGAATGAACATGGAATTTAGCCATGGTCTTAGGGCGAATTCTAACTCCCAAGCAATTGCCTGTTTCATAGCTCAAAATATAGAAGCACATTAAGTATTGAACAAACAATCTTCAGTGAATATTAAATTGTTTACTGTGCCTGCTCTAGAATTTAGAAAGTGGATCAAGTGAATTGAGTTGAATAAAAACTTTATAAAATTAACATATTTTGGCATTCTTGTTCTTAATTTTGCCCTTTTGAAAGTCCCTCATGAACTCTGGACCACTTGGACTCTGGGAAAGTTTCTAGTCAAGGGGACATGAGCTATGGTCCACTGAGGCTATGTAAATAAGGCCCCAAATCAGCCAATCCATAATTGAAACTCTCCTAGGAAGTACAAGCTTGTCTCTTAAATTCTGTTACCTCCATTTTTCAGGATTGCTGATCTTTTATTTGTATTCAAAAAGTGGAAGAGTAAGGCAGAAGAGAGCAGCCAGGAGTTAGAAGTCAAAAAACTTCCTTCCCAAATTGACTTAGCAAAGTAGAGGCCCCTCTTATTTTCAAACTCCCAAGTCTGAATTGGTGGTGAAGCATTAAGAAATATTTAAATTTTAGAATATTGATTAAATTCTAGTGACTTACTATTAAAAATAGTAAGCTGAACTGACTCAATGGCTAGAAACTATTTGTGAAGTTTCTATTCCTACTGCTGTCTCTTCCTCATAAATGATCTGATTTAGATTCACAGATCCTCTAACATATACCCTTTTGCCTTTCTCCAACAAACCACTTAATTTCTTATTCATTTTTTTTTCTTTTCATAATTACCTCTTAAACTTGTTAGCACATCTTGTAGGGCAATTTATATGGAATATGCTGTTCTAATTTTTTTTTTTATTTCCAGAGGAATGGAATTATTTTAGGTTTCAGAAAGTGTTTTAAGACTCACCACCCACTTAGCAATAAAGGTTTAATGAGAGCTCTTTTATAATAAAAATTATTTTCTAGAATTTCATGAAATATGCAATAAAGTGGTCATGAACTATGGGTTTCATTCTTTACAAAGTTTCTTCAGGCACTTTTTGTACAGATGTATATATATACATATATATATATATATATATATATATATATATATATATTTTTTTTTTTTTTTTTTTTTTACAGACTTCCTTGAAAATTGATCAGAGGAATTGGGCTAGCATTGACTCTTTAACACTTGTTCACTCAGAGCAAGACTAGAGTTATCACAGTATACATTGTCACAGTAACAGAATATAATTTAGTTTACTATATTAAATGTGGCATGAGAAAACACAAGCTATTTCATTGTATTTTGAAATCTAGGAATATAAGCTGTCACATTAATTTGTACAGGTACTTGTAACAGAAGAAGTTTTGGCCTTAGCTTTGTCCATTTATTATCAGATATGTCAATAATAATAGCTCCTATTTGCACAACACTTTTATAATTTACAATGCCCAGTTATTTAGCCTTAAATTGTTATGCAAACAGGAGCTATTTTTATTGACATATATGTCTGTATGGACTTAAAAGTTCTTATCTTCCCTGATCTTTTGATCTGTCCATCTTGCTGCTATCTGAGCTCTGGCTACAAAAGAATAAGAAAATCTTATTATATTTTTGTACTGAGGGGAAAATGTGATTGAATCTGAGTTAATATTTTCATTTTTCCTTTAAATTAGGATATAGGTGCCTGGTGGGCTTTGTCCTTCTCTACTACCTCATATTATTCTTGAATGTCAAATTTGAGACTTATGTTTTATTGTGTCCTAGTTGTCTCTGTAAAAATACCAGAATTGTGTTAATATGGTTCGTTAATTTGTGGGTCAAAAGTCACTTTATTAAACTTATTGTTAAACAGGCAATCTGATATATAACAGGGTTGTCATGCTACTCACCTGTTTGGTGAGAAGTTAATTATTTTTCCATAATAGCCACCTGATTTATTGCATGGGCATGGTTTCTGCAATATCATTTTATTAGGAAAGAAACATCTGTTTCTAGTACTTTTGAAAATATTTAATTTAATTTACTGGATGTCCAGTGTAAGAAGTTTATTAGATACATCAAATTTACACTGGTCATAGAAGATATGTCAATATGTATGGAATTGTTAAATATTTAATAAGGTTTTAAAGGAACCAGTTTGAAAAGAACACTGAAGTAAGAGTCAGTAAAGTAATAGAGCTCTTTATTGCACTTCTACTCATACCTTTAGTTAGGTGGCTGGCCCTGAAGGTGTAGCTTTTCCTTCACTATTAACAAACCTGATTTTTCTCATCAACAAAATAAAAGCATTCATTGAATTGAATTTTTTAAGGTCCTGCTAGCTGAGTTCTTATCATTAAGTTTTTCCAAAGTGTTATAAATATCAACACATCTTGCAAATTAGTTCATGAAACAAGAGATTGTGGGTTAAATGGACAGTTATTAACCTATGAGCAATTGGTTAAGTAACAAATTTGCCTAACTAGATTAGTCATTCAGTCAAACTGGCTATCAAATGGTTAATTAATTAATAGACAAATTGGTTTGTGTGTATAGAAATAGCTTGCTTCTATCCCCTAAACAGCTCATCTTCCTATCTTTGTTATTTTCATTTTCATCAAATTATTATTTTATTGCTTCAGAGAGCAATATTTCCATGTGTACACTTTGGGTAAAAGGAAAAGGAAGAGAGTGGGCAGGGAAAATCAATTTCCACTTGCATTTTTGGTCATTATTTGAAAGACCATGGTATTTTTTACCAGTCCATATTTATTTGTAACAAAATGTTCTTGTTAGAAGGACGGCACAACTAAATGTCTCTGATATACACTGACTTGTTCAGACACTTTATGTGGGGTTTGAATATTATTAATATGCTTGAAGCCAAATGTACCAGATGTCTAAACTCTCAGATTTTTTTTTAATTTTTTCCTAACAATCTCCTGTTTCATGAACTAATTTGCAAGATGTGTAGATATTTATAACACTTTGGAAAAACTTAATGATAAGAATCCTCTTAGAAAATTTATTCAGAAGGGATTTTTCCTCTTTCTTGAGGAACCCAGATGCCAAAATGTCTAGCAGAGGTCCAGGAAAGACAAGGTTGAAAGAACTTAAAGTGCTAGTAGAAGATAACAGAGATCTAGCTCTATCCCTCTAAAGAGTCAATTATAATTTGGAGCTGTGAAGTCTGCAGGTTAAGTTCTGGGGGATTCAGCAACTTGTTAGCAATTATTGGAAAAGGGAGAAAAAGATTGACTTAGGGAAGCTTTTTCGAACTAGGAAGAGAGAGATAGTTAACCTGAGGCACCAGTCAAGATACTCTAGTTAATAGATATAATAGATCAAGAAATATGAAAGAACAGGAGATAAAAGGGTAAGCCAGAGGTGTGTGGATGAGTGTCAAAGCAGGCAACCAGAATGAAGTGGAGAGCACACTGCAAAAGTAAACACCTTATGATGATTCTTTCTGTACTGTTAATCTCTCCCCACTACAATTCTTTAAAGAACTTGTATCCTTCCAGTTCAGGGAAACCCCTCTGACCACAGATGCTACCTCTCAGCTCATGTTTCTCTCTTCAGCATCTCCAGGCCATTCTTACTTCACTCTATGATCAGTCCAAGACACTTTGTGATGCTCTTAAATAGACCTTGAAAATAATCAACACCTGCTTCTCTCTGAATTCTCCCACATACAACTGCTTTTGCTTTCTTTTTTGTCCTCAGAATGTTTCCCATACAGGGGAGAAAAGTGCCAAATTTTAAAAAGTTTGATATACATATATATGCATATATATATATGTGTGTGTGTATATACAAATATAATACATATACACACATATATACATATTACAAATTCATATCTGAATTTCAAAAATCACAATGTTCTACATTATAATCCTCGAAATTTATACTTGAGAGAAGAGCAGTCTGAGTTAGTTTTTTAAAAATAACTTTCTAATGGAATATTTCAGTGGTTGAAAATATTCATGCATTAAATTAATTGTTCAGAAGCTTATAGGAAAAGGTTTTTTTTTAACCAATTGTAGGATCTAATGTGACTTTAAACATTTGTGTTTGCTAAGCCAGAAACTTGTTTCTGTCTTTATTCTAGATGAAAGCTTCTGCTCTCATATGAATGATGGTACTTCTTAATTACAAAGGTTATCAAGCCATGTTAGTCAACTCAACATGTTGAGTGATGTTTTTTTTTAAATACACATACTTTATATTAATCATTTTACACAAGTATAAATCTAAAAGCATCAGAAATCTGGATAATAAAATAGCTAGAATGGCCAGATAGGTTAGAGATTATGTTTGGAATGTCTAAAACGATACATAGGCTAGAAATTAAAATTATGTTCAGGAAGTCAATTTCTGTATTTTAATTCTTCAAACATTTATTAAGCACTTCTAAAATGGGAAAATTATTTTGTCCTTAAGATTTATATTTTTTATTTTCTGTTTTCTTTATTAAAGTTTCTTCCTCTTTTCTATTGAAAGTATCCATATCACCTATAGGGTTCAGATAAACAGAACAAATGGTGAGATTATCAAAATTTTCACACATTATAGGTACCTAATCTGATGTTTTTCCTATAACATTAGTGTTTATAAGATCAATTCCACAATTCCATTGAATTGACTTTCATCACCTGAACTAATTACCAGAAGGTAATTGATTATGTTTCGTCAGACTGTAATAAATTATACTAGGAGGTTTTAAGTAATATTACCTAAGAATCCTTTATAACTGACTTGGAGCCTGGAAAGTACATCTACTAAGAGAAACAACTCTCAAAAATCTTCCTGGGCAAAAGGCTGATTCCAGATACTGTTAACAACCAATACCCAGTTAGAGAAACCAAGATTTTAGAAAAGCTCACAAAATGAAGTATAAATGGTTCTTTTTAAAATGATTTGAAGCTTTAATAAAAATTTAATTACAATATTAAAACTCATTATTTATTAGAAGTACCTTCTCAGTATTTTGAAAAAAATTGACTTTTTAACCAAGCAATGACCATATTAAAGACTTCTTTCCCTTTAGAACCATTTAACTATTTTGCAGTGCTAAAATGCTGTTGATCACCAATCTGTTTAATGTATGAGCTTTAACAAATTGTGGCAAAACTTTTCCTAAAGCTAAGTTTTTTAAGATTTTCTAATTGTGGTGGTGCTGGAGAAGATTTTTGAAACCAGGATATCAAATCAGTCGATACTTAAAGAAGTTGATTCAGGCTATTCACTGGAAGATCAAACACAGAAGATGAAGCTTAAATACTTTAGCCATATATTGAGAAGTTAGAACTCACTGGAAAATACCCTGATGTTTGAAAATATGGAAGGCAAAAGAAAAAGGAGGTGGCAGAGGATGCTATCGATATGGTCTCATGGAAATAATTAACATGATCTTGGAAAAAGTTTGAGAGATAGTGGAAGACATAAGGACCATGTGTTCATGTGGTCATAAGGAGTTGAACACAACTGAACAACTGTAAAGACCTATTGTATGGTTTGACAAGGGACTGTCATCTTGATAAATATAAGTATTTTCCTTTTTTTTAGATGTATATCCATATATGTACTCTTAGAAATAGTAGTTTAAAAGTTTCTTCATGACTAAAATATTTCTATATGTTAAAGCTTCAATTCAACTTGAGACCTTAGCAATAATCACTAAAACTTCTTCAAATTCTGTATATTTAGGCATCTGTATATAGTTGAATATTTAAATGGACCTGAATGAAATTTAAAATATGTCATTTAGTAACATCATTTTTACATGGCTTTTCTCATTGTTTTTCACTGGCACAATGGCAGTAATTCTAAGATATTAATATAATTGCAAGTATTGTGAATTCTTTAAACATATTCCTTTTTTTCATTGAAAACATTTAAAAACTAATCACATATATCTTAACTTTCAAAGGAATTATTTCTTCCTTCATTTTCATTTTACAAATGAGGAAACAGAGACCCTGAGAAATTATTTAACTAAAATCACCAGTAGTGAGATATGATCTAGATTTTCTGATTCCAAAGATAATGTTCTTTCTTTTGTGCCATGCTACTTTCATCTAAATCATGATAAAATAAATAAATTGAAATGTAAAAAGGACAAAACCAGATCCCTATGGCACTTTCCTATAGAATTCTCTCTAGTTTGACAATGTTCCATTAATCCACATTTTAGTTCCATTAGTTGGTTCAGTTCCAAGTTTATCTAACTATATCATTGTCTAAACTACGTTGCTTTATCTTGTCCAAAAAGAGATCACAGGAAGCTATCAAATGACTTGACTGAAATTCAAGTATATGTTTTAGGTACATTTATGTCTAGAGCTTTCTATTAATCTACCAAACTAAAAACCCTGTCATGTGTCTGAGGCAGAATTTTTTACTCCAGGGCCAGTACTTTATCCACTGTACCATGGAACTGGCCTTTATTTTCCTATGTAAAGAAAAAAAAAAAAGTAGAATAAGGGTTGAATAGTTAGTTCTGCCTTTTCTCCATTATTTTTTATAACTTTTTATTCATCAAAACCAATTATCTTATTCCTTTATTCTAATCTCCTTTCCACAAAAGAAAGCTAGGTGGTTATCAAGAAAATCAAGAACAGGGTTTATGAGCACTAATTAAACTGGAAAGCACAAACAATTTCTGAGTGGAATTAGGTAGGCTGCTGTTGCGTGTTTGATGTAGTTCCAAAATCACAAACAAGTGGTGGGCTGGAATAGAGGTAAGGGCAAAATGTGTTTAATTGAACTATGAATCAGCTCAAATAACAAAGACAGGGATGGGATGTGAATGAACAGGCATGATCACCGTTTGAGTTTCCATATGGACATGAGGAAACAAACAGAAAATGGAATTCAGAGTAAAAGAATGATAGGAATATCCCAGGACTGAGATTAATGAGGTAAATCCACACAATAGCACAACTGGATTATGATGATCTCAGGAGAAAGTTCCATGCTTTCTGAACTCTTTTTTAGCATTCTATTGTATTCTAATAAAGGTTAGAAAGTATATGCTGTTTCCTAGTGCAAGGAAGAGTATTAGAGATTCTGGTGTTTGTAATACAACTCATTGATGATCCTCCCAGTTCTAATGATAACCTTTAGTAATTACTGCATACTTTAAGTGAGAGACATCATGGTTCAGTTAGCTGGTGGGTAAATCCTTTAACTTCTATGAGATTTAGTTTCCTCATCTATAACAGGAGAGAATAAGACTGGGCCATCTCTGAAGTCCCTTCTCATTTTAATTCTATGAGACTTCCTTTAGGCCCACGTGGATTAATGTTAAATATTTCTTGGTTTGTGTGAGGCTTGTAAGTAGTACCAGGACAAAATACAATAGTCAGTTCTGCCAGTTTGAAAAATCTTTCTTCTGCAAAAGAATTTAAAGGCCTTAAATGTTTTCATTGCTAACTGGTATCCAGCTCTCATTAACTAAGTACCCAGTTTCTCTTTTTCTCTTTGAAATGAAAACACTGACTCTTTACTTCACATGGTTGCCCAAAACTAAAAAGACCATTTTCTGTGCATCTGTGTACATATTATGGCAAGTGTCCTTTGTGTTGATCCTTTTTTTTAGCTAGAAAATAACAATTTTTCTTTTTCAAAGGGAGAATAGGGCTTTTCCTTTCCTATTAGTTCATATAAGTAAAAACTTAGTTATTTGTGATAAGCATTCTACCATTTTTAAGTATCTTGATGGAAAGTAAAAAGATGCTGAAAAAATGCTGTTAATAGCAAAGAAATAGTCCCTGAGAACCTAACAGCTTAAAAAAATTGCTTAAGACTATTATTCCAAAAAACATATCGCTTTGCTTTATGATTTCTCCTTTATAACTAGTCATTTTTAAATAAAACCTGAAGACAACACCTACTATTAAATATTAGTCTGGTTCACCAAGTAAGATTAATAAGGAAACTCAAGATCCATGAAAAGCCAACCTTTTTATACAAAACCAAGGACCATAGGAGCAGCAACAAAATAAAGAGAAGACATAAGAAAAGAAAGTCAAAGGAAAAATTAGGAAAGTAGTGGCAGAATGTGGGAGTCACAGTGGTGGCAATAATAGCATTATATGTGGTGATGAGGAGTGATAAGCTCTAGACACTTTGACAGTATGGAAGAGAGCCATAAATATAGACCAAGGATAGAATAGCTCTATAGTCTGGTCCTTTACTGGATAAAAACTAATCATGCTTTCCTTCTTCATTAGTTTACATTAATATTAGATCTAGGAGTTACAAGTAAGTCTATTTCTCATAGATAGTATTTTGCATAGCCACCCATCACTGATGACCAATTGTCATGCTCATTATTTTTGAAAATCACCTTTGCTAATTACAAAACACTTGCCACAAAAATAAAGTCAGATTTAAATAATTGGAAAATCATTCAGTGCTCTTGGATAGGCCGAGCGAATATAATAAAGATTACAATACTCCCCAAACTAATCTATTTATTTAGTGCTATACCAGACTCCCAAGAAACTATTTTAATAACCTAGAAAAAATAACAACAAAATTCATATGGAAGAATAAAAGGTCGAGAATTGCAAGGGAATTAATGAAAAAAAAGTCAGATGAAGGTGTCTAGGTGTACCTGATCTAAAGCTATATTATATAGCAGCAGTCACCAAAACCATTTGGTATTGGCTAAGAAAGAGACCAGTCGATCAGTGGAACAGATTAGGTACAAAGGACAAAAAAGGGTACATCTATAGCAATCTAGTGTTTGACAAACCCAAAGATACCAACATTTGGGATAAAAATTCATTATTTGAAAAAAACTGTTGGGAAAACTGGAAATTAATATAGCAGAAATTAGATATGGATCCACACTTAACACCATATACCAAGGTAAGATCAAAATGGGTCCATGATTTAGGCATAAAGAATGAGATAATAAATAGATTAGAGGAACAGAGGATAGTCTACCTCTCAGACCTGTGGAGGAGGAAGGAATTTATGACCAGAGGAGAACTAGAGATCATTATTGATCACAAAATAGAAGATTTTGATTACATCAAACTAAAAAGTTTCTGTACAAACAATACTAATGCAAACAAGATTAGAAGGGAAGTAACAAATTGGGAAAATATTTTTATATTTTCTGATAAAGGTCTCATTTCCAAAATATATAGAGAACTGACCCTAATTTATAAGAAATCAAACCATTCTTCAATTGATAAATGGTCAAAGGATATGAACAGACAATTCTCAGATGATGAAATTGAAACTATATCCACTCATATGAAAGAGTGTTCCAAATCACTACTGATCAGAGAAATGCAAATTAAGACAACTCTAAGATACCACTATACACCTGTCAGATTGGCTAAGATGATAGGAACAAATAATGATGAATGTTGGAAGGGATGTGGGAAAACTAGGACACTAATACATTGTTGGTGGAGTTGTGAAAGAATCCAACCATTCTGGAGAGCAATTTGGAATTATGCCCAAAAAGTTATCAAACTGTGCAAACCCTTTGATCCAGCATTGCTGCTATTGGGCTTATATCCCAAAGAAATACTAAAGAGCGGAAAGGGACCTGTATATGCCAAAATGTTTGTGGCAGCTCTTTTCATAGTGGCTAGAAACTGGAAGATGAATAGATGTCTATCAACTGGAGAATGGTTGGGTAAATTGTGGTATATGAAGGTTATGGAATATTATTGCTCTGTAAGAAATGACCATCAGGAGGAATACAGAAAGGCTTGGAGAGACTTACATCAACTGATGCTGAGTGAAATGAGCAGAACCAGAAGATCACTGTACACTTCAACAACAATACTGTATGAGGATGTACTTCTGATGGAAGTAGATATCTTCAACATAGAGAAGATCTAATTCAGTTCCAGTTGATCAATGATGGACAGAATCAGTTACACCCAGAGATGGAACACTGGGAATTGAGTGTAAACTGTTTGCACTATTGTCTTTCTACCCAGGTTACCTTTACCTTCTGAATCCAATTCTTCCTGTGCAACATGAAATTCGGTTCTGCACACATATATTGTATCTAGGATATACTATAACACATTTAACATGTATGGAATTACCTGTCATCTAGGGGATGGAGTAGAGGGAAGGAGGGGAAAATTCAGAATCGAAGTGAGTACGAGGGATTATGTTATAAAAAAAATTATCCATGCATATAAACTGTCAAAAAATTATAATTATAAAATTAATTTAAAAAGAATTAAGGTTTTAAACAAAAAGCTTTCTTCTCTTTATAAACAGTCACTACATATTATTTTCAATTGTAGATACCTGGTGGTGAGTAGGTAGAAATAAGCTTCAAATTAGGGTATAGGTGCAACAATGAATTGTTGTGATCCACTAAATCTTACTGTAAAGGTGAACAGAAGTTTTACCTTCTATCACTATCTATCAACAACAATTTATAGATGGAAGAAAGTTGTCTGTCTCAGTCATATTCTATCTAAGAGAAGAGGACAATAGTGTGGGATTAGATATGATTGAAGAAGCAAAGAAAGAAAATTACTTGGACCAAATTAAGCGGCAAATTGTTGTTCAGTTGTTTCAGTCATGTCTGACTCTTAATGACCTCATTTGGGGATATACTGGGATGGTTTGTCATTTTCTTCTCTACAACTCACACAGCTCCTAAGTGTATGAGGTTCATTTGAATTCAGATCATTTCACTCCAGCACTATTGCTCTCTCCATTGTGCAACCTAACTATTCTAGTAACTTATTTTCTGAAATCTCAGGATTTCACAAACTATATTTATTTATGATTTCATTAGTGATTTTATGCTCAAGAAAGAAAAATATTACAGGGGAGTCAGTGCCATTGACAAATTAGATAATTATACCTGAGAACTGATTGTTTTTATAAAATTATGGAACCTCATTAAGAAGATAGAAATTATAGAATTAGTCAGATATTGGCACGTTAGTGGGGCAAAGATAGCTAGAAAACAGTATAGCTAAAAAAGCAACCCACAAAAGTTTGCTTTAATTATTAAGGAATCACCTGCTTTGTAGTCACTGGTCAAGAAAATGTTGTCTGGAACAAGGTCTTTTGTAATAGCATACATTGATGTCATTGATATTTTTAGTTCAGATACATATAGAACAGTCACAGGCTTCTCAAGGAAATTCAGAAAATTGACCTACCTACGAAATCTTTCTGGAACTAGTATATTTGGGCTGCAGAGCAGGGAGTGGGAAGATAAATTCTTTTGGGGATGAAATTTAGGTCACCCTTCTGGGTTTGACCATCTATGACCATAGATATAGCCCAGTTTTAAATTCTTGGCTCTATGTTTCCTAAAAAAATAACTGATAAAATAACTCTATTTCTTAAGGTAATAGATCTTTTAATGAGTTAAGTAAAGGAAGGAAAAATGAAAAGAAAGATCTGAAACTATTTTAGTGTATGCAATGTAATACAAAGAGTTTAATCTGGAAGGTCTTTAGAGGGCATGGATTTCAACCTCCTGATTTCACAAAGGAAACAGACTCAGAGAGAAGAAATGATTTGCCCAGAGTAACACAAAGTACAACAAGTAAGAATCAAAGTCTTCTGGTTCCAAATATTTCCATGGCACCACAATCCATTAAACATTTATTAAGTGCTTCCTATACTTAAGATACTTGCTAAATGCTGGGGATACAAAAACAATATGGGAAATGGTCACTGATCTCAAGGAGGTCATTAAGTTGGAAAAATATAACATGTTAAGAAATAATTTTATCAGGATAATTTGAGGAGAAAGTCCTAACAACTATAGGAATAAGGAAAGAACTGGTCCATGAGTTACGTTTTGAATAAATTAGGGATTTTGTGAAACTGAAGTGAGAAGAAATTGCATTCCTGGGGATAGCTTGTATACATGGTGGATGAAATGTTAAACTCAGGAAAGGGGGCTTTCATTAGAAAGACTTATGGTCAAGAAGTTACCAAAGATTTTTTTTTTTTTTACAGAGAGAGAAATTGAGAGAGATAGACACAAAGACAGAGATAGAGGACAGAGACAAAGACAGAGAGAGAGAGAGAGACAGACAGATAACCAGAGGGATAAAGGCAGAAAGAGACAGAGACACAGAGAGACAGAGAAAAAAAACAGAGAGAGACAGACAGACAGAGATTGAGAGAAACTCTTTTGAGGAGTAAATGAATCTCTCTTCAGTTTTTGAATTTCAATTCAGGATCATAAAAGCACCTAATGCAGAAGATTCAAGATGGAAAGACAGAGTCCAAGAGTAAATAAGATAAAATTCAGCAACACTATCCATAGAAATAAAGGTTTGGATATTTTTAGCTTTCTCAAGGAATGATTAAATTAAACTTCTAAGAGAATGATAAAGAAAGCTGGATTTAGCCTTCTCTAATTCATTTTTTTTATTATTTTTTTTTACTATTTTTTACTAACTATTTTTACTAACTATTACTAAATAAAACAAAAAACAACTCTTACAAAATCTCAAAAAGGATACATGTAGGTTTTTAGAGACAGAAAAATAAGAAATTATGAGCAGCAAGGAAGAAGGAAATATATGAATGAAAAAGAATTTGTTAAATACTTAATATTTACTAACTGTTGTGATGGTGATCAATATAAATACAAAAGTGAGGCAATCTCTGGCCTCAAGGAGCATATATTCCAACAAGAGAACAGATATTTTCAGTATTTTTTCTTCCATGACTTATGTTTCACATTTGGCAATAGAAATGGTTAAATGAGATAATCTTTCATACCTGATAAATAGCCTGAGTAAATAGAGTTTGAGAGATTGTCCTGGTTGAAACCTTCAAAAATACTATATGAATTGTTGGTGTTTAAGTGAAACAATCATTATGATTCTGACTAATTAAGGATTTTTTTAATCTGGCCTTTGATTTTTACTGTTTTTCTAACTCAGTGTTATTTCTGCTGATTTTTAAATGCAGAAAAAATGTTAAATTACTATTAATGAAAGTAGTCTTGTAGTATAATATATTGAACATCACATCTGGATAAAATGATGAGGTTTGTATCCCCTCAATTCCGGGTGGTGATGAGGTTAGTAGCAATAAGAGAAGGTTAAAATCCCCTTTTTGGTCAGCCACAGGTTTAAAGTGAAAGAGTTCACTTATTCCCGAATTATTAATTGCAAAATGAAAGTTTATTGTTAGATAGAAACCAGATGCTAAGAAACTGACTTCTATAGTGGCAAAGTCCCATTAGGGAAATGGAATCTTACATTGAGAATGCCTTCTCAGTAGGCAGGGTCCTAGCAAATTACTTGGCT
This sequence comes from Sminthopsis crassicaudata, assembly GCF_048593235.1. NCBI lineage: Eukaryota > Metazoa > Chordata > Mammalia > Dasyuromorphia > Dasyuridae > Sminthopsis > Sminthopsis crassicaudata. The sequence continues at coordinate 128,157,018 of NC_133621.1, forward strand.
CTCTGCAAGGAGTAAGTCCAGATACTGCCCTTTAAAAGGCTTGAGATTTCAGGACTCAGGTTCCCAGACTTAGATGCTTATCAGTTTTCAGCCCAGATCTCCTATTGGAATTAACAATACTTCAAAGGGGTGCTTTTTGATGAGGATTTCTAACTGAATCAAAGGCTCTGCTGTTCCAGAGAGATAACTTATCTGGGGGGATATGCCTTCTCAAAGAAGGACTGAGATTCTGAAAGGGATCATAGATCAAAAGGAAATACAGTTTCTTAAAGGGAACACAACTTCAGTAAAGGGAACGGTATCCCTCCTACTTCAGGTTGGAAAGGGATCCTGCGTGGTATGGGACCACTGGCTCAAATAAATTAAGGAGATTTCTCAAGTTAAAAGCAGAAAGGAATTTTATTATGATATCATGAGAAAGGGCATCTCTCTCCCCACAAGCAAATGGACAAGGAAATGAGGGGCCCAGTTAACAGACAACAATTATATACTCCCTATAGGCTGGATCTTTCCCTGATTAGCCAGGATAAATGATCTCACATTCTAAGTCATAAATGAGGAAACATTTTCAACCCTACCACATCTTTAGGATTACTAATTTACCTTATATGGGAGTTTCAGTGCCAAGGTGGCCCCAACTTAGTCTCACAAAGAAAAGGTCCCACTTCCTGTAAACCACATGATTTCTGGAGAAAGAGACCTGGGTCTGGAACACAGCCAACCTTCACTCAGTCTTTAGAACACTGTCTCCATCTTGTGAGACAGCTTTCACAGTTCACTTCATTTACCCCAAAAGGTTTGGGTCACAGATTGGTGTCCCCAGGTGTCGCAAAAGAATTTGCAGGCTTCAGCCCATTCCCAAGTCAAGGGGCAAAAGGTCTAAATTCCAAGAGAATTGAATATTTATCTAGTTTTTCGTTTTATTGATATGCTAATTTTATGGCCTAAGAGTAGAACCAAGGAGAGGTCTCAAAAATTTGGTTATTACTGACCAACTGACAGTTATGTTTATAGGACTATTTCTAAGACCAGAAGACTTTTATAATCACTGACAGAACAATAGCATTCCTAGATCAGAGGGCCTCAGGATCAGATTCCAAAGCCAGAAAATTTAGAATCACTGAAAGATTGTCAGAACAGAAGCCCCCTAAGGTCAGGGGGCTGTCTCCCCTGGAAGCTATATTATATCATTTCTATATTTATAAAGTTTCTTAGCACAGTATCTGGCACATAGTAGGTGGTTAATAAATGCCTTCCCTCCCTCTTCCTATATAAATGAAATCTGCACAAAGATTTTGTCTTTGTGGGAGGCTTAAGAAAAATACAATGCTAACTACTTTATATCTTTTTTTATTTTTTATATTATCTCCAGCTTATCAGATTTTCAAACTTCCTCCCATCTTACTTATTTTGTGTTGCTCCCTCTCTCTTCTTCATGAATCAGAGAGGAATAGTATATATCTTGCATAACAGAATTAGAATTTTAAAATTTCTCAGTGGGCTGAGATAAGGCCTGAGTCTAATAATCTGAAATTCAATAGGGATAAATGTAAAATCTCATTTATTTAAGTAAACAGTCACTGAAATTCAATCTCTGAAAAAAAATTGAATAAAATATTCTTATTATTATCTTCTGTCCTTGGGGATCTAAGTACATTAAACATATCTGACCTATAGAATGCCTTTAGTCTGGCTTTAAAGGCTATCTCTAATGGTTTATGGAATTTGTAAGGCTATTGTAGTTAAGCTTCTACTCAAACATTCAAACATCCTCCTTTATTTTCTACTGAAAAAATCTAAGAGGATACCACCAACATGAAAGCTTGAGATTGTAATCAAGTTAAATGACTTCAATGGTTTTTTTTTCTCCTTTTGGAAAAAAAAATAGTTTGGGGCATAATATCACTAATTAAAGAAAAAAAAACAGTGTTTGAAGGCTTATCTGGAACAGAGTTATTCTTGGATCTATAAGGAAAAACAAGGACATGAAATTCAATTTAATAAACACTAAAGTGCCAGACACTGGGCTAACTGCTAAGGATACAAAAAGGCAAAAAGACAACACTTGCCCTCAAGAAGTTTACAATCTAATGGAGAACACAATATGCAAATAAATATACAAAGCGAGCTATAAACAGGATAAATAGAAAATAGTTAAAATAGAGAAAGTCCTGAATTTAAGAGGAGTTAAGGAAAACTTCATGTAAAGATTATCATAAGATCATAGATCCAGAGCTGAATAGAAGCTCCGAGGCCATTTAGTGTAACATTATTTTATACATAGGGAACTGAGGCTTGGGGAAGTTAAATTGTCTGAGGTAACCCAGGAAGGGAGCCCAACCTCTGATTCTGAAGTCAGTCTTCTTTCAACTGTCCTACACTGTGTCTTTGTGAAGACAAGTCCCCAATAAGGAATTTATTTTGAGTGGCCAAAATTAACTGGGAATTAAATTCCAGCACAGGAAACTATCATTTGCCTTTGCACCCTGAAGCCTTGTGGTAGGAATTAGTCACCTGCTTTTTCTTGTGGAAGTCACACTGTAGAGTTCTTTATTAATAATATAAGGTGAGACAGTAAAAAATAGATATTTTCCTGCATACGTTTCCAATTTAGAAACTTTTCTTGAGTGCTTGGAAAAAAGTAAATAGGATTGTGAGTAGACAAAATAAGTAGGACAGTGAGCAATTTAAAAGAATTTTTAAAGTTGAACAGACTAAGGTCAAGTTATCTGTACTTGTAAAAAGCTTAATGGAAAACTATTTCATAATAAGGGTCTTAAACTATTGATTGAGAATGATGGACTCCCAGGAAGAAGGAACTCTCCACAGGAGCTGCTTTATCAGAAGTCATGATTGAAATTTGAGACAAGCCTAAATGTGTGAGGATTTTCTTGGAAGGGTAGTGAATATGAGGGAGGGAGGAAAAAGAAGCAGGAAAAACAAAGAAACACATTTCCAAGAGTCCCCTTAACAATGTTTAGGAGGTTTGTTTATATTTGACCTCTTAAAAACTGAAATGTAACTTTACCTTCAAGAACATAACACAAATCCAGAGAATGTAAATTACTAGGAAACCATTTATATGTAGAAAAAAGACATCTGTCTGTATACTTATCAGTCACATACAATATTGCTCTATGGCAAAGGTAATGGGGTTTTCTGTTGGCTTGTTATTTATTTTTTTTTTTTAATGAAATGCATTTGGATAAAATTCTGGACTAGAATCAGGAAAACAAGTTCAAATCCTTCTTTAGATGCTTAGCTGTTATAACCTTAGGCAGATCACAACCTTTCTTTTTTTTTTTTTTTGATTTATTCATTTAATATTTTCCCCAGTTACATTCAAAAACATTTTTTTACATTTTTAAAAGATTTTTAAAAGGTTCTCTCACTTATTCCCACCTACAATTAAGAAATTACATGTGAAGTTACTCAAAACATTTCCATAAAAGTCAAGTTGTAAAAGAAAATATGGATCTCCCACCCTAATGAAAATAAAAACCCTCAAGAAAAATGAAGTTAAAAATAGATAGAGAAAGTTATAGAGAATGCTTTGATCTATATTCAGACTTCATCAGTTCCTTCTTTAGTTATGGATAGGATTTTTCATAATAAATCCTTCAGAGTAGGTGTGGATGATTGTACTACTGAGACTAACAAAGTCATTTTTAGCTGATCATCCTAGGACACTACTATTACTTTGTATATAGTATATTTCACTTTGTTCATGGAGGATTTTCCAGGTTTTTTTTCCCTGAAAGCATTCTGCTCATCATTTTCTAGAGAAGAATAATATTCCATCACAGAAACTTGCTTTGAAATTTTTTTACAACTACTATCATTAATTAATTGTATTGCTCCCCATTTATTCTCTCTCCTTTACCTTGTCCCTTCTCAAAAGTGTTTTTGCTACTAACCACTCCTTCAATATGCCATCTCTTTTATCACCTCCCCATTCTTCCCACTCCTCTCCTATTTTCCTGCAGGGTAAGATAGATTTCTATACCCCTATTGAATTTGTATGTTATTTTCTATTTGAGCCAATTCTAATGAGAGTAAAGCACAACCTTTCTTGACTTAAATTCCTCATATATAAAAAATGAGAGCTAAATTAGAGAGTCTAATTTCTTTCCAGCTCTAAATCTGTGATTCTTTAAGTGTTATACTAGTTATTCTAGTATATCCTTATGTAGAGGGTCACAGACAGTGGGGAAACTCTGGGTAAGGTATAAAACCCTTCAGTCCAGAGAGAACCTGCTAACAATGTCTGGTTCAGCTCCCCATCTCCCCTAAGGGCTCTTGGCCTTCCTGAGAAGCCAGGGGACGATGACAACCTGTGTTGTGATTAAAGCAGAGTGATACCAGGTGGCAAAGAGTGATTCCAGGTGGCAAACTACGTACAATAGCAAGTTGTTTATATAGTCCCACGTGCTCAGAGTTGTTTTGTTACATTATAAAAAGTGGAAGGCTTGGAAATAAATGGACTCCATTTTTCCAGCATCCTCAGGAGTCCCGCCTTATTACTTCTCCACTAGGAAGGTATATTTAATCACCCCAGTGTATGGGGCTGTAGAAGCAATGGTACATTTTGTCACCCCAACTTGGGGGTTCTAGAAAGCAGGATATTTTAAGTACCCAGGTATGGGGGCTATAGAAAGCAGGATACAATACCCTTGCTCAAGTATATTGGTGATACTCAATTTGATAAATACAAAGTATTAGTTAAAATATTTGGTCCTGTTAAAATAGCAAAATGATTTATGTATACTGAAACCTAACTGTGAAAGAATCTAAGAAGCCATCTGGTTCAATTTATGCTTGAAAAAGAAAAACCCTCTCTACAATTTTGCTTGAGAGGATGAGTGGATACCTAGTACTCCCTGAAGCAGCCTATTATAATTTGGCACAGCTCTAAGTGTTAGGAACTTTTCCCTTATAGTAACTCTAAATCTGACTCTTTGAATCTTCTTTTTGTTGCTCCAACTTCTGTAATCTGAGGACAATTAGAACAAAACTGACCCTTCTCCCAAGTGATATGACTTCAATTACTTGAAGAGAGTTATTCTTCTTCTGGAGGTCCTTTCCAGGATATACATGCCCAATCACTTCACCTGCTTCTTATATAACATGCATTCAGGATTCTTCATTATCCTAGTTGCCTTCCTCTTGCCATTCTCCAGCTTTTCAACATACTTCCTAAAATATGGCACTCAGAGCCAAATACACTATTCCAGATATAGTCTGACCAGGGAAAAATTCAATGGTACTGTCATTTCCATTTTTTTTGCATGTGAAATACACAAAGTAATTTTGGTAATGTTATAATTTTTTGGCAAATCGTGTTTTATTTTTCTAATTACATGTACAGATAGTTTTCAACATTCATTTTATAAGATTTTGAGTTCCATTTTTTTCCCTTGTCCTCTTTCCCTCCCATTTCTTTTCTCCAAAACAGCAAGCTATCTGATAGAGATTGTATATGTATGTAATCATGTAAATATATTTCCACTTTAGTCATGTTGTAAAAAAAGAAATAGAACAAAAGGGAAAATCACACAAAAAAGTGAAAATGTTATGCTTCAATCTATATTCAGATTCCATAGTTCTTTCTCTGGATATGGATAGCATTTTTCATAAGAGTGATAACGGACATGCTTGATTCAATCTTCTACGTTCTTATGTTTTGCCATTAAATTTGCCATAAAAATCAACTCTTTATTTTACTTAAATGTTTTGGAAAAAAATAAGAATATCCTAACATTTCTATGTTTGTTAGTGTTTTTTAACACATTAAAGTATTTTATTTGTTAATAACTATAAAAAATTACTGTAATACTTATATGTTTGTATATTGATATTGTTTGTTCTTTTGTTCTTCTCATGCTAGACTATCCTGATACCAAGATTCATTATATTTTTTATTTTTTTTATAATTAATAATTTCTAGATTGTTTCATCAAGTGGTTTTTTAGCTCTATTTCTTTGGTTAGTAGAGATTTGAAATATTCTATTTTTTTTTAAAGTTTTACTATTATTTGTTCTGCCATCCTTGCATTTTTGTTTTCTACCTGTGTCACTGTTTTCTTTTTCTTTTTTTTGCTGAGGCAGTTGGGGTTAAGTGACTTACCCAGGGTCACAGAGCTAGAAAGTGTTATGTGTCAGAGGTCCTCCTGACTTCAGGGCTATCCACTGCGCCACCTAGCTGCCCCCACTGTTTTCTTTTAACAATTCCTTGCTTAATTAGGATTTTTCATAACCATTTTAAGTTATTTTTTTCATTTTTCTTTTTAAAAAGTCATTTTTGAAAGATATTTTATATATCATCCTTGGTTCTAGATCTTCATTAATATCTGTTAGTGAGTTTTTAACCCACTCAAGATTTTCAAGATAAGTTTATTGGACCAGAGGGTCTAATTGTTACAATCTTTTCCTTTTCTTCTAAAGATTTCAACTCCCTTTTCTTTTTAATAAGATAAAAGTGAGACTGCAAGTCTCTGTCTTTCTCTCTTTCTTTCTGTCTCTCTCTCTGTTTCTATCCCTCTCTCTCTCACTTTCTCTCCCCCAAATGCATGTGTATGCACACATATATAAAGATGCACATTTAGATATAAATATATCTAAAGAGAGATAGACACAAGGAAACAGAGAGATGCTAATTTTACCTTTATTTATTCAGGTGCACTAATATTTTTTATACCTTTGAAGGTATAGTTAAGGAGTTAACTAGTTAGAGATGTTGCATAATGCATGGGAAATACATTTTTACTATGGAAGTTCTAGATGTAGAAAATTCCAGAAAATTGAAATGAGTTTAGTCCAAAATAAGAGACATGGATAGAGCAGACAGAAGGGCTAGGATCAGAAAACCAGAGCAGTTTTCTAGACTACCTCCAACACCCTTCAATTAACCTAGAAACTAGACTGGAGAAAATTTCTTCAACAATTTAGGTACAGAGGCTTTCCTCTCCAATAGGGTGAAATTAGTTAACAATACAGAGCAACAAAAACAGAGATTGTGAAACAATTAGAATAAATCTTCAACATACATATAAGTGACACATACAAGTGATGATTCTTGGGCAGGATTTGAGGCTATTATAATCTTTTCCAATAAACTCTCCTTCCTTAATTGGTTGTAGGGGAAAAAGAAAAGGAAGGAGATGAAAATAATTTTTAAAATAGCAGAATACCTTTTTTTCAAGGCTGAGGATACTCCTGTTGGGTGAGATATCCCTGCTGATTTGGCTTCCCCTCTGTTCACCATGCATTTGCACTGATTTTGAAACAAGGCTATAGGCTTAAAGGACCCTTTCATATCTTCTATAGTAAATTAGTTGTACTAATTGTTAGGCAGCTTTTGTTCTTGACTTATGAAGAGACAAAAACAAATCCTTCCAATTTTTCAGTTTTCTCAAATTTAGGTCCTTTCCTTAAGGATCTAAGTGTAAGGAGGAAAAAAAAATATCCCAAAATAGTATCATAGCGTTTGCTGCCTCATCATAAAAGTGGAGCCAGGCTACTGAGACACTCCCCAGATTTTCAGTTAAGAACACTTTTGCTTGGGTGTTGTATTCATGAACTGTGAAGGGCCTTTACTGGATGAATTCCTAGAGATCAAGGATTCTAATCTTTTTTTGTGTGTCATAGTCCCCTCTGTCCATCTGGTAAATCCTATGGACCCCTTCTCAGAATGATATTTTTAAATATAAAAAATAAAATAAATACATAAATACATAAATCATATTGAAATACAGTTGTCAAAATATTTAAAAAAACAAGGTCATGCAGCTCAGATTAAGAACTCCTTTTGTAGAAGCTTTAGGATATAATATAATGTATGTCTTTGAAGCCATTCAAAAATGAGTTGTAACTCCTATCCCCATATACATGCTATGTGTTTCAAATGAACCCCCAGCTTGTCTCCCCTTTACATCTTCTAGATCAAGTATTTATAACCTGGAGTTCATGGATACTCCAAGGGTTCATGGATAGATTTTAGGTAATCCATATTGCTTGAAAAGGAAAAAAAAAAAACAACTTTATTTTCATTAAGCTCAAACTGAAATTTAGCACTCTTTTAATTATGAAATTAGCCAATAAATTTTAATATGAGAAATAGTGAATAAACTTTATTAGACTGCAGCAGGTGTCTATGACACAAAAATGGTTAGAAAAATGGTTAAGAACTCCTAAATCAGTCATGATGCAAATAATAAGGTCTTGGGGGAGGAGTATATGGATAGGAAAGTGAGGAAAAGATAATTTTATTGTAATCAATTGTAAGATTCAAAGTTCTCAAGAGATAAATTGTGAAATAGAGGGGAAAGTAATAGATAAGAAGGGGCAAGGAGAACCCTTGGTTGTAAAACAACTAGGATCCAATTAGTCTCTGATGTGTGCTTTGCACAGGAATATTTTATCCTTTTTATGCCCCTGGAGAACTGAACAAACCTGAGCCAAGAAGCCAGTATCTGTCATATCACTTTTATTTCCAGATAAATTTTTCCCATCCCCAGGGAGCCATTTCTTGTAGCAAGTAATAAAAATGAGAGAAAAAATAAAATCAATAAAATTAACCAACCCATTGTCTGAATGTGACAGTATATACAATGTTCCATACTTATGGTCCTCTACCTCTGCAAAGAATAAAGGTACATGTTCTCCTTTTTCTTCAAGGCCAAGATTGGTCATTACAATAATATTTCCATTGCCTTACAGACTTTAGAAATGGTAGGAAGTGATCGCTTGGTCTTTGTTGAAAGAAAGCTTACTCTCTTGAATATACTGCAATAATAGTCTCTTAACAGCCTTAACCAAACAGTTAAGTTTGACCTTCAGTTCAAATTGGGGCCTAATAGAAATATTTATGAGAGACTCCTATATTTCTTATTCTGTAAGTTTCAGATATTTAAAAGGTACCAATCAGCCTTGGAAATAACAAGTACATAGTTACCTAAAAATAAAATAGCTGGTCTGCTAATTTCAATGATTCATATTTTATATTATATATTAGCATTCAACTCAAAACATTTTTATTATATTTATGCTTATTGGATATATTTCAGAGATAGGAAAAATATAGGATTAAATATTCTTATATTATAAATACAGAATGGGCCATTTACTATTGTTTTTTTAATCCAACTAAAAATAGCAAATAAGCATCTTATTTTAACAAGGTGTTATTGCATACTTGCATACAGAAAAAGGTGTGTTTTATGTGTATTGTTTCAACATTTGAAATTTTATTATTAAGTGATAAAAAGGAATTTCTAATTATCTAATTTAAAGTTTCAAATAAGCTATAGTTTTACTTAAATTTTTTTCAGAAACACATATGCTATTTTGATTTCCTGTTTTATGTATTTGCCTAGGAAAAGTATTATTATAATGCATTCATGTATTTATTAATTATCCCTGTCAGATATGGGGACTATTTTTAAAAACATATTTACTTTGTTTATTTCAGGGCTTTTAGAATTCTTTTTTTATATTCAGGATGCACTTATTTTGTCTCAGCCTAATTAAATGGCCTTAAAATAGGCATATCATATTAAAACTTTGATAGTCTTTTGTTTCTCTATGCATTTCAAAGAAGCTAGGATTTGGAAAATCTACAATCCAAATGGAAATTGATAATAGTCTAAGCTGTAAAATAATCATATATTTAGTTTCAGAAAACCATCAGTACTAGCCCAGGAGAGACAACAGTTGGATGAGGGAGCAGGGAAAGAAGGAGAGATTTAGAAACTGGAATAAAGTGCAAACTTAATATGAATTGAGACTTAATTTGCCTGGGGAGATGAAGAAGGTCCCAAGGTCAGAGTGAGAGTGAGACAACTTTTCCTAAGGTTTCCTTACTCTCCAGAATAACACATTTTTACCCTGTGGCTCCTGTATATCATTAACCTTCCATGCTACCATCCTTAGATTCTTATTGCCAAAGTCTTGACATAGGTAGAAACATCTGAGAATCCGTCAACATGATCAACATCTTATCCTTAGATCCTAACCCTTATTGGGGGAGGACCTGTGATAGTCCCTTCCCATCTATGCTAATAGTTTTCCCCTAGATAGAAAAACATTTCTCGTTTTATTTTAGTCTTTCCTCTCAGAGAAAAGTATGATAGGTGGTACATTTGCTATATAGTCTGCTTTGGCTAGATCTTGAATAGATTATGTTCATTTAAGAATGATACATTTTAGGTAAAATATGATTTTGTATCCCTAGTATCTAACAAAGTTACTAGAACATAGAATGCTCTTAATAAATGGTTATTGAGTGAACAATTGTGTCATAATGTGGTACCTAGAAGAGGGCAACCAGTCTGGTGAGGTGAGTCAAAAATGTAATGATTATTGAAGGAACTAGGAATAAGAAGAGTGGGAGCATGATAATTATTTTAACTATTTGGTGGGCAATCATGTAGGATTAGACTTATTCTACCTGGGCTTAGAAGGAAGAATTATGATTAATAAATGTTACAGAAAAACATATTTTGAGTCAATATAAGAAAAAGTTACTAACAATCAGAGATGTTTAATGACAAATGTAGAGAAGGAGCTGTGAGAAAACAGGTATACACTGTTGGTGGAGATGTAAATTGATCTGGCTCTTCTAGAAACTAATTTGGAATTCTACTGCAAAGTCAAGGAACCATGTACACTCTTTTATCCAATTATACCAAGACTAGGTCTAGACTTCAAAGAAATGAGAAAGAGGAAAAGGACATATACAAATATACTGATGTTAAGAACCAGAAACTAAGGTATTCATCAACTGAAGTATGAATGAACAAATTATGTTAAATGAATGTAATGGAATGCTGTTGTGTTAAGAGAAATGAAGAGAAAATTTTGAGGGTGGAGTCAAGTCAGAGCAGAGGGAACACATTAAGTCTTCCAACATTCTCCTCTAAACAATGTACAAATAATTTTGGACTGGTGTTAGGATTACTAGGTGAGAATTCAGATTGTCTGGACAATTACAAGGTGAGAACTCAGGTTGACCTGACAGTTCTCTGGCTCAGACTTGTAAAGGGAGTTTACACCTTAGGAATGCTAGAAGGAGCAAGCTCATTGGTTGAAGTGGTTCTTCCCAGAAGCCCTTGCATTATCCCACGCCCATTCTCTGGGAGGATAAAAGAGGCAACATTGGGCCTGGACAAGCATTCTGGACTGGGGAAGGACAAGGGCTGGAGGACAGCACTCCAGGAAGAGGAGAAGTCTCTTCTGCATTACATCAGGCCTGACGGGGCTCTCTGCAGGAAGGGAAGTCACTTCTCTGGACAAGAGTTAAAGGCAACTGCCTGGAGACAATGGTTCTCTACAGGAAGAAGAATCTGTCCGAGAGATTTGAGTTGACACAGCAGATCTCTTCCCAGAGAGCGATCCGGCAGCTTCTGGAGACTACAGCTCGCAACAGACTGGCATGTCTATTTCCTTTGAAGTCATAAACTCTTGCAATTGGAATAGATCTCAATGATCATCCAATCCAGTGGTGTTAACCTCAAATAGAAATGGAGCCACAAAATGATATACAAGGATCCTTGATATCTTATATTGGATGAGAAAAATGCACATTACCTTTATGTTGCTATGTTTTTGTTTTTTTGTTAAATATTTCTCAATTATATTTTAATCTGATAGAATTACTCTCCTGAGAATTGTTGTAAAATTCAGTGAGCTCCATGTTTGACTTCTCTATAATAATCTAATCCTTACTTGAAAAAAAAAATAAAAATCTTCAACAACATATCTAATAATTAATCATTTAGCCTTTGTTTAAAAAAAAAAAAAAAACTTCCATTGAGGGACAACTATTCTACCTCTCATTGTTGTGAATTTTATCCTTACATTAATACTAATCTAATTAATTTTCTTACATAAATCTTGATTTGTAGATTAAGAACAAAATAGTGGATAGAGCATCATCTTTGGAATCAGGTGTCACCTTTGACATATATAGCAATGTAACCCTGCAAAATTGCTAATCTCTTAGTGCTCCAGGGTACTCTCTGTGACTATAAATTACAGAGGAACTGCTCATTTGTAGTGATAGAAAAAATTTCACACGAGGAGTTTTTCCACATAGTCTCACACACATAGTTTCTCAAAATCATAAATTCAACACCTTCTTATGGCTACTCCACTCAAAAGTCATATGGCATACCACTCTTATTTCCATTAATTCTGCCCTTACTTTATTATAAATAAGTAAATTAATATGCAAATATTATCCCAATTTTCACAAAGAAAAAAATAGATTTTAAATGTTATATTAGAAAGCCTCATATTAATAACTAAAATTATAGACAGGTCATTAAATAGTGTGTATGTGTGTATTTGTGTGAAAATTTAGAAAATGATGCAAGCTAGCATGAATTAAGTTCTGATAAACTTGACATATGGTTTGTGCTTAATAAAAGTTCATTCATTCATTCATTCACTCACAAAGTGATAGTAGGGTGAAATATAAGGGAAAGGTGTCACCTCTGGGGTCAGAAGACTGGAATGCAAATTGTAGTTCTGCTATTTACCTTCTACTACATGTATGGCTTTGAAAAAAAAACATTGGACTTCATATTTTACTCTCTGTAAAATGCAGCTATTGGTTTACATGATTCACTGCAGTTCCATTATGTCCTGTATTATAACATAATTTCTAACTTTTACATGTTTATGGGGATGGTCAAAGAAAGGTTATAGGCATAGTCAGTTTTTATTTTGGTAAATAATTTGACAAAGTCTTCCATCATGTCCTTGTGGGTAGATAGTAAAATATGGACTATTTTATGGGTGGCAGTTATTTAAATTCTCATGCCATAACAATTGAATTAATACCTCTAGGTTAATCTGTGGTGAAAGTCATTCCTTGGCTCTGACATGGTCAGTAACTTGAGCAGAGATCTACAAGGGATTCTCATCCATCCATTCTATGGATAACACAAAATTAGGAGGAAAATATATTAACATAAATGAAACAATACAGTTTAGTACCATTCCTCTCCATGGAATCATATATCTAGAGAAATGAAGACATTTTAAGGATCATTAAATCTAACACCCACATTTTGCAATAAGGAAACTGTGACTCTTAAGATCAAAAGACTTGCTTAAGATCATAAAGCTGGGATTGGAACCCAATGTCGTTCATGCTAAATCTAGTGTTTTCTTGCTGTATGATGCTAGTTATAATCCTGGGTTAAAACTTCCAGAATAATATTTAACATCCTTTGTTTATGCTTAAAAATCTATAACACAAATAAATCTAGTATTAGGCTCAAATTTTTAAAAAGAATGTTATTTTTAAATGTTAGATATTAATGAATATGGAGTGCTTAAGGCACAGTTAATTGAGCACCAGCCTTGGAGTCATAAAGTCCTCAATTCAAATGTGGCTTCAGACAAAATAGCAGTGTGACCCTAGGCAAATCACTTAAACCTGTTTACCTCAGTAAAAGATAAAAGTTTACCTGTCAGATGAGCTGGAGAAGGAAATGGCTAACCACTCCACTATCTGCCAAGAAAATCCCAGATGGAGTCATGAGCAGTTAGACACAACTTGACTGAACAACCACAGAATTAAAGAATATATTATTTTCCTGAGGACAATCTCACCAATATTTTAATTGAATTTTATAAACATTAATCCCTCAGAGGCATATGATCATCTCTTTATTAAAGATTAGTAACTGAGACCAAATAACTGTTCCACTCTCAAGTCACAAAGGAAGCTTGGGTTAGAATATAAACATCTCTCTGAATAAATGCAACTACTTATATATCATCTTCCTTAGATCCTCAGAGCATGATATAGGATGCTATTGTTGGATATATTTCCTTATCTGTGTAGTTATCTAACAGTTAAAGGAGTTAGCAAGTGAGGATCCAAACCCTATCAGTATCTGAACTTCTCCATATTAAAGTCAAAGAAAAAAAATCCTACAAATTCAAATTATTTTCGCTATTTAAAAAATATTAACAGAATTCCAATTGAGACATGTATAGCTACTAACGAACTAGTTTCCAAAGCAACAGTAGCTAAGAGAAACTCTTAAAAATGGGCCATGTGATTTGTTTATTTCTTAGAGGTTTGACAGTAGGGATAATAAAAGCAAGTACACAGTTACTTCCCCACATTAACAGCAGGCTTCTCTAAAAGAAAGAGTAATGTTAGTGGCAGAAGGAATAAATATTTTGAATTTCCATGTATATATACAATTGTTCTCACTTACCTGATCATAATGTCATGGGAAAAAATAGATTTTCTGCAATTGTAGAAATAAGCTCAGAACTACATGATGTTAATTACTAATCAGCTGAGAATAAGGGATATGCAGCTCAATGGATAAAATAAAAATGTAAATTCAAGAACTCTTTTTAAACACTGATTTTATCACCACATAACTGGGGCGACAATGCCAGATTTCTTTCCATGATAAAGAGAAATCAGACAATCAACTTGGTTCTCTGCTCTTTTGAAGGCTTTGCAGGAAACTGATGGAGTCTATAACAAAGCAGGAACTGTCTTATCAAAAGTTTTTTTCTTTTTTTTAATATGAAGATACCTATTAAATGTTATTGACTTTTTTATAGGTCAATAATATATTCTGGTAATTAGGGGCAAGAGTTTTGACTTGTGATAGCATTCCAATTCCAGTATTGTTTATTGATTGAGTTCTCATGGATACTCTGAAGTTTGTATTTGTAGTATAAGGATTTATAATCTGTCAGTCCAAGATAGTGAACTTCTATTGGATTGTTTTAGCTTCCAGATCATATGTTGTTAGGTATTCTGTAAGTGACCTCCAATAATATATTACATGGTTTCTACCAATTTTTTTTTTTATCACTTACTGCTAAAAAGTTTGCTAAGTTTGTAGTCCTTGAGGACAATTTTTCTTTAATTTCTGGTTGCTATCACCTGATCCAGAGTTGCTGTCATAAATCTCTTTTTTTTTTTTTTTGCAAACCTACATGAATTATACATTGACAAAATGCTATTTTATTAATATATTGATGGTTGAGTTCATACAGATGTTACTGATGGACAGTTTTAATTTTTCTCTTGTATCTTGGCCATTTCATAGGTTATATCTGAAGGTTAATCAGTTTTGTTTAAAGTTGACAGATCCAATTATGTGTACCAATTATCAACCTTCACTATTATTCAGTGAAATAATGTTTGTTTGTTCCAAAGATATTTTTGTATATTTTGACTTGTTTAACACAAGTTCCAAGAATGTCAATTCTCTTGCTTTTTTTGGTGAAGTATTCATTTTTCCAGAGAAAATCATGGTAATGGACTTTGCTTAATAACATTTGGATTTCTATTAGGATGCTTTTCAAATTTTATGCTTCACCTAAACATTTTGAAGTCTACATTAAGATTGGTAATATGTAACTATTAATTGTTTAAATACATTCTCTCTGTTGAATTTTAGAATGCCAAATAAATCTCTTGATATTTTCAGCCAGTGCATCATGCCTGAAGAAGTTATTATATTTTAAATGTTATCTTTCTTAATTGGCTCAATTTGACCTCCAAATTCAAGGTTGAAGCTTGAATTTAGTTTCTATCTTTTTTTGGTATGCATAAAAATATTATGCTTTCTGAGTCCAAATAACATTTTTATATTATTAGAGAAGGATTTCACAAGATGAAGGAGCTATTTATTGCATTTTTTAGCTATTTATTATATAGCTTAATGCCATCCATTATTAATAAGATTTTTAGTTTTGATTAAATCTTTAGCTTGGAAGACAAACTTATTTCTATTTAGTAGAAATGATATTGGATTTAAGCCTGAGTAGAGTTATCATGGATTTAAACAGTATTCCTGAAAAATGCCATGTTTTATAACAACCCTTTTTGAAATTATTATGTTGGTGGTGTACTTTAAATAGAGAATCATTTTCCAGGTGGACATTAAGTGTGTTAGAATTATTATTATATTTGGATCTGTTTTAAATATTTATAGTACATGAACAAGCAAGCCATGAGTGTGGAAGCTAAAGGCTTTGCAATAAAGACAGAATGCATTTTATGATACTTTCTGATGTTTTATTCAGTAATTACTGAAACCCTGTTAAACTGCTCTTAGGACTTTTACTCTCATCTTTTATTGGTAGTAGATGCAAGATACTTTTTGTTAAGAAAAAATGAAATCAGGGCAGGCAACTAGATGGTGCAGTGGATAGAACACTAACCCTGAAATCAGGAGAACCTGAGTTTGAATTCAGACTCAGACATTTAATACTTTCTAGCTGTATGACCCTGGGCAAGTCAGTTAATTCCATTTGCCTAAAACAAAAATAAATATTTTTTTTTAAAAGAAAGATGAGATCAGGCTTGTACTTGAGAGGAAGGTGGCAAAGTATTTTGTTAGTAATTTATGTGCCCCATGAAGGACTTGATATTATATGGTTTTTCTACTTCATGATTTTGCAGAAAAATTAAAGCTTCAATCACTTCTCTTGATTTAACTGATGTGTTGAGGGAAAAAAAAGTGAAGGGAAGGAAATAAGGATTTTTATAGCACATATGAAACACTGTTTTAAGAGCTTCTCTTACCTCCACTCCAATGTTATCTAATTTGAACTTCACAACAACTCTAAGAGTTAAGTGTTATAATTATCTCCATTTTATAATTGAGGGAACTGAGGCAAGCAGAGGTTAACTGAGGGTCACATAATCAGTGATTGAGCCTGATTTTATACTCATATCTTCCTGACTTCAGGTCCAAAGTTTTATTCATTGTACTGCCAGCTGCCTCTACATTGGTTATTATATTAATAATGCCCAAAATTCATCTTTTTGTATATGATCCAATTCACATTTTTGTCATATCAGACTTCTCTCCCAAATATCATTTTCTAAGTCTTGTGGTCCTTTAATATAGAAGTTGCTAAATTTTGTGTTATCCTGACTGTGGCTCCACTATACTTAAATTGTTTCTTTCTGGATGCTTGCAGTATTTTTCCTTGACCTGGGAGTTCCAGAACTTGACTATAATATTCCTGGGAGTTTTCATTTCAGGAAGTGATTGGTGTATTTTTTTTCAATTTCTATTTTATCCTCTCTTTCTAGAATATCAAGACAGTTTTCTTTGATAATTTCTTGAAAGATGATGTCCATATTCTTTTTTTGATCATAACTTTCAGTTAGACCAATAATTTAAAAATTATTTCTCCTGGATCTATTTCCCAGGTTAGTTTTTTTTTTCCAATGAGATATTTCACTTTTTTCCTATTTTTTTCATTTTTTGGTTTTGCTTTATTTTTTATATTAGACTTCTCAAAAACCATAAAGTCAACCAAAAATTTTCCACATCTTCCTTCTTTCATCATCATTATTATTACCTATATCTTCCTGCTTTTCCTTTTTCTTGTATAGAGAAGATATTTATCACTAACTATAACCATAAGGTGCAGAAAACTATGAGAGCTCAGATAAGGGAACAATAATTTAAGATTCTCATCTATATAATTCATTGTGTAAGCATTTTGTCTTGACAAGGACAAATGGGAAGAAGAGTCCAGAAAGGGACCTCATTGATCATCTAATTATTATGACTCTGATGTGATCCTTATTGTTGCCTAGGCCAAAGACTGGCTATGGGAAAGGGAAATTGTTCAAATGCATGTCTCTGAATTAGAGGGAAAACTTTTAGTGTAGTGAAACGAGAAATGAGTTTGTAGTCAGAAAGCTTGAATTTTGCCAGTTAATTATCTATAACTTAATTTCTCTGAGTCTTAATTCTCTTATCAAAAAAAAAATAGGAAGTTGAATGGCATTATCTCTGAAGCTGCTTCAAACTGTAAATCTGGGCTCTTATGACAGCTCCTGAAATGTATCCTGAATAGTATGGAGAAAAAAAAAAAGGACATCTCCCATAAACCTCGGAAACTGAAGGACCAGAGTCATACTATGATGGCAATGGTGATCATGGATATAGGGAATAAAATGATCAGGACCACCATCAACAATTAAAGTTTATTATTTGATGTAGATTTGATTGTAAGGAGTATTGTAAGGTATCATAAACAGTTGAACATGACTGAAAAACAAACAAAAGTGGTATAAGGAAGACCTAGAAACAAGTCTTGCCTCTGACATATACAACAGTATCTGGATTATTAGTGGAAACAGTTAAGTGGCATAGTAGTGCAGCCAAGGAGAGCAGCGTGGAGAGAGTTAACTCTGTTCCCCCATCTGCTCATCTACAAAATAAGCTAGAGGAGGAAATGGCAAACCATTCAAGTATCCTTGCCAAGAAAACCCCAAAAAAGATTCATCAAGAGTGAAACACAGCTGAAATATGACTAAACAAAAAAGATGGCTTACTGGATAGAGAATTAGCCATGTGACCCTGGACAAGTCCCTTAATCTCTCTTTGCCTTCATCAGTTGGAGAAGGAAATGGCAACCCCTCCATCATCTTTACCGGGAAAACTCCACAATAGGGTCACAAAGAGTCAGACACAGCTGAACAAAAACAATGGATCTGGTGGTAAGAAATATTGCCATTTAGCAGCTACAAAACATTTCCATTTCTGGGGGAAGCCAAGTCCTCAATGAACTTTGTGAATAGTTGGAAGTCACTGGATAGTTGGAACTAGTGCTTTGAGTTTTCTCTATTTGGTTTTAACATTTGTTGAGTCCTTTGCATTTTCTACATATTTTATGTGGTAAAATGAAGGCTGTCCTCCCAATATGCATTTATTTGGGGTTTTTTATGTGAGCTGGCCACCTTACTAATCACATTTGGGGAAACTAAAGAAACAAATTTTACCTAAATTTTATTTTGGAATTTTTCCTAGAATACTTGGTGACAGCATAAACAACCTAAAGAGAAAAATAATCTCTTCAAGGTGACTCAGTCTGTGTGAACCCAGGGTCTTTGGGGAATCCTAGGGCATAGGTTACACTATAGACACCATAATATCTAAAGGAATGGGATTGTCTTTTCCTGCTCCCCTGTACACATCTCAGGCTAATTTTTTCATAAATTGTTTTCCTCTTTAACACTGCCCTGAATATTCTTTAAATTTTTTTAAAAATCTGATTTAATTTTTAAAGTTAAACATTTATATATATATTTCATTTGAGTCATGTTGGAAGAGAAAAGTAAGAACCCCCCCCCCAAAAAAAAAACATGAGGGAAAAAAAAAAACAATAAGGAAAAAAAGGTGAAAATGGTATTCTTCAATCTGCATCCAGCCTCCCTAATTGTCTCTCTGAATGCATATGGCATTTTCCATCCAAAGTTTATTAGAACTGCTTTAGATCACTGAATTGCATCCAAAGTTTATTAGAACTGCTTTAGATCACTGAATTGCTGAGAAGAGACAAATCTCTTATAACAGATCATCACACGATCTTGCTGTTGCTATCTATGTATTTTCCTGGTTCTACTTGCTTCATTCAGTATCAATTCATATAAATCTTTCCAGGCTTTTCTAAAATCAGCCTATTCCTCATTTCTTATAGAACAACACTTTCTTATAGAATATTACTTTCCCAAATGATAACTTACTCAGTTAATCCCTAATTGATGGATATCTACTCATTTTCTAATTCTTTACTACCACAAAAAGAGCTGCTAGAAATATTTTTGCCCATGTGGATCCTTTACACTCTTTTATGATTTCTATAGACCCAATAGTGGCACTATTGGGGTCAAAGGGTATGCAGTTTTATAGCCCCTTGGACATAGTTCTAAATTGCTGTCCAGAATGGTTGAATCAGTTTACAACTCCACCACCAACACATTAGTGTCCCAGTTTTTCCATACCCTTTCCAACATTTATTAACTTTTCCTATGATTTTAGCTAATCTAACAGGTGTGAGATAATACCTCAGGGTCTTTTTAATTTGCATTTCTTTAATCAGTAGTGATTTAGAGTTTTTTCTCATATGACTATAGATGTCTTCAATTTCTTCATTTGAAAAGTGTCTGTTTATGAACACAGGAGGCCAACACCACAGGGTCGACCCCTCAGGGTCCTGCTCCCTAGTAGGAATTTGGGCTCTGGCCCTGTTTCCCTTTTTATCCCAGGACAGTCCAAACACCTCAGGGGCTGGTAAACTGGGTAGGCAGAGCTGATATTTTGCACTCCCTCTGACCCCTTCTACCCCTCCCCCATAAGAGTGGAGATAGTAGGAGGGAAGCAGTTAAGAGGAGATCTCTTGTCCCTTATCCCACATGCATTTGGAGGTGACTGCTTCAGGGGGGAATGAAGAGGGGACCCCGGAACTTGGAAAATCCTTGAAGGATCCTTTGACCATTTATCAATTGGGGAGTGACTTTTATTTTTGCAAATTTGAGTCAATTTTTTTTTTTTTGTATTTTAGAAATAAGGCCTTTTTCAAAAGAAAAATTGTATATTGTTTCCTCAACTTTCTGCTTCCCTATTAATCTTGGATGCATTGTTTTGTTTGTGCATCAAGCTTTTAATTTAATGTAATCGAAATTATCCATTTTATATTTCCTAATGTTTTCCAGTTCTTTGATCAAAAATTCCTCTCTTCTCCAAAGATCTGATAGGTAAAATATTCCTTCGTCTCTTAATTTCTGTATATTAACCCCCCCTTCCCCTTTATATCTCAATCATGCACCAAATTCAACCTTATTTTAGTATTGTTGGGGATGTGCAGGCTTTTGAGGAGACAAGGCTCGGGTGAAGTAAAAGAATTTACTAAATTATAAGTAAAAGTAGAAGTAAAGGTTTATTATAAATCATCAAGAGATCTCAATGGAGCAGAACTCTTTGATGGAATTAGAGTTCTGTCTGTTCTGCCCACCTGCCCATTCTTCCCACCCTGGTATATATGATTTGAGACAATACAGAGCTATTGGGTTTGAATAGGCTTCAGTAAGGCTATAGAAAGTTTGATTAGTGATAGTTCAAATTATATAGAGTTTAAGTGGAGGTATTTAACGTGAATTCAGTTCTACTGAAAGTTAAGTAGGGGTACTTAGCTTTAGCTCAGCTCTATAGAAAACTTGGGTAGTGTCAGCTGAACTCTATAGAAAGATAAATTAGTGGTACTTAACAGAGGTGGGATTGGGCTGACTTCTGGGTCAGGACAACATGGAAAGTGACTCTTTTTAGGGTCTGCAGCCTCAGTTTCCCTCGTCAGATTCCCTGTCAGTATGAGTTGTGAAATGTTGATCTATGGCTAGTTTCTGACATAACTATTTTCCAGTGTTCCCAACAATTTTTGTAAAATAGTGAGTTCTTACTCCAGAAACTGGAGTCCCTGGGATTATCAAACAGCAGAATATTATAGTTATGGATTATTGTGGTTTATGAACCTAATCTACTCCACTGATTCATCACTCTATTTCTTAGTCATACTAGATGGGTTTGATGATTGTTGTTTTATAATAGAGTTTTAGGTATGGTACTGCTAGGTCACCATTCTATATATATTTTTTCTTTGATATTCTTTACCTTTTGCTCTTCCAGATGAATTTTGCTATTATTTTTAGCTCTATTAAATATTTTTTTGCAGTTTGGTTGGTCTGGTACTGAATAATTAGAATAATTTTGGTAGAAGTGTACTTTTTATTATATTAGCTTACCCATGAGCAACTGATATTTTCCCAATTGTTTAGGTCTCATTTTATTTGTATGAAGCATTTTGAAACTGTGTACATATAGTACCTGGTTTTGTCTTGGCGGGTAGACTGCAAAATAATTTATTTTGTCAAAGAGAAATGAAATTTTTCTTTCTTTCTCTTGCTGCTGGCCTTGATGCTGATGATTATTGTGCTTTTTTTTTTTTTTTTAATATCCTGCCACTTTGCTAAAGTGCTTATTTCTAATAAGGTTCTAATAAACTTTGGATGGAAAAGGAGAGACAGTTATAGACTGGATGCAGATTGTAACATACCATTGTTACCTTTTTTTTCCCTTTTTTTTTTTCTTATGTTTTTTTTTTTAGTTGGTTCTCTACCCTTCTCTAAATATATCATTATGTCATTTGCAAAGAATGATAGTTTTATTTCCTAATTACCTATGCTAATTCCTTCAATTTCTTTTTCTTTTCTTATTGTTAAAGCCAAAATTTCTAGTACAATATTGAATAATAGTGGTGATAATGGGCAACCTTATTTCACTCCTGATCTTCTTGGGAATGCTTCTAGCTTAACCCCATTACATATAATGTTTGCTCATAGCTTTAGATAGATGCTATTTATTATTTTAAGACAAACTTCATTTATCCCTATGTTTTCTAGTGTTTTTAATAGGAAAGGGTGTTGTATTTTGTCAAAAGATTTTTCTGCATCTCTTGAGATAGTCATATTATTTCTATTTGTTTTGCTAGTTATATGGTCAATTATGCCAATAATTATCCTGATATTTAACCATCCCTTCATTCATAGTACAGATCCCACTTGGTCATACTTTATTATCTTGCTGATAAATTGCTGTAATCTCTTTGCTAATATTTTATTTAAAATTTTTGTATCACTATTCACTAATTAGATTGGTATATACTTTTATTTTTTCTGTTTTGGTTCATCCTGGCAAATAATTTGGCAGCTATCTTGCTTTGCCAATTCTTCCAAGTTGTTTATATAAGATGGTAATTAATTGTTCTTTAAATTTTGGTAGAATTCACTTGCAAATTTATCAGGCTCAGAAATTTTTTTTTTTCCTAGGGAGTTCATCGATAGCTTGTTTAATTACTTTTTCTAAAATGGAGTCAAGTATTTTATTTCCTTTCTGTTAGTTTGGGAAATTTATATTTTTATAAATATCTATTTCAATTAGGTTGTCATATTTATTGGCATACAGTAAGAAAAATATTGGTTTAAATTCTTCTTCATTGGTGGCAAGTTCACCCTTTTCATATTTGATGCTGCTAATTTGGTTTTCTTCTTCTTTTTTTTTAAATCAAATTAACCAAAGATTCATTTCTTTTGTTGTTGTTTTTTCATAAAACCAATATTTCTTTTTCTTTTTATAAAAGCTTTTTATTTTCAAAACATATGCACAGATAATTTTTCAACATTGACCCTTGCATAGCCTAGTGTTTCAGATTTTTCCCTCCTTCCCCCCAGCTCCTCCCCTAGGTCGTAAGCAATCCAATATATGTTATATGTGTTAAAATATATGTTAAATCCAATATGTGTAAACAAGAAGAATCAGATCAAAAAAGGAAAGAACATGAGTAAGAAAACAAAATGCAAATGAACAACAATAAACAGTGAAAATGTTATGTTATGACATATATTCAGTTCCCACAGTTCCTCTTTGGATGTAGATGGCTCTCTTCATCACAAGATCATTGGAACTGGCATCAATCATCTTATTGTTGGAAAGAGTCACATTCATCAGAATAGACTTTTGATAATATTGATGTTTCCTTGTACAATGATCTCTTGCTTTTGCTCATTTCACTTTGCATCAGTTCATCTAAGTCTCTCCAGACCTCTCTAAAATCCTCCTCCTGATTGGATAAAACCTAATTTTTAGTTTTATTTCTTAGCTTGATAGTTTTCTTACTTTCAAAGTTATTAGTCTCTCCTTTGATTTTCAGAATTTTTAATTTGGTACCTAATTGGGGTTTTTTAATTTGTTCTTTTTCTAGCTTTTTTAGTTGCATACCCAATTTATTGATCTTTTCTTTCTCTATTTTATTCATGTAAGAATTTATGAATATAAAATTTCCCCTAGAGACTGCTTTAGCTGCATCCCATAAGTTTGGGTATGATATCTCATTATTGTCATTGTCTTGAATGAAATTATTGATTGTTTCTATGATTCATTATTTGACTCACACATTTTTGGGGATTATATTATTTCATTTCCAATTAGTTTTTAGTTTATATTTCTATGTTCCATTATTGCATGTACTTTTCATTGCAATATGACTGAAAAAGGATGTATTTACTATTTCTGCCTTTTTGCACTTGATTGTGAGGTTTTTTTGCCCTAACACATGGTCAATTTTTGTATAGGTGCCAAGTACCATTAAGAAAAAGGTATATTCCCTTCTATCCACATTCAGTTCTCTCCATAGGTCTATCATTCCTGAGTGTTCTAAGATTCTATTAGCCCCCCCTAACTTTTTTCTTGTTTATTTTATGATCAGCTTTAGCTAATTCTGAGAGGGAGAAGTTAAGGTTTCACCCTAGTATAGTTTTGCTATCTTTCTTTCTACAACTGACTTAGCTTCTCCTTTGAGTATTTTGATGCTATACACCTTGAGATGTATATTTTTTAGTATTAATATTACTTCATAGTCAATGGTACCTTTAACAACACGTAGCTTCCTTATCTCTTTTCATTATAACTATTTTTGTTTTTGCTTTGTCTAAGATCAGAATTGCTACCCCTTCTTTTTTTGCTTCAGCTGAACTATAATATATTCTGCTCCAGCCTTTTACCTTTACTCTGTATATATCTCTCTGTTTCAAATGTGTTTCTAGAAAACAGCATATTATTGGATTCTGTTATTTTTTATTTTTAAAGCTTTTTAACTTTCAAAATATAGGCATGTAGATTTTAACATTCATGCTTGCAGAAAATTGCATCCCAATTTTTTTTCCCTCTCCTTCCTTTACCTCCTTCCCTAGATGGCAAGTAATCCAATATATTAAAGAAGTACAATTCTTATAGACATATTTCAATAATTATCATTTTGCACAGAAAAAAATCAAATCAAAAAGAAAAAAAAAAGAGAAGGAAAACAAAATGCAAGCAAATAACAACTAAAACAGTGAAATTACCATGTTGTGATCTAATTTCCCTATTCTTCCAAATAACTTGCACAGTATTAGAATGAATGGTTCCTTAAATGTTTGATAGAATTCACATGTAAATCTACCTGGCTCTATTTTTTTTTTTTGTTTGTCTGATTGTTTTTTCCCTTAGGGAGATGATTAATATTCAATTTCATTTTATAAAATGGGACTATTTAAATAATTTATTTCCTCCTCTGTTAATCTGGGAAATTTATGTTTTTGTGAGTATTCATCCATTTCACTTAGATTATTAGATTTATTGGCATGTACTTGGGCAAAACAGCTCCTAATTATTGCTCTAATTTTCTCTTCATTGCTGAAGTGTTCACCCTTTTCATTTTTGATACTAACAATTTGATTTTCTTCTTTCCTTTTTCTAATAAAATTAATTAAAGATCATCTATTTTGTTATTTTTTTCATAAAACCAATTCTTTTTTGGGGGGGGCTTTTTAAATTAATTTTATAATTATAACATTTTTTTGACAGTACATGTGCATAGGTAATTATTATTATTATTATTATTTTACAACATTATCCCTTGTACTCCCTTCTGTTCTGAATTTTTCCCCTCCTTCCCTCCACTCCCTCCCCTAGATGGCAGGCATTCCCATACATATTAAATATCATATAGTATATCCTAGGTACAATTATATGTGCAGAACTGAATTTTGTTGTTGTTGTTGTTGTTGTTGCAAAGGAAGAATTGTATTCGGAAGGTAAAAATAATTTGGGCATAAAACCAGTTCTTAGTTTTGTTTACTAGTTCAATAGTTTTCTTACTTTCAATTTTATTAATCTCCCTTTTTACTTTCAGAATTTCAAATTTGGCATTTAATTGGGGTTTTAAAATTTGTTCTTTTTCTAGCTTTTTTAGTTGTATATCCAATTCTGGTTTTTAATCCAAATTGCTAACTATTTCTGTTTAATGGGAGAGTTCATTCACATTCCTAATTACGATTCCCAGTTGTGTATTTCCTGCAATCCTATTTCTGTATATATTCTTTTTTCTCTTTCCACCCTGTACTGTCTTACCAGTATTTTGTTTTTGACCAACTTCTTCCTCAATTTGTTTTCTCTTCTATCACCCTTCTATCTTCCCTTTTCTTACCCTTTTTCCTACTATTTCTGCCCTCCCTGCTTTTCAACCCATCCCCTTTCTTTCCCCCTTCTCCTCTTACTTTCCTTTAGGGAAAGGTATATTTTTACATACAGCTGAATCTATGTTATTCCCTCTTTGAGTCACAACTGATGATATTTAGCTTCAGAAAATACTCACCCTTCTTCCTTCTTTCCCTCTACTGTAACAGGTCTTTTATGTATCTTCATGTAATCTAATATACCCCATTTTACCTCCTGTTTGTCTTCTCCCACAGTATAATCCTTTTTTGTATCCTTCAATGTTTTTCTTTAATATCATCACATTAAAATCAATTTATACCTACACCCTCTGTCTATGTATAACCTTTCTAACTGCCCTAATAAAAGATATAGTTCAAGAGTGACAATTATCATCTTCCCATGTAAGAATGTAAACAATTTAACCTTTGAATAATGTGATTTTTTTTTCTTTCTTGTTTACCTTTTTATTCTTCTCTTGAATCTTGTGTTTGTAGATCAAATTTTGTTTTTAGTTCTGGCCTTTTCAGTAGAAATAATTGAAAATCTCCATCTTCGTTGAAGATCTATCGCCTCCTCTGAAAGTTGATGTTTGATTTCGTTGGGTAATTAATTCTCAATTAAAATCCAAGATCCTTTGCCTGCTGGAGTATGGTATTTCAGTCTTTTTTATCCTTTATTGTTGAAGCTGCCAAATGCTGGATAATCATAACTATGGTTGCTCAATACTTGAATTTTTTTTCTTTTTCCTGGCAAATTGTATTTTTTTTTTCCCTTGATCTTATAATTGGAGTTTTGCAACAATATTTATTGGAGTTTTCTTTGTGAGATTTCTTTCAGAAGGTGATGGATGGATTCTTTCAATGACTACTTTGTCTTCTGCTTCTAGTATATTGAGGTAGTTTTCTTTGATGATTTATTGAAAGTAGTGCAATAACTTTTAGATTGCTTCTCCTGGATATGTTTGAAGATCATTTGTTTTTCCAGTGAGATATTTTACGTTCTCTTCTATTTTTTTATTTTTTTAGTTTGTTTGACTGATTCATGATGTCTCATTGAGTAATTTCCTTCCATTTGCCCAGTTCTAGTTTTTAATGTATGACTTTTTTTTATTAGCTTTTGTATCTTCTTTTCAATTTAATTTTTTTCTACCTTTAAAGGTGCTATTTTCTTCAGATTTTTTTTTTTTTTTTTGCATTTGGGCAATTGCAATTTTTTTAGGAATTGATTTCATTAGTGGTTTTTATTGCATTTGACCAGTTTTTTTTTTTTTTTTTAGCTTTTTATTTTTCAAAACTTATGTGCGTTTAATTCTTCGATGGCCTTGCAAAACCTTGTGTTCCAATTTTTGTTCCCCTTCTCCCTCCCTCTCCCCTAGATGGCAAATACTCCAATATATGTTAAATATAGTAGAAAAATATATTAAATCCATTATATGCATAATATTTATGCATCATCTTGCTGCATAAGAAAAATCAAATCACACAGAAAAAAAAAAAAGAACCAAAATAAAATGCAAGCAAACAACAACAAATGCTATGTTGTGAACCACTTTAGTTCCCACAGTCCTCTCTCTGGGTGTAGATGGTTCTCTTCATCAATAAACAATTGGAAGTGGTTTGAATCATCTCATTGTTCAAGAGAGCCATGCCCATCAGAATTGATCATCATATAATCTTGTTGTTGTCATGTATAATAGTTCTGCTCATTTCACTTAC
This sequence comes from Sminthopsis crassicaudata, assembly GCF_048593235.1. Classification (NCBI taxonomy): domain Eukaryota; kingdom Metazoa; phylum Chordata; class Mammalia; order Dasyuromorphia; family Dasyuridae; genus Sminthopsis; species Sminthopsis crassicaudata. The sequence continues at coordinate 128,184,616 of NC_133621.1, forward strand.
CATCAGTTCATGTAAGTCTTTCCAGACCTCTCTGAAATCATCCTGTTGTTGACCAGTTTTTTTTTAAGGAATTGTTTTCTTCATTAATTTTTGTCCTTCCTTTTCCAAATTGTTGGCTCTCTATTGCATACCTCTCATTTCTTTTTCCAATTTTTCTTCTACCTCTCTTATTTGACTTTTAAAATCTTTTATGACTTCTTCAAATAAGGTTTTCTATGCCTGAGACCAATTCATATCCCCATTTGAGATTTCACATGAAGGCATTTTGTGCTCTTCTGAGTTGGTGTTTTGGTCTTCCCTGTCTCAGTAATAACTTTCTATGGTCAAAGTTCTTTGTTGTTTCTTGCCTATTTTTTCTCTTTCTTTCCCCTGCCTCCCCCGGCCCATGCATGGCTTTTAAAGTTCTCTGCTCCTGAGGTACAGGGGATACTGTCCCAAGGTTTTTGTGCAGTTTTGGGACTATTTATGTTTGGTATCTTGCTCACAGCATTTGGGGTAGCCTGACCTAGTCTTCTTTGTTGTTGCTTAATTTTCCAGACTGGCAGTTTGTCTTTGGTCCTGGAAGGACCACTGGTCTATCTGTCTACTGAGCCAAGGCTAAAAGTCTCAGTTGAAGCTCTACTGTGATTTAGACCCACCCACTGGCATTACTGGACACTATCTAAGCTGGATTGTGGACCTGGTTCACTATTAGGTAAACTATCAGCATAATTAACTATATCAATAACCAAATTAACAAAAACCATATGATGCAATAGATGCAGAAAAGGCATTTGATAAAATCCAACATCCATTCCTACTAAAAATGCTTACATCCCATGGTTGTTGTGAGGATCAAATAAGATAATATTTACAAAGCTATCTCAGTGTTTAGTACATAGTAGGTGGTATATACTTGTTGCTGTTGTTAGTGATTTCTAAAGCTCTAATGGTGACACAAAAATCTTACTCTTTTTAGTTCAGTGCTAGGATCTCTAACTGGAAGGTAAAATTATAAACTAAACTCCCAAAACAGAATTGAAACAGAACTGGAGCTTACTTTCTTTTTTTCTGTCTATCATATATGCCCCAAATATTTTTTACTTTTAGTATGTTACCAGTTCCTTTTTCTTTATATGCCATGCTTTCCAAACACTCCATCTTGGTCATTCTGTTAAAATAGGAAAAACACTCTTGAGTCTATAGAGGATTTTTTTTTAAAACTAGGACCTCAAATATATATTTTTTTTCTTTTTCTTTTCTTTTTCTTTTTCTTTTTTTTTTTTTTTTGCTGGGGCAGTTGAGGTTAAGTGACTTGCTCAGGGTCACACAGCTAGGAAGTGTTAAGTGTCTGAACCCAGATTTGAACTCAAGTGCTCTTGACTTCAGGGCTGGTGCTCTATCCACTGCACCACCTGGCTGCCGCAATGTATTTTTTTTTAATAGTAGTCTTTCATGTGAAACAAGTCAAATACTAGATAATCAAATACTCCAGGTCTGATGGTCTCAGAATTTCATGTTTACAGAGGATTGATCTTAGTAATAATATAGTTATTACTGTAAAAAAAAATCATACATTTGAAAATTAAGTTGGACTTTGAGACAACATGGAAAGATTATCTACATGGGATCAAGGTTGCAAAAGGAACTATTCAAGAGCAAGAAAGGGGCAATGAGTGGTAGATTTTTAGATTTTTATGAGCCCCAAAAGGTAAAGGTCCTTCTTTAAAGAAGAGGTCATATACTAAGCTAATTAGCACAAAAAAGAAAAAAAAAATCATGTAATTAGATTTAGAGTTTGTCATTGTTATTTTGTCCTCTGTTCCTTAAAAGGACTAATGACATTGACAAGGTGCTGTCCTGACTTGTAAAAGTTGGATTTAAGGGAGGCAAAGTTGTGCAGAGTCATCAGCCTTCCTCTCTCCTCCAAAGTTATTCAGCGTCCTTATGGCAAGACATAAATCAGTATAACTGGCAAGTACTCCATGGCTCTGAGTGTAATGGAAAACCCAGGTCTCAGTTTGTCTGAGCCTACACCCATTCAAATTTGGAGGTAGGCCATAGGAGAAAAATTTGAAGAAGTAACTTGATATGCTTTAGAGCTGGGGTGATACTTAGTGTTTTGTAAGTTCCTATAAAAATACACAAAGTTGAACTGGGTTTTAGGAAAAGCACTGACACTTTCCCTTTATCACTCTTATAACCTAGTAGTGAATAAAACTCCCTAATATACTTATATCACAAATCAGTCAAGTCTCCCGAAATTGTAGCTATAGAAGTGAAGTGACAGGATAATGAGAGCTAAATACTTTCTTCTAGACCAATTCCATTTTTCAATAAATGTCTTATCTTAAATTGAAGTACTCAGAATGGAATACAATATACCAAGTATGGTTGAATCAGTGCACAAGAATGAAATCAATAATCTTTTTTGTTCTGAATATCATTAGTACTATCAAAAGCTTCATTAGCTCTTTTCATAAGCATCTCACACCATTGATTCATTTGAGCTTGCAGTGACTGAATATATTTCTATCTTTTTCATATGAAATACTGTTACAATGTACCTATATCTTATACTTTTGATGCCACTTGTGTTTAACCTAAAGGTAGACCACTATAAAATTTCATCTTTTTAGTTTGGAATCATCCTTTCATCTCATTGAAATTTATTTTAATTTTGCTTCTATTATTCACAAATTTCATAAAAAATGTATTCTGTTTTTTTATGTAAGTTTTTGACATATACATTGAACAATATAAGACTAAAAAAAAGGATCCATGGCATACCACTAAAGACTTATTACCTCTAGGATGATATCCAAATAAATTGTTATGAATATGAAAGCACAGTTTTCACCAATCTATAAACTCACCTACCTGTAATATCATTCAGCCCATAGTTGTTTTTTTTTTTTTTTTTTTTTTTTTTTCTGGGTGTAGCTGGTTCTCTTCATTATTGAACAAATGGAACTGATTTGATTCATCTCATTGTTGAAGAGAGCCATGTCCATCAGAATTGATCATCATATAGTATTGTTGTTGAAGTATATAATGATCTCCTGGTCCTGCTCATTTCACTCAGCATCAGTTCATGTAAGTCTCTCCAGGCTTTTCTGAAATCATCCTGCTGGTCTTTTCTTACAGAACAATAATATTCCACAACATTCATATACCACAATTTATTCAGTCATTCTCCAATTGATGGGCATCCATTCAATTTCTAGTTTCTGTTCACCACAAAGAGGGCTGCCACAAACATTTTTTGCACATACGGGTCCCTTTCCCTTCTTTAAGATCTCTTTGGAATATAAGCCCAGTGATAACACTGCTAGATCAAAGGGTATGCATAGTTTGATAACTTTTTGAGCAATAGTTCCAAATCTCTCTCCAGAATGACTGGATTTATTCACAATTCCACCAATAATGTATCAGTGTCCCAGTTTTCCCACATCCCCTCCAACATTCTGCATTATCTTTTCCTGTCATCCTAGCCAATCTGACAGTTTTGTAAGGGTATCTCAGAGTTGTCTTAATTTGCATTTCTCTTATGCATTCCTTTCTTGAAGGCCCCCAAAGAATAAGGAACTTCATACCTTTCAAGTAGCTCAACCAACTTTTGGACAGATCTAATTGTTGGGAAGTTTTTCCATAAATCAAGCCTAACTTTGCCTCTTTTAGCTTCTAATCATTGTTTCTGGTTCTATCCTTTGGAGCCAAAGAGAAAAAGTTTAACATCTCTACATAATATCCCCTTTAATATTCAAATATGGTCATGATGTACCCATGAGTCTTCTCTTGTACAGGCTAAATATGTTCAACTGTTTCAGCTATTACTCACATGACATGAACTCGAGAGCTTCCTGAACAGAATTCACAATCATGGTTTCCTTCCTTTTGATATGCTATAGCTTATCTATATATCTTAAGATTTATTGCATTTAGAAATGAACATAGTAATCCAGGTGATGCTAAATAAGATCATGATGGAATTATTGCCAACCTCTACTTGCAACCTTAGTTTCTCTTAATATAGCCCAAACTTCACTAGCTTTTTTGTTTGCTGTTTTATATTTCTGACTCATATTGCACTTAACATTCCACTAAGACTCTTAGATCTTTTCATAATCTCCCCTATCTATTTTAATATTCTATTCTATCATTCTATATCTATTTATTCTAATCATCCCTCCCCTAGCATATACTTGCTAAATTTGTTTTTTGGTATCTAAGTACAAAGCTTTATATTTATCCCTATTGAATTTCATCTTATTAGAATCTATACTATAACCTATCAAGATCTTATTAGATCCTTTCTTCAATCTGTTATCTATCCCAAACACATTTGTGTTATCTAAAAAAATGTTCATGAATTTTCCATATATGCTTTTTTTTCCCCAAGTCATTTATAGAAATGTTAACTCAGCACCAAACACATTTCTATGAGATCATCTTTTGAAGACCTGTTCTTAAACTGATATTGAATGATCAATGGGTAGAATGTTAGACTTGGAGTTAGAAAGAACAAAAAATAAAATTCCTTATAGATACTACAAGCAAGCCACTTACCCTCCCTTAGTATCAAATTCATCATTTTGTGGTGATCAAATTATCTAATTTGCACTTTGCAAATTACTATTAACTAATGTGTGCTAAAATTGTGAACTTTGTAATGCCGAGAAACTGAGCAAGATAGAGATTAGAGAGTATACAATACAGAATTTATTAAATGGAGAGATTTACTGGGACCAATGGATCCATGGTTGGTCCCAGGGCTGAAGGAGACTATTGTCTCAAAGAATCCAACCCTGAATATTGGATACAGCATTCTTTTATGGGGTAACAAGAACAATGACATAATGGGGGAGGTACTTTCCTTGAGATTTCTACACAGGTCCTTTAATTCTGCTGTTCTCAGCTCCAGACTGCAGTCTCAGTCATCTGTAATGTCTGGTAAGGTCCTTTCCACTCTGCTTCCTCCAGGACTTAGTAAGCACTCACTCTCCTGAAAGTACAACCTCCAAAGGTGTTGTCAGGGCCAGAAATTTTTGCTTCTTAAGGGTTAAAAGGAATGAGGACACTGCTAGTATAAAATTTTTAAGGAATAATGTTATATTTTATATATCCTATATATAAATAACATATATTATAAAGAATTATAATAATTAAGGAGAGGTAAGTTTTTAAGGAAACTCATCATTTGTTTCAAAAGAGTGTCTTTTCCTTTCTCCTCTCAAATAAAATAAACCAAACAGCATCTTATATGGGGAAAGTCCCTGATCATTTTTGTAGACAGTTCTAAATCTTTAACAAAGCAATAGATAAACATTTGGTCTGAGGCAATTTAGTCTCCAGAATAAATTTGGTAATTCATTTCTTAAGAATCTGATTTATTCTTTCCACTTTCTCTGATGAAGGCAAATGCCCCAGGGGTCAGAGGTATGGAATTTCCACTTAATTTGCAATCCCTCCTTTTTATTTCTTATAAAACCTTAGAAGTAAAGTATATATCTATTTATTATCATTGGTCTCTACCAAACCATACTTAGAATTTGTTACAATATTATTCCACTAACCCCTCTTAAAACAGCAGAGCTTAATGGAATGCTTTCAACCATCCCATCAAAAAATCACTATAATTAATAAGTACCTCAGTTTTCCCACTAGTGTCATATCAGTAAAAACCTAACTTGAATATTCTGGGGCCAGGCTCCCTCCTTCTGGAGGGACATCTCCTCAAAACCTTCTTATTTATCTTTAAACATATTATACACCTTTCAGATATAATTTGTTTTGCTTTTACACATACCCCTATATATCAAGTTTCCTTACTTTTACTTCTTTGTTAAAGGGAAAAAACAAGACAAATCTTAAGATTTAGACTATAGGTAATATATAAATAACTTTGGATCAAATTTCCCAAAACTTGTACCACACACCCAGCAGGGCTGACATAATGTTAAAGCATAGCTCATACAAATTTTTTAAACTTAAAATCAAATACAAATTTAAACTTCTAGTAACAATGCTTCAATATTGATGCACATATATTTCTAAAATTTTATACCAAAATAAACAAGTTTGTTGTGCCACAGTTCTCTTTTAATGTCTTGACCCAGTTTCCTTAATTGTCCTATTCAGTTACTCTGCCTTAATGTTTGGATAAAGATCTTATATCTTAGACTGTAGGCTATAATAATTCCCTCTTAATGTTTGATGGGATAAAGGTTTTTATCCATTTTAGACATCATTACAATATCAGGAGCCTCTCCAGTACCTCCCTCCATTATGTCTGCCTCCATTATGTCATCCTCATCCTGGGTTCCTCTCTCCATTAGGTCATCCCCATCCAGGTACCTCCCCCATTATGTCATTATTCTTGTCACCCTATAAGAAATCCTATATGGACATTCAGTGCTGGATTCTTTGAGATAATAGTCTCATTCAGGCCTGGGACCAACCATGGATCCATTGGTCCCAGTAAATCTCTCCATTTAATAAATTCTGTATTGAATACTCTCTAATCTCTATCTTGCTCAGTTTCTCCGGCATTACAAAGTTCACAATTTTACCACACATTAATTAATAGTAATTTGAATTTATACCTACCCATCAAGGGATCAACAGTTCCTTCAAGTGGGGCACCTGCCCAAACAAAACAACAATATTTAATCCTTATAAATGTTGGTACTTCATCCCAAATGTTCCTAAAATGCTATATTTCCGGGATACTAGATAGGTCTTTTAGAGCCAGCTATTTTAGATTGTCCTCTGATGGAGGACTCACCAGATTTACCAAAGGAAAATGGGACCACCCTTATGGACTATAACTGCTTAGATTTTCCAAAGAGTAAAGGGAAATAGGAGCCTTTTACAGATTCTAACTGCTTAAAGTCTTCTAATCCCAATCCCAGACTCACCAGTTTTTGTCAAAGGGAAAGTACTCATAGATTCTAACCACTTAAAGAGTCTTTCCCCTCTCACCAGTTTCTTGCCCTACCTGCATAGTGCACAATTTACCTGACTGATTTCAAACTTTTGTCAGATGGCTTATTTCCTGAGCCAAATTAATTGTCTATCTTCACTAGCCCACTTTTGTTTGACCTTTCTCAGAATGTCTATCTTTGGGAATTTACCTTATTGAAGTGGGAGTAACCAAGCCAAATTCAAGGATCACCAGAAAATTCTCCAAAGGGCACCTGCTCAAGGATTCTGTAAGGGAGAGACCTCTCACAAACAGGAAATATCCTCGACAAATTTCCAAAACTATGTGGGACAGCTATCCTTATCCAAATTAAAATCAGAGACTCAAGGTAAAAAGCAAAAAAGGATTTATTATGATATTATAAAAAAGGGCAACTCCCAACAGACAAGGAGTCAGTAGAGGACTGCAAAGTACAAACTAAAAAAAACACAGGATTATACAGACCCTAACCAAAAGCCTCCATTCCCTCTTCTGAATTTTTCTCCCATTGGCTGTGGAGTTTTAATTTACTCAGAGTCCAGAAACAAAGAATACTAGTTAATAACACATTGTTTACTTAAATGTTAATGAAAAGGTGGGGGACAGAGAACAAGAGAGAAATGTTTATCTAAAATAATCACCTGCAGTTTTTAGCTATAGCTCAACTTTTTATTGCAAAGTCTCATGTTACTATTAGGTCATAGCTCAAGGCCACATTCTTATGAGATGTCATTACTCAGTTTATCCCATTCATTATTATGTCATTAAATGAAAAAACAAAACAAAACAAAACAAACAAACAAAAAAACCCTCTTTTTGTTATCATTAGTCTCCTTTACCAGCCATAGATCATTCTGGTTTTTAATGCTGTTCCATAGTTTCCTTTTATTGTTCTGCCTCAATCTCCATGGTCACAGCCACTGCCTCTTTCTGACTATTAGGAGTGATATGATTTAGGACTGGCTACTCTAAAATTATAAACTATAAATGTTTAATCTCAGATAAGGTAAAAATCTTCTAGTTCACACATCCTGGCTCCTAAATCCTCCCAGTTTATCAGAATTTATGGTCCTATGCCCACCCTGTCAGAACTAGATTGATGGTGTGTTTCTGGAAATTCCCAAGCTCACTAGAGCTCGTACTCCACCCTTTGCCTTTGTCTCCTCTGATCGCTTGGAGCCACATATAAAAATCATTGGAATCTCACATTCGATGCTGAATTCTTTGAGAGGAAAGTCCAGTTCAGCCCTGGAGGCAGAATGGATTCTGCTCTGCCTCCAAATAATCTCTTCTTCTCAGAAACCCAAGTAAAATATTAAAAACTCTCTAATCTCTATCTTGCCTCAGTTTCTCCAGCATTACATTAAAACTCATAACTAGTTTTTATGAGACCATATCACATTCTTATAGTCATCTTCTGTTACCCTGGTCTTGCCTTCATCTTATTTCCAAAAACCATAAAATTAATAATACAAACTAGAATAATTATGGGGCTTACTACCAAATTCACTGGTCCCTAGGTCTGGGATTTATGTTTTTCCTCCTTTCTCCATTCTTTTGGTATTATTCTCCTTGAGTCTTCAAAAATTCAGACATTAATTCCTTGATCACTGAGTTCTCTAAGTATTTTTGAAGAGGTTTGGCTCCCCTTGATTCCTGGTGGTCAGGGAACCAAATGAAGAGGTTTGGAGTTCCTGGCAATCAGGGACTCAAATGAAGAGATTCAGGATTATGTCTCCCTAGGATATGGTGCAGGGCAGGAAATTGTGGGAACCCCTTTGGTCAGCGCAGGGGTCCTTTGTAAAGGAATTTACAAACCCAAGAAGCTAGACTGGCAAAAGCTAGATTGGCATTGGGAAGTCAGCCTTTGCTTGAAAGACTGAATTCCAAAAAGACCAGCAAGGTCCTGGCAGAGGGATAGAGGAGTCCTGGCAGAGAGAGTTTCTAGCAGAGAAATCCTTTAGCAGAGAAAGTGAATAAGATCTTGCTTAGAGAAGTAGAAGAGATAAAGATAAAGAGGGAGTAACACTGAAAGAGAAAATCATTTCAGTGGGCAAAGGGTTGCAGCTTATGCCAAGGGGAGAGAGAGATTCCTTGGCATGTTATAGGTCCTCTGTAAGAAGTGAGCCCCCAGATGTTTCTTTTTATAATTGAAGCCTAGGCTGGAAGTTGGATGCAGCTCTTGATGGAGGCTGGATACAGTTTGATCTGGAATCAGAATAGAAAATCTTAGAATTGAATGAGTGTCTCTGAGTTAATTACCAACTCAATAGAGTTGGAATCTCCAGCTCCAGGTAAGTAGCAGTTGTCCTATACTCAACTAGCCCCACCTAGATAACAGAATGAAACCACTTTATCTTTATTCCCTGAGGTCAGTCTCTCAGGGGAGAGCTCAGCATTTCCCTCCCCAAGTCAGAGAGAGAGAAAAAGAGAGTTTTGGGGCTCCCCTCATCACTTTGGGCCATAGTTTTTCTGTACTTTAAGGCTTGAACTCATTTAGAATAGCTGGTGCTCACTTCTATTAATTTAATTACCTCCAACCACCTCATTTTGTAGTCTTATTGGTTAAAACTATGTCAATTTGAAGACCAATATCCTTGATACAGAATAGGAAAGCAAGTAGGAGTTTACTTCAGCAGGGGAGAGCATATTGTAGATAGAATATTAGCCAAGCAGAGCTGCTGAGTGGAATGCAAGTATATGAAGGCTATATATGTCCTTTTGTATTTTTTGTATCATGTCTTTCAAAAGCTCACTATAGAATTTCCTTATAGAATTTGTACCATGTTCTTCAAAAGATTAACAGAGTTTCCTTTCCCTGGATATCTAGCTCTCTTTTCCTCAGCACTTCTTAAATTCATTTATTCTTATGAAGTTAGAATATAATTTTAACTACTCTTATCTCTCTTGAATCATCTTCCCCTTTAGAATCTCTGGTCATGAGATTATACCTATATTTTATCTAAATTCTTTGAAACCTACTTTCTTAAAGCCTAGGATAAGTATTGGTATTTCAATTTCTAAGGTTACAGTGTTTGTTAGGGTTTCCATCATTTTCAGTTTACTAATTATATTTCTTTTTGGTTAGAATTAAAATTGTAGGATTTTTGTTCTTGAAGGGTAATTCATGTGAATCTCTTCTATGACAGCAAACAAATAACTGGAAAGGAAACACACTTTTGAGAGATTCTGGGACAGAGCTTAGAGTGGAGTTGCAAAAGATTTCCCTTTTCTGGAATTTAATAGAAGCAGTGCAGAAAGTAAGGTCCTAGATGGAGGTATTCCTCCTTATGCATGAGCCACTGCAATTCACATCATTGCAGGAGGATCCAGATGGTAAGTAGGAGTTGATGGGGGCTGAGTTTTCTGGTTTCTGTTCCACAATGCATTGAAGAGTTATTTTCACTGCTTCTGATTGGTGGCAATCTCCTGAGGAGGTGATGCAAGATGCCTGTGTGCCTTATAGGAGATAATCAACAGCAAGTTTTTTTTTTTTGTTTTTTTTTTTTGTTTTTTTTTAAGTTCAATGGGAATTAGAAACTATGGGCCATAAACCTATAATATAGAAGCTACTGATGCAAATCCTAAGTGGTGTCACCATAGCAACTTCTTTTGCACACAGGATGCTGTATTTAACCTTAGGGGACTTTAACAGCCTTTCATTCCTTAAATAGCTAAGTATTAGAGTGTTATTCTTTTAAATTAATTACAATGCTTCTTCATTTAACAATTGATTTTTGTTAGAAATTTAATAGTATCTTTTCCTACTATGAAATTTAACTACTTGTGTTTATAGTCTTTAATTTAAAGAATTTAAAGAAATTATTTAATTTAAAAAATTGATTCTTTAATATTGTCATAAAGATGCTTCAAAAGATAAGCTCTTGAAAGGCAAGAGACCATAGCTGTTTAACATCTTTTATACAGTGGTCAAGCTTCACTGGATTACTGTGGGGATTTAATACACACAATTTAATATCACTTGATGTTTTCTATGAGCACTCAGTGGCAATTTAAAGTGAAAAGCATGTGTCTGAGATGGAGATTTATAGAATTGTTTCTTTTCTTTTTATTTATATTTATATCTTTCTTTTAATATCCTTTTTTTCTTTTAATGGAGGAAGGAAAAGCATGATGATGAAATAAAACAGTGATTTTATGATTTCATTTTGTTGACCAAATGCTGTGGAATATAAACAGTATTAGAAAAGAAAATCTCAGAATGTCAACATTTTGATGTATATGAAAAGCAAAGAAAAAGGAGAGAGAGGGAAAGGAGGAAGAGGAAAAGTTTAAGAAAGAAGAAAAGGAAGAGGAGAAAGTAATCCATGTCTAATTTTTATTTAAATAAATCTAAGTTATTGTTGTTCACTTGTATCCAATTAATTGGTCATCACCCCATTTGGGGTTTTCTTGGCAAAGATATTGGATAGCTCATTCATAGGTGAAAAAAGTGAAGTAAATACTTGCCCAGGATTACACAACTAGTAAGTAGACTGGGTTTGAACTCAGGTCCTCCTGACTCCAGATCCTAAACTTCACTGTACCACCTAGCTGCCTGTAACATGTCTAATTTCTATTTTAATGATGTAGGAGATGATATTAATCCCTCATTTTTTCTTCTTCCTAAAAAAAAAATAGAAGACAAAAACTTCCTTTGAACTTTATAACAGAAGTCTCAAAAATTTTCATAGTTAGAATTTTTCTAGAACTAGGAACCTCTTTAGCCCTAGCAGAGGACTGGAACAAAGTTTCTTTACACTAGTATGGCTAAAGTATGGGAAGTCAAAACAGGATGGGTGTTAAAGGGCAGGCCAATTCTCGGAGAGCCTCCAAGCTGTGGATCATAACATCTGAAGGAATGCAATGCAGCTTTTGCTGACACAGGTGTTATGGACTAGGAATGAGATAAATTGGAGGCAGAGGGAAGAGGAGAGAAGTCAGACAATGCAACGGCCTCTCAGTCAGAGATGTCAGAGAACAGCAACTGCCTCTCAGTCTCCTTGTATCATCCTCTCACGAGAGGAGATCCATTCAGCAGGTTTGGATTGGATCTCTAACAGCCACTGAAAGGTGGCTTCCATGGATTCCAACAGATGGGGGAGCAGGAGAACAGCAAAGAGAAAAGGACGATTTGAAATACAAGACTGAAACAACTGAACAATAAGAGTATAATTTTGTGTCTATTTTTATTTTACTTTCTTCTACTTCCTTATTTGGTGTAGACTAGAAGATTACTAAAGGCTTTTAATCCTGATATCTTGAGAAAATGACCCTGAGATGAATGGACAACCATAGTTGGTGAGTACAATTTGGAGTTTCTCCATTTTGTTCTTTGCAATTATTGTCTAAATTAGGCTTTCTGTCTACCATCAGAAATTGACTAAGTTTCTGAAAGTGACTCCTATTTACTTCCAGGAAAGATGGAAGCAAAAGAAAGAGAAAGGAAGAGGATGGTACATTGCAAAAGAGTCAAATGCAGACTATGGTGTCAATCTCAAATATAGGCTGCTATGTCTTCAAAAACAACAATTTAACATTATGATTTATTGCATTTGTACTTATTTTATCAAATAGCTCCCAAATAATATATTTGGGCACCATTCAGGCCTCATATTTGATAAGTCTGACATAGAACAGAGGTTCTTAACCTTTTTTTTTTTTGTCATGAATCTCCTTTAGCAATCTATTGAAGGTTATAGATGCCGCCTTAAATTAATGTTCCTAAATGCATAAAATGAAACATGCAAAATTATGAAAGAAATCAATTATAACAAAATGCTATTGAAGTATTTTTTTAAATTCATGGACCAAAGGTAAAAAATAGATGATGTACAAAGTTTTTTCCTATACCTGAGGAATTGAAGTAGAATTAGATTTCTACTTGAGATTGCTATTATTTCTCTTAGAAGGTATTCTTTTGATTTCCTGACACATTAGATTCAGAGAGCCTTTGGGGATCTTCTTATGAATGGACTTTCTAAAAGCTGCATAAGAATCAAGCATGAGCATCTACTTAAAACCCTTTTCCATTCATATAAAATTATACTCTCCTATGAATTACTACCCTATCAGTGAAGACTACAGGCTGGTCCAGAGAACACCATAGAGGGACACAGTTTAGGGAATACACCTAAACTGGTAATATGTATAACTAGGCAAGTTATACTTGTAAGATCTCTCCCTTGAAACCTTCTTTATGTTATTGCTTTACCTATTGTAGAATCACTAATGCAAAAATCAAGTATTTATCAAGCATCTGCTATGTTCCAGACACTATGCTTAAGGATATGAAAAAAGACAAAAACAATATTTATCCTAGAGGAATTTATAATGTAATGGGTGAAACAATATACAAAAGCTATGTAAAAACAAGTTTTATGCAAGATCAATTATAGATAACTTCAGAGGGAAGACATTAGCATTAAAAAGGGGTGGGGTGAGAATCAGGAAAGGCTTCTCTAAGAGGATGGGATTTTAGTTGAGGTTTGAAAAAAGCCAGGGAAGTCAGGAGCTAGAGATAAGGGAAGGAAGTTGAGGCATAGGAGATAATTATTGGAAATGGTAAGAGTTGAGAAATGAAGTATTGTGTGAGTAATAGCAAAGGGCCAATTTCATTGGATCAAAGTATATAAAGGGAGGATGAAGGGGGTGTAAAATGTGAAGAGACTGGAAAAAGTGTGGAGGAGCAAAGTAATGAAATGCTTTAATATCTCAATAGGAAATTTTATATTTTATCTTGGAAGTAATAGAAAACTGCTACAGTTTATTGAATAGATAGGATGATATGGTCAGATTTACATTTTGCAAGAGTATTTTGATAGTTTGAGATGTCCAATAACGACCAGAAGATTTGATACTGAAGATCAGGAGATAGGTTAGGGCTAAATAGATATATCTAAGTTCATCAACATAGAGATGAAAATTTAATCCAAGGGAACTGATGAAATCCTCAAGCTAAACTACAGAGAGGAGTATCTAGCTTAAAGCCTTAAGAAACACATACAATTACTGGGCATTATCTGGATGAAGATCCCACAAAGGAGACTGAAAATGAGTAGTCATAAAGGAAGGAAGAGAAATTGTCCCAATCATCCCCTGTTTGGGGTTTGTTTTTTTTTTTTTTTTTTTTTGCTCTTTTAAATAAAATTGTTAATAGTTTTTGCACAGATACATCCTCTTGGTTGTTTTATATATCATTAAGGTCCTAGCTGGTTGGTCTCGATTTGAAATATATACATTGTTGAAATTTTTATATATAGCCCTGGAAAGATTTGGTTATTACTCACTAGCTTCCTAAAAATGCATGTCTCTCTACAAACTTTTAAAAGTTCTGATGCTTCTTAAAATGTTCATCTTTTACCTTCATATAGCCAAGTCTTGTTAAATAGACAATTTGGAATGTCTTAACTATTATTTATTATATTATATTATGTTATATTATATTATATTATATTATATTATATTATATTATATTATATTATATTATATTATATTATATTATATTATCTAGATTTTGTATTTATAACTTCTGATTTATTTGTAATTACTGATACTTATTTTTAGTTTGCCATTTTCAACTTCTCTTAACTTGCAGGAGTGTTTTCTTTTAATGTATGCTAATAGTTCAATTGAGACAATGAGCAGTGACTCAGACAAATTGAGACTTGGGAAAGACTTTAGTTTAAAAAGGCCAAGGTCTCCTACTGCATCCTGGGCCATCATTGCCAGTCATCATTTATTATGTCTTACTACTAGACACAGAGGACATTGGAGAAGAGATTAAAGATACTAACTTTGTGCAGTTCTGCTTCACTTAAATTCAGTTCACTTGCAAGTCAAAACATCACCTTCCTGGTTTCATTAGTTCTCTTAAAGAACAGAAGACGAACAATAATAGCAACAATAATTTATTTATTACAGGTATGAGAGAATAGACTTTTGAGTTAGTCCATCTAGGATCCTATAGATTCCTCCTTTTATATATCATTACTTTGTTTTGAATAAGTCTGGAAGTGTTAAACAATAATCTATAATACAGCATTCACATTCTTTTGTTTTTCTAAATTTTGGGAGAGTTATTAATCTTGAGGTTATCTTGACTTATCTTTTAGTTTTATCACTCGCACCTGTATATGTTCCAAATTTTTCAATAAGTGAGCTACTTTCAACATTTTCTGCAATTTCATTTTTTTTTTTACTAGTTACTTCTATTGATTTTTCCATTTGATTTTTTCCCCAAATTACTTCCTCCCAATCCTTTTGTAGCATCTTTTCATTCTCGTTTAGATTTTCTTATAGTTTAAAAAATTACCACAGAATTCTGTTATTTGTTTTTGTGATTTAGGGAAGCTGCTGCCATTTTTACTTAAATTCCTTGAAAACAATATTTTTCATTTGAAGAAGCATTGGAATATTTTATATTTTTTTCCATCTGCATGACATTTCATACTTTAACTATTTTCATTATTTCCATATTTTAAAAAAGATACCTAACTATAAATCTCTCATTTACTTTTTGAACTTTGGATTATCTTATGTGCTGTTAATTGCTTTTCTTCTATTTGATGTTTTTTTTTTTTTTTTTTTTACTATAAAGATATGAAAGGAGTTTCTTCTCCCTTAAAATCTCTCATTTCACCATTTTCACAGGAAAAATTCTGTATCTTTTTTATAACCACATTTGTCACAGCATAATTAAATCTCTGATAAAAAAGAAATTTACATTTAAAAACATAACTAGAATTATGGCTATTTAAGAACTTATACAAGGTGAGGTGATGATGGTGATATTAATGATTTGTCATGGAAAGAAGCATGGACTCGTTTTATAGGTGGTTCATATGGATTCCCAAATCCTTTACCCCTATCAATCATTTCTTTCTCCTTCCCTTTTACTCTTGGAATAAAAAATAAACAACAATAACAACAAAACTAAATTTTTGAAATTTTCCCTGCTTCAGGAAATTTTGCCTGAAGTTTTTCTAGTCTTAGATTAAAAAAAAAATACAGAAGAAAAAAGAAAGATCATCTAAGTGTATCATGTTTGGGAAAGTATTCTAAGTTGGGTGTTCTAGGTGTTAGAATTTATATTGACATACATTTTCACCTCAACTTGAATTTATAGTCTTTCACTGAAACAGTTTAAGAGTATACATATATATATATATGTTTTTATTCTTCATTTGATTTCTAATTAGCATTCTTATAAATGAAGCCATTTTGCCTCTGTCTTAAGTTTTTATTTAGTTTGAAACTCTAGGGATCATGAACTTAAATTCCATTTGACCTTTTCAGAGTTTGCCTGGGACAGTGATGCTTTGGTTTAAAAAGTGCAGCTTCCTTTAAATAATGAAGATGTGACCTAAAATGACTTTCCTTTCTGAAACAGGATGACAAAGACTGAGAAAGTCTTGTTAATCTTGAAATCTAAAAGAAAATTGGGTGGTTTTTTCCTCTGTGGTATTTTTGTGCAATTTAGTTTCTATAATGTTATTAAAACCTACATCCATCATCTATTTTGAGTTAAGTAAGAAAATTGAATAAAATTCCAACAACCTTAATTATAGTTAGGTAAGCTTGATGAGCTTTGAAATCAGATTAGTATCTTATACTATAGAAAACCTATCATACAAGTCAGCATTGGGACGTTTAAAAACCATCACATTCGTGAATTTTAATAAACTTGTGTCTTCTGGGACTCAATGTTCCTTTACAGCTGGCCAAATTCAGCTTCTTGTCATTAAGATGCAGCTATAATAAGCAAAAATTTTGGATATTAAATAGCTTTATCCTGACTCAAGCATAAATTAATTAAGAAGCCATGAACTCCATTTTCCATTGAAATCATGGGTTCATAGCTTTAGTAAGTGAAAGGATCCTCGAAGTCTCAGGTCCAGCACCTTTATTTTATAGATGAGGGAAACTGAGATCCATAGAGGTTAAGTGACTTGGTTAGGTGATATAGTTAGGAATCATTTTCAGTGGAATCTGGTTCCAAGTTATGCTGACTTCAAGTCCAATATGTTATCTGTTGTACCATAATAGCTCAAAATATACATAACTGAAAATTAAGGACAATGGCATTGGTCAAGAAAAATATTTGAATTTTATTGTTGCCCCACTACTTGAAAATTGGTTGATATTTTTTTAAATCCCAAATATATATATATACATATATATGTGTGTGTGTATATATATATATATATATATATATATATATATATATATATTACTCATCAATAATGTAAATTCTGATATCAAATGGATCTGTAACTTCTTCAATAAATCAACAAGCATTTATTAAGGACTGTGTATCAGGCTTCAATTTAGATAAACCTCCATCATAAAAATTGCAGCCCATACAAGCCTTTTGATTCTGTGTAATTCTTGTTCACATTCCCCATAAATTACCAACATGAAGCCCTACCCTTCATGTGCTGGACCTTCTAGTTTTCTTGACAGTGTGTGGATAATGGTGGATAGCCTGCATGAATCATTTATTTCAAAACTCTTATTACATAATCATCTTATTTTCTTTTGTTTTTACATTTCTGATGACATCCTTTATCCAACTTCTACCACTATTCTCCATTATTAATATGTTATATCCTATCCACATTTACCTTGAATCTCTCTATAGCCTTTTGAGAAAATTTCATCTTAATTCTTTGGAAATTGGAATTTCATAACTTGCTAATAGATATTGTTATTGGAAGAATATTATTGTTTAAAAGATAGACCTTTGTTTCAAGAATCTCATTAGAAGCAATTGAATAAATTCCCAATGGCAATCCAGCCCACTTCCCTTCTTTTCAATTGTGTGTTCACTTTCCTTCTTTTCAATTATAGGCCCAATTTATTATCTACTCACACTGTTCAAAAAATTGATGGACTAGCTCTACTAATTGTCTATTCAACCACTCAGCTAATTTGTATGATATGGACAATAGTCATTCTTTTTTTTTTTTCCTTTTTGTATCATTAAATCAAAGTGTTAGTTGTAGATCTCATTTAGAAGGTTTTGTATGTTAAGGAGCTTGATATTATCAATATAATGGTATCCACAAAGAAAAGCATCTGGAGTGCTTGACCATTTATGGGGAATCTCTCATTCATTTGGTTTGTATACTAGACTTCTCACTGCTACATGGTAGTAGTAAACAGTGTTGATGAGAATTTAACTCTGTTTTATGCCTCACTTAATACTAGTAGTTGATCATAAGTCTTCTTTTTTTGTCATATGATTTTGATCCTCTTTTGGTGAGTAGGACTAAGAAGAGAATTGTCCTGGTTAATTTCAAGTGCATTTAACTGTGTTTAATATAAGATAAATAACTTGTCCAGTGTCTCATAAATAGTAAGTGGCAGGGGCCAGATACATAACTGGCACTCCCTAAATTAATTAATCCTTTTGGATTCAGATCCAAAATTCTTTCTAGTACATCACAAATTTACATAATACATTAATGGTTAGAAAGCTGTTGCCTTACAACAAACCTAACACTTCTTAGGAATTATGGTAGATTATTTGTCAGTATCCCATTGATCTCTACAATAATAGAAATTAGAATTAATCCATTGTTAAGATTTCAGTTTTACAATATATCTCAATAGCTGTAATACTTATTATTTCCATCATTACTCTCTATTCATTCCCTTGCTTTCTACCATTCTGCAATTTTTTTGATATGTATATAAAAACTAGTATCATTACTACAAATAGTATACTTACAGACATATTGAGTTTCAAGAAACTTACTTTGCATCATATTAACAGTAAACCAGAATCACACACTTCACAGAATAAAGAGAAATGGTTACTGTTATTCATGTTGCATAATGTTATAAATCTTTCTAGGTACACCTAACTTGACTCTTAAACAATGCTCTCACATAGCACAATGCTTTCATTAGGAAAATTCTTAATAGATGGGTATTGAATAAATGAGGGAAAAAATCACTAAATTGCTTTACAATTTGTCGCTTAGTTGTGTAATCAGCTTTAATAACTATTACTCAAAAAGTCTAGTGGAAGAGAATTGGCAGTTACCATTCCAGTTGTTTAAATCACACTCATCTGTCAAGAATAAGAGGACATGTAAAATAAGTGATTTTGATGAATGGCAACCCTGAAGTATTCTTTGAAACAGTTTTAAACACAACTTAAAATGTTGTCCAACAAGCATAGGAATTGCACCTGTAATTTCATTGGTATAAGGAACTCCCGAAAGAGAAAATTACCCAGATCAAGGAAGATGGGCAAATTCTTTGCAACTTATAAATTGCTAAGAATCCTGAAAATTAAATAGCTTTTCCTGGGCCATCCATCCAGGATGTGTGAGAGGCATGATTGCAACCAGATCTTTCTAGTCTAAAAAGCTCTTGTATATTTATTTATCTACTTCTCTATCCTCAACATCTTTGCCAATAAAATTTAGTTAAATTAAATGGGGAATATCTTTCTAATAACTTAGAATTGTTTTAAAAATGGAACAGACTACCTTGGTATTTAGAGAATTTTGTTTCACTAAGTTCTTCGGATAAAATTTGGATGACTACTTGTGCGGATATTGTAGAAAGGATCCCAGATTTTACAAAGCTGGACTAGATTTCTTTTGTGATTTTTCTGTGAAATGGCAATCAGCATGAGTATTGAATACTGAAGAAGTTGTTACGGCCCATTATCTGTCTATCTCAGTCATCCAAGTGGTCCTGGAAAAAGCTGCAAATAGTATTCATTGAGTCTAATACAGACTTGTTCTTTTTAGCCTCAATGAGCTCTCACTAATGCATAATGATTATTGATTGTCTCACTCTCACTCTTTGTGATGGTTGTTCCAAAATGTTTCTCTTTCTTCATTCTTCTACCTATCCCTCTCTCCATATGATCTTATATTCTCATTTACTAAGGAGATTGAGAGCATCAGTCATGAACTCCCTTATTTATTTTCTTCCAAAAATTTCTATGGCATCATTCCCTCTACTCCTTACTTCCAATATAGAAAATTAGGTGACCATCTCTTCCTATCTCCTCTAAGAAATGTGATCTATTTATTTATTATTGCCTTCCTAATCTCTTTCACCTTCTGTCTGTTAACTCTTTTTCTTTGACAACAAACATTCTCATATTTTCTCCCATTCTATTTTTTTCTTGATCAAGTCATAGAATGAAAAATCTACAAAAGGTTTAAGAAAGAAATCATCTAATTACAGTTAGCAAATATAATCTAATCCAATCCAAAAATCAATCCCTTCTACAACGACCTTTTTAAACCTCCATACAAGTCTAGCTAGAAGATTCCCAGGTATAGCTAAACTACTAATTCCAAAGGCAGCAATTTTAATTTTGATTTCTCTTTTCCCACAGACATCGGACCATATATAGCAATCATGATCTCAGCTAAGGCAACAGCAAAAAATAGGTTAGAGATAAACAAGGAAACTACATTTTGCTGAAAGTAACCTCTGGAAATTAACTAATTCAATGTATTCCCTTCAGAGAGAGACAAATTTAACTAAAATGCAAATGAGAGAAGTTCAGGGGCAGGATAGATTTTTAGGAAAGCTAGATATGATAGCTCACTGGTAATTATTCAGTGAAAATAGAAAGGATGTGCATGGCAACTGTGCCATGTTATGTGTGGCAGTATTTTCAAAACTGCCCATGTGTTAGTACATAAAAACCTCACAAACAAATGCAGAACTGCAGAAAAGCAGAAATAGAAACACATTCTTTACTGACTATAATGCAACAAAAGTTATATTAACTAAATATCTACTGAGGAAATCATTTTAAAATTATTACAAACTAAATGAATTCTAAAAAATTAATGTGTCAAAGAAGAAATCATAATTTCCTGAAAGAAGATAATAAGGCAACATAAAAATGTTTGTGGCAGCTCTTTTTGTTGTAGCTAGAAACTGGAAGTTGAATGGATGTCCATCAGTTGGAGAATGGTTGGGTAAATTATGGTATATGAAGGTTATGGAATACTATTGTTCTGTAAGAAATGACCAGCAGGTGGAATACAGAGAGGCTTGGAGAGACTTACATCAACTGATGCTGAGTGAAATGAATAGAACCAGAAGATTGTTATACACTTCAATGATGTACGAAGATGTATTCTGATGGAAGTGGAAATCTTCAACATAAAGAAGATCCAACTCACTTCCAGTTGATCAATGATGGACAGAAATAACTACACCCAGAGATGGAACACTGGGAAGTGAATGTAAATTGTTAGCACTATTGTCTATCTACCCAGGTTACTTATACCTTCGGAATCTAATACTTAATGTGCAACAAGAAAATGGTATTTATACACATATATTGTATCTAGGTTTTATTGTAACACATGTAAAATGTATGGGATTGCCTGTCATCGGGGGGAGGGAGTGGAGGGAGAGGGGGATAATTTGGAAAAATGAATACAAGGGATACTATTATAAAAAAAATTACTCATGCATATATACTGTGAAAAAAAATTCTAAATAAAATAAAAAAACAAAACAAAACAAAACAAAACAAAAAAACAATAAGGCAACATAACAAAAAATTTAGGATTCAGCCAAAGTAGTCTAAATCAAGAGACAGTGTTTATATATAATAGGGATAAACTTTAGTCCTTTCCTATAAAATCTAGGGTAAAGGAAGAATATATAACATAATCACTACTATTTAATATAGTGCCAAAAATGTAAACTTCAGTGATAAGAAAAAATAAAAAATGAAGGAATAAGCATGAGCAAAGAGGAAGCAACATTATCCTTTTTTGCAGATGACACCATAATATAAACAAGTACTTTAGCAATGTTGCAGGAAATAAAATAAATCTACATAAATTGCCAGAATTTCTGTATATTACTAACAAAGAAGAAATTCAAGGAAAAATACTACTTAAAATAGCTATAAAGTATGTAAAATATTTAGAACACAACCTACCAAGATAAAGAGGAAGTGCACAGAAAACAACATTTATGGCAATAAAGAGAAATATAAACAACTTTTAAAATATTAATTTCTTATGAATAGGTTTAGCCAGTATAATAAAAAGGACAAGAATACCTGATTCAGTGCCATATCAATCAAACTACGGGGTTACCATATAGGACTAGAGAAAATTAAAAAATTCATCTGGAGGAACAAAAGGTCAAGAATCTCAAGGGGAAAAAATTAAAAGAAGGGGTTACTAGCACCAGATCTCAAACTATACTACAAAGCAGTAATCATTAAAATAAATTCGAACTAATTGGTATGAAAATAGATGAGTTATTTCAATGGAACACATTTTACATTATTCTGATGTGTATTTGTACATACATGTATCTTCTGTGTATATATGTAAATACACATATATGTGTATACACACATATATATGCAAAAAACATACAGAAGCAAATGAAACTGGTAGCCAGCTGTTCATCATGCCCAAAGATCATAGTTGCTGCTCATTTTGGGGGACTTGCTGGAGGGTGGAGCTTTTGGTTTGGGGTTCCTGGTCAGAAGAGAGAACTGAAATGAAGCCAGGGATGACTTATCCCCCACCCCAGGATTAGAGGTACTTACACTAATACCGCTTATTTTTTTTTAAAAATGAGCCAGCAAAGAAAGAACTCCACCATGGCAATATAGTATGGGAACATCTTTTTTTTTTTTTTAAATTTTTTATTATATATATATTTTTTATAATATTATCCCTTGTATTCATTTTTCCAAATTATCCCCCCCTCCTTCTATTCCCTCCCCCCGATGACAGGCAATCCCATACATTTTACATGTGTTACAATATAGTCTAGGTACAATACATGTGTGTGAATATCATTTTCTTGTTGCACAATAAACATTAGAATCCGAAGGTACATGCAACCTGGGCAGACAGATATTAGTGCTAACAATTTACATTCACTTCCCAGTGTTTCTTCTACCTCTGTCCATCATTGATCAACTGGAAGTGAGTTGGATCTTCTTTATGTTGAAGATTTCCACTTCCATCAGAATACATCCTCATACAGTATTGTTGTTGAAGTGTACAGTGATCTTCTGGTTCTGCTCATTTCACTCAGCATCAGTTGATTTAAGTCTCTCCAGGCCTCTCTGTATTCCTCCTGCTGGTCATTTCTTACAGAGCAATAATATTCCATAACCTTCATATACCACAATTTACCCAACCATTCTCCAACTGATGGACATCCATTCATCTTCCAGTTTCTAGCTACAGCAAAAAGAGCTGCCACAAACATTTTGGCACATATATGTCTCTTTCCGCTCTTTAGTATTTCTTTGGGATATAATCCCAGTAGTAGCGCTGCTGGGTCAAAGGGTATGCACAGTTTGATAACTTTTGGGCATAATTCCAGATTGCTCTCCAGAATGGCTGGATTCTTTCACAACTCCACCAGCAATGTATTAGTGTCCCAGTTTCCCCACATCCCCTCCAACATTCATCATTATTTGTTCCTGTCATCTTAGCCAATCTAACAGGTGTGTAGTGGTATCTCAGAGTGGTCTTAATTTGCATTTCTCTGATCAGTAGTGATTTGGAACACTCTTTCATGTGAGTGGATATAGTTTCAATTTCTTCCTCTGAGAATTGTCTGTTCATATCCTTTGACCATTTATCTATCAATTGGAGAATGGTTCGGTTTCTTATAAATTAGGGTCAGTTCTCTACATATTTTGGAAATGAGACCTTTGTCAGAATCTTTGTTTTTAAAAATATTTTCCCAATTTGTTACTTCCCTTCTAATCTTGTTTGCATTAGTATTATTTGTACAGAAACTTTTTAGTTTGATGTAATCAAAATCTTCTATTTTGTGATCAATATTGATCTCTAGTTCTCCTCTGGTCATAAATTCCTTCTTCCTCCACAGGTCTGAGAGGTAGACTATTCTCTGTTCCTCTAATCTATTTATTATCTCCCTCTTTATGCCTAAATCATGGACCCATTTTGATCTTATCTTGGTATATGGTGTTAAGTGTGGATCCATATCTAATTTCTGCCATACTAATTTCCAGTTTTCCCAACAGTTTTTTCCAAATAATGAATTTTTATCCCTAATGTTGGAATCTTTGGGTTTGTCAAAGATTAGGTTGCTATATATGTATCCTTTTTTGTCCTTTGTATCTAATCTGTTCCACTGATCTACCGGTCTATTTCTTAGCCAATACCAAATGGTTTTGGTGACTGCTGCTATATAATATAGCTTTAGATCAGGTACATTTAGACCACCTTCCTCTGAGTTTTTTTTCATTAGTTCCCTTGCAATTCTAGACCTTTTATTCTTCCATATGAATTTTGTTGTTATTTTTTCTAGGTCATTGAAATAGTTTCTTGGGAGTCTGATTGGTATAGCACTAAATAAATAGATTAGTTTGGGGAGTATTGTCATCTTTATTATATTCGCTCGGCCTATCCAAGAGCATTAAATGTCTTTCCAATTATTTAAATCTGATTTTATTTTTGTGGCAAGTGTTTTGTAATTTTTCTCATATAATTCCTGACTTTTCTTTGGTAGATGGATTCCCAAATATTTTATACTCTCAACATTTGTTTGGAATGGAATTTCTCTTTGTATCTCTTGCTGTTGCATTTTGTTAGTGATATATAAAAATGCCGAGGATTTATGTGGATTTATTTTGTATCCTGCCACTTTGCTGAAATTTTGAATTATTTCTAGTAGCTTTTTAGCAGAGTCTTTGGGGTTCTCTAAGTATACCATCATGTCATCTGCAAAAAGTGATAGTTTAATTTCCTCATTTCCTACTCTAATTCCTTGAATCTCTTTCTCGGCTCTTATTGCCGAGGCTAGCGTTTCTAGTACTATATTGAATAGTAATGGTGATAGTGGGCAACCTTGTTTCACTCCTGATCTTACTGGGAAAGGTTGCAGTTTATTTCTATTGCATATTATGCTTACTGAAGGTCTTAAATATATGCTCCTGATTATTCTAAGGAATAGTCCATTTATTCCTATACTCTCAAGAGTTTTTAGTAGGAATGGATGTTGGATTTTGTCAAATGCTTTTTCTGCATCTATTGAGATGATCATATGGTTCTTATTAATTTGATTATTAATATGGTCAATTATATTAATAGTTTTCCTAATATTAAACCAGCCCTGCATTCCTGGAATAAATCCTACTTGATCATAGTGTATTATTTTGGAGATGATTTTCTGAAGTCTTTTTGCTAATATCTTATTTAAGATTTTAGCATCAATATTCATTAAGGAGATTGGTCTATAATTTTCTTTCTCAGTTTTCGTTCTACCTGGTTTAGGTATCAGTACCATGTCTGTGTCATAAAAGGAGTTTGGTAGGACTCCTTCATCCCCTATTTTTTCAAATATTTATATAACATTGGGGCTAATTGTTCTTTAAATGTTTGGTAGAATTCACATGTGAATCCATCTGGTCCTGGGGATTTTTTTCCTGGGGAGTTGATTAATAGCTTGTTCTATTTCTTTTTCTGAAATGGGACAGTTTAAGCATTTTATCTCCTCCTCTGTTAATCTAGGGAGCCTATATTTTTGGAGGAAGTCATCCATTTCACTTAAGTTATCAAATTTATTGGCATAAAGTTGGGCAAAGTAACTCCTTATTATTTCTCTAATTTCCTCTTCATTGGTGCAAAGATCCCCCTTTTCATTTGTAAGACTATCAATTTGATTTTCCTCTTTCTTTTTTTTGATCAAATTTACCAAAGGTTTATCTATTTTATTGGCTTTTTCATAAAACCAACTCTTGGTTTTATTTATTAATTCAATAGTTTTTTTACTTTCAATATTATTGATTTCTCCTTTTAATTTTTGTATTTCAAGTTTAATTTTTGGTTGGGGGGGGGAACATCTTCAGAAGAGAAATGGCTCCCTGCCCAAAGAGAATCTATAGAAGAACTCAAAAAAGAATTTAGAAGTCAAATGAGAGACATAAGGGAAAAAAAATAAAATAAAATGCCCCCAAGAAAAGCAAAAAGATTATGACAAAAAATGTTAACCAATGAGAAAAGGAGATATAGAGTCGCAAAGATGGAAATAACTCTGAAAATTAGAATTGGGTGAGGGAAAACCAGTGAAGTTATGAGAGACCAAGAAATAACAAAATATTACAAAGAATGAAAAATAGAACAGCATGTGAAACATTGGGAAAATGATAGATTTGGAGAAGAGATTAAGAAGAGAAAAGATAAGAATAATTGGACTGCCTGAAAGTTGTGATAAAAAAAAAAGACCTTAGCACAATCATGCAAGAAATAATCCAAGAAAATTGTCCTGGAATAATAGAACATAAGGAGAAAGTAGAAATAGAAAAAAATCCACTGATCACTACTTCAAGAAGATTTGTGAAAAAATACATAGGAACATTATTGCCAAATTTTGAAATCCCCAGATCAAAGAGAACATTTTGCAAAAAAAGAAGAAAAAAATAATATAAATGCACTGGAGCTACAATTAGAATTGTACAGGACTTATCAGCAGCCCCAACAAAAGACTGCAGATCCTGGAAACATATCTACTGACAATCAAAAGAACTAGGGCTGTAGCCAAAAATATCATATCCAGTAAAATTATCTATGATATTGAATGAAAAAAAAATACACCTTCAATGAACTTGCAGATTTTCAAGACTTTCTTTCAACCAAATCTGAAATTAATAGAAAATTTAACATAACACCCAATATCAAAAAACAATTTCAAGGAACTCAAGATGGATAAATTATTTGTTTTTGTTTTTGTTTTTAACTTAGGAAATTTATAGCACATGTTTAAGACTGACATCAACAATACAACAGCTCAAAAGGATGATTGGGGCAGAGTTAAGATAAAAATAGTAATTATGTAATACAAATGAAATGCAGAGTAAGAATAAACACAGGCATTAGAGGGAGAAGAGGGCTCATATTTTTGAAAACCTCCTCACATCGGGAATGGGTTAAAGAGGCAATACTACATATATACTATGAATAGTATAGTAGCCTCCAAAATCTATAAAGAAATAAGGGGGAAGGGATGGGCAGATAGGTAAGCAAAGGGTGAGGGAAGAAGACAAGGGAGGGATCCATGGGTGGGGCAAGGTTAAGTAATTGCAAGACAAGGTAGGAGCAGAATTAATGCAAAAGGTCAACAGGGATAGGAAAGATATATGTGTGTCTATGTGGGGGTATGGGAGCATATGTGTATGTATATGGATATATCTGCATATGTATATATGTATATAACATGTATATATAAATGTAATTTAATTAATTAAAATAAATGTATAAATAAATCCTTCCTTTACTATAATTTGCTTAGGGGTGGGGGAGATGAAAGGGAGAAAAAAAGAATAAAGTAAAAACAATGCACAGTAGAGAACAAAATAACAGTCTACTAAGAAGTAAAGATGGATACTCATGAATTTAATTTCTTCTACCAATATATATATATATACTTTTTTTTTTTCCCCTGAGGCTGGGGGTAAGTGACTTGCCCAGGGTCACCCAGCTAGGAAGTGTTAAGTGTCTGAGATCATATTTGAACTCAGGTCATCCTGAATTCAGGGCTGGTTCTCTATCCAATGCACCACCTAGCTGCCCCCTATATATACTTTCTTGAACTAGTATTTGTTATATATTTTGAATCCTCCCTGATGTTCTGCTGGACACATGACAATGTTTTCTTTTGTTTTGTTTTGTTTTGATTTGTATTCCTTTTGTTTTCCTTTTTTCTTATTCTTTTCTTTAAATAAAATAAATTTGGGAAAAAAAACAGAATCTTATAATAAATTTTTCTTTTTAAAATATAGATGCTTTATGATTATTTGTTGGGGGTTGTTTTTGAGGCGATTCCTGCTTTATTGTGTGAACCTCTGAAATTCCCTCCAATACAAGTTCTATGATTCTATAAATATCCATATTAATCCAGTGGGAAAAGAAAAAGAGTAATTAGAGGCCTCAGAGGAGAAAAGTAGGATTGAATGGAAATTGCAGAGATAAATTTTGGCTCAATATAAGGATGAAGTTATAAGAATTGTGTCTCTTCATGGACTGAATTTCCTTTTGAAATAATGAGTTTCCATTTGTAAGAGATCTTCCAGCCAAGGCCATTATCTCTTTTCCCACTATAATAGAGTCTTTGGGTAATACAGACATTACCCAAAGACTTTGAGAATAGCAATGCCATTCTCCCAGCCCATTAGTCCTTTTTCTAATCTAGACTTCACAGCCATTATTGAAAGGAGAAATCTCATGGAGAGGGGACCCACCTTCCTCATTATCATTAACAGTAACTATGAACCAACTGCCACTCATATCTCAGATAAGAACAAGGACCTAGAAATAGTAGCATCCCCCAGACCAACAGTCCTGCTTCCAGTCCAGCCCTTAAAACCATTATAAGAGGAAGCATCTTGTATGGAGAAGGTACCAGCTATTCCCACCAACTTCCAATCAGCTGCCAGGAAACAGAATGTGCTAGACAAGTCAAATCACCACCACCTTAACCATTTTCCTTTAGAACTTGAGGAAGATAACCCAGAACCTTGAATCCAAAGACCTTTTGGAATAACAAAACTTTCAGGCTACTGCCCACCAGCATCATCCTGGGAATCCCCTCCTGTGGAGGTACAACCAAGAAACTGTTCCTGCAGATGTTATATAGAATTGTTCTCATGTTAAAGAAGGCTATAATGATCACACAATTGGCGATTTAACTCAATTTATATCATAAATGTGAGTGAAGGAACCAAGAATAGAATCCAAATTTTATTAATGTTATGCTCATTGAATGCTCTACTCATATCACTCATTTTAGGTTGATGATTATACTTTTCAAAAAATGGAAGGGGGGGAGGGGGGCGGTGCACAGCTAGGTGGCGGTGCGCAGCTAGGTGGCGCAGTAGATAGAGCACCAGCCCTGAATTCAGGAGGACCAGAGTTCAAATATGGCCTCAGACACTTAACACTTCCTAGATATGTGACCCTGGGCAAGTCACTTAACTCCAATTGTCTCAGAAAAAAAAAAAATGGAATTGATGTCATTATGTAAACTAAAATCCTAAATCCTTTCCATTCTAGTTTACCTATAAATCCCAGGTGAGTCAATAGTGCTTTTACCCAAGGCAGGCCTGAACAAAGTGGGATCTTTGTTTTGTATCTTTAAGTATACTCATAAAGAAGACTGCAAGTGGGAACAGTGAGAAACATTTTCCTCTTTCTTAATTTGTGTTTTTTTATTTTATTTTTTTTAAGTTTTTAGTTGTATCCCTAATCCATTGATCTCTTTCTTTCTTTTATGTATGTCACCATTTAGAGATATAAAATTTCCCCTAAGGACTGCTTTGGTTACTTCCCATAGGATTTGGTATGTTGTCTCATTATTGTCATTTTCTTGGATGAAAATATGGATTATTTCTGTTCTAATCTTTTACCTTTATTTTGTATGTGTGTCTCTGTGTCAAATGTGTTTCTTGTTAACAACATATTGTAGGATTTTGTTTTTTAATCTACTTTGCTATTTGCTTCTGTTTTATGGAAGAGTTCATCCCAATCACATTAACTGTTATGATCACTGGCTCTGTATTTCCTTCCATCCTGTTTTGTCCACTGTATATACTGTTGTTCTCTCTTTCCACTCTCCAATTTCTTAAAGGTAGCGTGGATACTGAAACACTAGGTTAAGCACAGACAATTAATGAAATGACAATAAAAATTAGATTCTTACATTGAAGGAGAAAACATTTAACGCTTAATTACACTGAAGGAACTCTAGATTTTATAGTCTGGATTTAAAATTGTTGAGATATTGCATTTAGAATTATGACAGTATAGCCTCATTTGTGTATCACATGTTATTTAACTTAAAGATGTAGTCTATTCTACAAGATTGTTTATGGAAGTCTGTCTCTTCTAAAAATTTCATTAAGGATAATCTTGACACAGACACAAATCATCCTCAAAAAGATTTCGTAAAGATAAAAAAAAAATCACTCATTTGTTAGTGTTTATTGATGCTTATGACCTAATTCAATGATCAAGAGAGTAAAACAGGAACACTAATTTGCTTTTGACAGCATGTCTTCGAACTTTACAAACAACTCTGAAGTTCTATGCAACTTATAATGAAACAAAATGAGTTGTCTTGATAACACATTTTGCTTATAGATGTCACAACAAAATAATGCATGTCCAGTGGTGGCTCTTAAAAATGGCTTTATTTGGGGATGAGAAGGTTGATCAGGATATAAAATATAAATATCAGATTGCTGATCCTTATGAATTTATTAATACTTCCTGGTTCTGGCAAAGGTGTCAAATGTAGGGCTCATGAAAATCAGAAGTTGTAGCAATTTGCTCCCTTTCACTTTACCTTGTATTCTTCCTCTCATCACTTTGGGGGCTATTCTCAGAATACCTGCCATTTCTGACTCCTGCCTATGAGTCAGATGTTCTTGGGAGCAACTGTGTTTAATGTAAGTTAACAAGCCATTGGTAACACTCAATTGTTTTTATAAGCCTGTCCCTTTTCACCAAGGAAGGGATAAGCAAGAACAACAAATATTCAACAGATAAAAGTAGAAGTGAAATGAACCACAAAGGAGAAAGTAGTTTATTTCAATTTTTCCTTTCAACTAAAAAAGAAACATTCCCTTTAAATTGACTTGTCCATAGCCTCCCTTTAATGTACCACCAGGAGACTATGCAGGAGGACATCTTTACTTTTACTTTCTAACATCTTTCTTTCTTTTTTTTTTTTTTTTTTTTTTTTTTTTTGTATTTGATTGATTTATTTAACATTTTTCCCCAGTTACATTAAAAACAATTTTTACATGTTTTTAAAATTTTTGAGTTTTAAGTTTTCACCCTTATTCCCACCCACAATTAAGAAACCACATGTGAAGTTATGCAAAACATTTCCAGAAATCGTTGTAAAGAAAACACGCTAATGAAAATAAAAAACCTTTAAGAAAAACAAGTTTAAAAAAATATAGAGAAAAAGAGAATACTTTAATGTATTTTCAGATACAATAAGTTCCTTTTCTGAGTATGAAGAGGTTTTTCAGCATAATCCTTCAGAGTAGTCATGAATGATTGTAGTATCGAGAACAGCAAAGTCATTTACAGTCACTATCCCAGAATATTGTTATAACTTTGGATATAGTATATTTCACTTAGCTTGAATTCATGGAGGACTTTCAGATTGTTGTGTTTGGTTTTTGTTTTTCCTAAGAGCATCCTGATCATCATTTCCCACAGAACAAAAATATTCCATCACAAACATAGACTTTCTAACATCTTTCAAGATACTTTGTGTACTTTTGACATACATGGAAGTGGTCACATTGAACAAGTTTTTTAAGGTGATGCTCTACCCAATAAAATATTTTTTTCTTATCAACAAACAATAATTCAATCAAATGTGTGATGATAAAAAATAGATATAATCTATTGTAATATTAATAAAAAAGAAGAAAGGAACCAAACATTTATTAAGCCTTTACTAAGTGCAGGCACTTTACAAATATTATCTCATTTGATCCTCACATTAATCCTGGGAAGTAGATGCTATCATTAACCATTTACCATTGAGGAGGCTGAGAAAAATTAAGTAACTTGCCCAGGATCACATAGCTAGCAAGCATTTAAGGCTGTATTTGAACTCAGATTTTCTTGACTTCAGTCACTTTAGAAACTGTACAACCTCTATGACTCAATTAATTCTGGCTGCCCCACCCCATGGTTTTGTTACTCTTCTCTCCTCCTGCAAAAACCTAAGAATCAATTCCTTGAGATCCTCAAATTTGGGTCACTTTCAACATGGCCTGTCTCTATACATCTTATATAGTCCAACTGCACTGAATAACTGGATAATTATTATATGGCACAAAGTTCGTCTCCAACATGTTGCAATGAGGGTTATTATGTGGCTTAAGGGGAGGCAATATAGTCATTTCTATTCTCTTCTTCCAATAGAAACTTTAATTCCTGCCAGGAAGAGAAGCAGGAATTTGGAACAGGGAAGGAGAGAAAGAGGAGGGAGCAGAAAGAAAAAAAGAAAGAGAAGGGGGGAAAGGAGAAAGTAGAGAGGGAGAGAGGAAAGGAAAAAGAGAAGGAAAGAGAGAGACAGAGTCATAGATCTCACTTAAGAGAAAATTTTCCAAAGTATAGTAAGGTCGGGATAGGGACTTAGTGATGACTGTCAGATATTCTCATATTATCTTCCTCCCAGAATATTTTCTTTTGGTAATCTGTAATAGGTCTTTTCCATCTTCCTTCTCAAACCTGGAAGCCAGAAGTGCCAAAGAGACTTATCAAGCCTGAAGCATCTCTAAAGTCTCAAAAAAAAGTTCAGATAAGACTGAAAAGACTCTCAAATCATTAAGAAGATGAAGAAACTCCTTTATTCTACTCTTACCAACTCTGTACTACCCCTCATATAGGTACAAGACATTAATCTCCATCTATAAGGAGAGAATCCTATACCAATGGATTTTGTGACTGGGGTTACACTTTTTAAAGCCAAATAATAATACAAATAATGCAAATAATTATATTTATTTATGTTTACCATTGTTGGCATCTAGGAGCAATATAAGAATAATGATCACCAATTATTATCAATCTTCCATTGATCAAGAACCTAACAAACCTTTTGAGTAAAGATTACTCTTCTTTTGATATCAGATAAAGAAAGATACATATCCCAACAGAATCAATAGGAATCATGGAACCAAGAGACCTTTTCTCCCTTTTTTCATTTGGTCAATAATTGAGGCCTGGGGAGTTTAGGAATGTGATGGAATGTTATAAAGGCAGAATTTATATATGTTCCTAGAACTGATTGTATGAGCAATTCAGAGAAGATCCTTCACTCAGTCTTCACTCAGATTCCTGTTACCAGAAATTTCACTTTGAGAATCACATTCCTTTGAAAAGTAGGGATCTGGATGTATTTTATCTCCTTTAAGTCATAAATACCCTAAGAAAGAGAACATTAAGCTTTAACACTCAGAACTCCACATTCGTTTATTACAACTTTTCCTGAAATAGATTTTGACAGAGGAGAGAAAGAGCATGAAATGGAGTTCCTAATGAATGAGCATAATGTTCTTGTGTTTGTAGAAAAGGGAACGAAGGGCTGATGAAGACAAACTTTACTTATTTTATGATTTTGCCCGAAATTGGCTCTGCTCAAAATTGTACATTACAATTATTAGTTAGGAGATCATTGGTCTAGTTGAGAGGTACAGTAGAAGGAGCACTGGATTTGAGTAAGAAGTTCTAGATTCAAATTTTATTTCTTGAGCTATCTAACCTTGGACAAATTCATCTTTCTAGGCTTCCATTTCCTCATTTGTGAAATGATAATAGTAAGCTAGGGAAGTTTACTTCTAACTTTCAATCTATAATCTTTATTCATCTCTCTCACTTTACACAAAAAGACTAATTGACTTGGCCAAATGCAAACAGCCTAATAATGGCTGAGCAGAATCTAGAGTACAGGTTTCATGATTCCCAGGCCATTATATTGAAATGGTTCAATACAACCACAATGTGAAATTGTGCATCCCTGTCTCCAATGCAACTTGCTTAATCTTTCTCACATTTTCTTTCTCCTACTCCTCCTTTCATCTTCTTTATTCAACAAAATGAATTGGCCATTTGATCTTCTTCTCTTTAAAGGTATGAGATCCTTCATGATGCCATTCTTGTTAAAGAAAGACAATGTGAGCCTATTCAAGTTGATATAATTTTCATTTCTATGTGTCCATTTGCTTTCCTACATCTTTGTATTTCTTCAGTGAACTGTGCTCCCTCCCTTATCTCTTCATATCCCTCTATTTAAAGTCAAACCTGCCTCCGCATATGCTGAGAGGTAGATTTTGACTGGAAGAATGAGCCCATTGATTCTAAGGTCCTGAATGTAAGCATTTCACTACTTATTGTTGCCTCAGCAGTTAGGAATAATTCAATGAGGTTTGATTGAATTTACATAAAGACAGCAGCAGCTTCCTGAAAGCACAAGTGAGGAGTAGGTGGGAGGGAGGTGAAGGGAACAAGTACTGTGTGTGCATTGATGGTGTGAGCCAAAAAAGAGAAAAACAAACCAAATTTCTTTCTATAAAAATTCAAAGTCTGCAAAGAAAAGGAACCAAAGGATTAAAACAAGAAACATTCTGCCTTCCAAGGTAGGCAGCAGTGAAAGATAACACAATACTACAATATACCATTTTTGGCAGAGACAGAGAGAGAGAGAGAGAGACAGAGAGAGACAGAGACAGAGACAGAGACAGAGAGAGAGAGAGAGAAAGAAATATCAGAGCTTCACTTAATTATATTATAGCAATATAATAGTTACAAAGCACTTTCTCAAAACAGTCATATGAAGTGGGAAGTATAAGTATTATTACCTCTCAGAAAACTGAGGCTAAGAGAGTTAAAATGTCTTGTTCACTGTCATATAACTACTGACTAGTGGAATTGGATGGGACTGAACTTTGTTTCTCCAGTTCAAAGGCCAGCCTTCTTTTCACTGTACCCAGGCTGTATCTTTAAACTGGACTGAATGCAAAAGTGGTCACTGGTGTGTGTGTGTGTGTGTGTGTGTGTGTGTGTGTGTGTGTGTGTGTGTGTAGTATATAGGGATTGCAAAAAAAAAAAAAGTGTATGTGTAAATGTACAGCTGTATATATAGGTGAACAAAACAGAAACACTTTTTTTTTCCATGATAGGACCACAGTTTTAATCCATAATATTAATTAGATTGTCATAAGGGAGACAGAATAAAAGAGCTCAAATAGGCCAGTATAAACTCATTATAGACTTTGGTTTCATCAGCATAGGGCATTCCCAGATGAGAATTATCTTTTGGTAAATGGAAATCAGCAACTTCTCTTAAACTTATAGTCTGAGAGGAACACCCCACCCCTGCAAAACTTAGGGTTTGGACCACTGAGAGGCAAAGTTACTTCCTCAAATTCACACAGCCAGTATGTAATTTTCCTAAATTTGAGCCTAAATTTTAGTGGCTCTGTGGGCAGATCTCTATTCATTATGCCTCTAAACTCATCATGCTATTGGGACAAAATGCTATTGGGAAACAATACTAACAATAACATTTATTTAGGCACTTTTCAATTAAAAAGTCCATGTACTATCTTATAACCATCAAATAAATATCTGTAACTTCAGTGCTTACATGAATGCTATTAATGTGGATACTTTCTCTACTGGTAAAGACTATAATCCTTTGAAACTGCTTCACTGAGTCTAAATCTTGATCATTTGTTTCTATAAATGCTCTACAGTATTATCATTTCTATTTTTCTAATAAAGCAATTAAGACTTAGGAAACTCAGAGATAAAGTGACTTGCCCAAGTACACACAGATTAAATCATCATCACTAATACCTACACACTTGCAAATTATGGGAGGGAAGTAAATACCACTTAGTCTGTTTCAATCTATTTTTCTAATAATAATTTTACAAATTTGTAAATATTCAATTATTTAAGATATACATGAATTTATACCTTATACCATTACTGAGCCTATGGGTCTAATATAGAAGCCTTTTCAAATGGTTGAATACCTCTGTGTATGTAAGTGAGGAAAGGCCTATTTTGCTCATTTCCCAGGGTCAATGACTGGTAGATCAACTTGACTTACACTGAGCACAAGGAATAGAAAAACAACCTGCATCAATTGTTACTAAAATTGATGTTACCACATGAAGGAAAATATTCTGAGGAGAGCAAACCCCTATATCTTAAACATGTTTTATATTTTTTGTTAGTAGGAAAATAACTTATACATCTCTTATTACATACTATATTTCTGACCCTGTACTCACATAGCTATACCAATCCATATAAGATGACTTGGGTTGGTAACATAACAACCAAACAATTTTTTTTATTAAAACATTTATCATAGTACTGCTATATTTCTACCTTCATTTTATTTCTGACTACCACTCTAGCCTGATTTCTCTTAATAATAATAGCAGACATATAACGAATGAAAAAACATGGATTGAGTACTTACTATGTACCAAGCATAGAGCTTCGTGTTGGTAATACAAATGGAAAAAGCAAGACAGCTGCTTACTCTAAGAGAGCTCGCATAGCCTCATCCTCTTTGTCCAGTGAAATTTCTACTTCTCCTTAAAGTGCCCATGGTATTCTCTGCCCTTGAAGCTCTCCTTACTTTGGATTACTGCAGCTACTTGAGTGGCTCCTACAAAATCTGTCTCTACTATAATTCCAATACTCAAACTAGAGACCTCTCCTTCAAACACTTTGTGGTGATCTTTGCTTAAGCTATTATTTTTTAGAGATGTTTCCATGTATCAGATGGTAAAATGATTTTCCTAAAGTATGGGTTGATCATGTCAGTAAATTCCAGAGACTCCATATTACCTCTAGGATCAAATGCAAACTCTTTTATTTGTCATTTAAAACTGGTCCCTGGGGCAGCTAGGTGGTGCAGTGCATAGAGCACCAGCCTTGAATTCAGGAGGACGGAGTTCAAGTCTGGTCTCAGACACTTAATACTTCCTAGCTGTGTGACCCTGGGCAAGTCACTTAACCCCAGCCTCAGAAAAAAGAAAAAAGAAAAAAAAAAAAACCAGTCCCATCTTACCTTTTCTATCTTATTAATATGTACAACTCCACCCCATGCACTCTACTATCCAGCTAATCTTGCCTTATTGGTGTTCCTCTTGCTTGAAACTGTTAACTATTTAATTACTTTCTCCCCATAACTGAAATGCATTCTTTCTTCATGTAAGCTTGTTGTAATTCCTATGTTCTTTCAAGCCCAGTTTAAATACTACCTTTTCCACAAAGTCTTTCCTCATCACACTCAAGTTGTTTTATACTGCTCTTCAAAGTTATTATTGTTATTATTTTTGCATGAATTGTGGATGTGGTGGTTTAGGGGTGTGTGTGTGTGTGTGTGTGTGTGTGTGTGTGTGTGTGTGTGTGTGTGTGTGTGCACATTAGCTGAATGGCTTATCTATCCTGCCACAATACAATGGGAGATGAGGTATTAATGGAAAGGCCCCTGCAAGTAAAGAAACTACTAGTCAGTTGTTCATGAATAGATACCAAAAAGAAATCAGGCAGCCCACAGCAGCAATCTACCAAATTTTCTTTTGATTGGATGGGATAGGACAATGGTAGCCTCTAGATGTTTAAGAAAAGAGCTCAAGAACTTCACAGACTATTTACTAGATTAGAGCTCCTTAATCAATTGATGGAAAAATAGAATATATGTTTATAGTTATCCCTTCTACATCAAGAGGTTTAAGGATGGGGTGCCCCCATGTTCTGGAAAATCCATATAAAATTTTTGACCCTCCCTTAATACCAGAGAAGAAATTTGAATTATTATATTAAAAATAAAATATGTTGATGTTATGTAATATGCATGTATTTTATGCATTTCTAAACTTTTTCTAAGTCATCCACAACTTTCTAAAACTGCTCTAAAATCCCCATTTAATTTCTTATTCTGACCCTCAAGATATTAAAACCATGACGGGGAAGTTGAGATGTAGAAGGGATAATTATTTTTCTTTGGCATTTAGATCCTTACATTCTTTGCTCTACTACCCCATCCTTAATAGTGTCCATTTTCAGTTACTGGCATATAGAATTATCAGAGATCTTTTTGTATTGCAGAAACAACCCAATTGGCATATTTGCTTTTCCTCAGACTCTGAATTCCATTTCCTATCTTTAATACCTATGCACAGGCTACCCTCTATGCCCAGAAACCCCTTCCTCCTCAACTCTGCCTCTTAGAATCCAGCTTCATTCCTCATTCTCACTTCATGAGATGGCATAGTAAAAAATGCAAGATTTAGAATAAGGTAAAATATGAAAATCTAGGTTAAAATCCAGGTTTATCAATGCTGAGCTAAAGCAAATTGGATATTTTCAGTAAGAACAATACCAGTAAGGTCAAACTTATTTCACTTACAACTTATTATATCACTTGTGCTGAGTGGGATAAAGTCAGGCAAGAAGATCTTAGTGATGGGGATTGTAGACATCAATCCTTAGAGTTTCCACATCAGTTTGACAGGTGGGAACTCCAAAAACGCTCCTGCAGTTATGGCCATTGAACTGAAATCAGTATTTACAGATAAGCAACTACTCAGAAATTCTTGTATATCAGGAGAAAGAGATGAAGAACAATCAGCAATTCCTTATTTTCCTTTCAACCCAGACCAACCATTTAGGGTGGAAATTATCTGTAAACATCTACGATGTAGAGTATTTGTGGATGGACACCAGCCTTTTGATTTTTATCATTGAATGGAAACATTATCTACATTGTAAAGATTAATGAAGACCTTCAGATGACTACACTTGGCTGATCTGGGTGCCCAGATCATCATCCTTTTTCCACATAGGAGCAGATGCCATCCTGGATTGTGCTAAATAATAATAATTTTTAACTCAGTACAGAGAAAAGTTTTCTTTTGTGCAACTATTGTTTCTGCACTGAAGTAGATTCATATAGAACAACCAATAACATTTTAGTTTAGGATATTTACATAGATGTAGCTCGTTCAAGTTTTTTTGCACAGCATAATACTGACGCAGTTTTTAAAGCTTAAAAAATATCCCTTGGGGAGCAGCTAAGTGGCGCAGTGGATAGCATACCAGCCCCAAAGTCAGGAGGACCTGAGTAAAAATATGACCTCAAACACTTAACACTTCCTAACTGTATGACCCAGGCAAGTCACTTAATCCCAATTGCCTCAGCAAATATATATATAGTTTGAATAATAGATCCAATGGTTATATTTTATTCCATTTCCCTCTTTTAACTTGCAACTCAAAATTGTTTAAAATATTCTGTTGTAAGAAATGAAAACATAATTTTAGAACAGAAAAAAAAAATCATTACTTCTTGGATTGCCGTAGCTTTCAGACATCTTTTTAATATAAACATTGGGAGTATTTACCACTTGCACTTCATACATTTTACCTTATATTGCTATTTTAAAAAAAAAAATACACATTTTCTTTCTGGGAAAAGCTTGACTCCAGAATCAGAAAACTTAGGTTCAAATCCTGTCTCTGATTTTGTGTAGCCTTATGGACATCACTTAATCTCATTGCACCTCAGTTTCCACATTTGTAAATAATGAGATTGAAGTAGATAGACTCTGATGTCCATGACCTATAATCTTAAAATTTTGTAATCCTAGGTCTATTGTCCTATTATATCACTTGTGCTGAAAATATGCTATTTTAAAAATTTTTATGCTTTGTTTTAGTAAAACTGGGTTCTGAAATCAGAGCCCTATTACAATACCCATCCTGATGCTGTGTGGATTTAAACATCCTTGGACCCAGTTTCCTTTTCTAAAAAATAAATAAATAAATAAATAAAATAAAATAAAAAAATAGTTGGATTAGATGGCTTCTCAGTTTCTTCCAGTTCAAATCCTCTGATTCTATAATCATATAATCTTGACTTGCCATGATTAAGGGCAGATGGATTGTAGTCTACACTGTTAAAGGAAGTACCTAAGACAGTAGGAACACAGATTCATTCAAGTATTGGGGACTGTATTTTAGTTCCTACCACAATGAAAATGCTTTGAGGGTATAGACTCAGTTTTATGGCCTTTTTTTTCCCCCCCTGGTCCTGAGCCTAACACAGTGACTGGGAATAAAACTCTATTAGCATTTGGTATTGATATTAATGTCATAACCTCCCATCCTGCCCCTCTGTGATAATGATTTAAATCTGCTTGCTTGCTTCTTGTTTAAATGATTCAACCCTTGCTTGTTCTTAGGAAATCCACTGATATAACCAATATTTTGCATACTTTGTAAACCCAAGCAGTCAACAAATGCATGTCTCAATATTATTTAGAATTTTGATATAATATAAAGTTTTTCTATCTCTAATAGGCTAAATTATAATTGGATACAGCAAAGTTCACAAAATTTTTCCATGACCAAGTATTTTTTTTTTAATTTTTCAATTGTATGTCTGAGAAAGAGGGAAGCTATAAAAGAAATATAAGATATTTCCCTTACCTTCAAGAAAGTTATTATCTAGCTAAGAAGAGAAAATAATGAAAAAATAACTGGATTAATGACACTGCCATAAAAGATGAGTATATAAGATTTTTGACCAGTGGAAGCTACCTTTGTAAGAAGATTAATATTGCAGAAAGAAATAAGCTATAGATTTTTCTTCTTAATAGGAGTGAAGTTCCTATGATAATCGAAAAGGTCCTTGGATGAAATGGCATTATGTCAGCCCAAGAACAAGTTTTGATACCAAATTATTTTTTGTGTCCTTAAGTTATTTTTCATTAGCATGAAAGCAGGCAGAAGTGGATACTGATTGGAGGGGTGAAGACTTTCATCTTGCCAAGTGGGAGGAGAGCTCTTGGGAAAACAAGCAGGGCATGAGCTGCAGGGAAGCTGAGCCATCTAAAAGACACATGAAAGTCATAGCTTAAGAGGGAATTTTGATGAGAGATGCAAAGTTTTGGATGCGTAGATGTGTGGGGCATGAAGAAAATGTGGGCTTAGCTGCATCAGGAAGGAAAATTACTCAGACCTTTAAAATGCAAATGAAATGAAAAATATCTTATGTATCTAAAATGTCAGAGCACTCGATTTATACATGACAGCATCAGATATCTTTTATTTGAAAGGAAATTAAAAGTATGTGGCAGTCATGAGATTCATCAGAATTGTGGTATGTTTTGGGCAGAAATATCTATAGGAGCTTGGGGAAATGTTCTATCCTTTGCCCCACACTCTTTCTGGAAATAATGGCTCCACGTTGTGCAACAGCCAATGGTGGCAAAAATCCTTCAGTGTAGCTACCAAGAAATTTGTCTTAGATATCCATAGTTTTTAAAGCTGTTATTTAGAACTAATTTCTCTAAGACCCTAGGGATTTAAGAGAGGGAAGATTATACTAGGTGACAATAGTTTCTCCTTTGTGATTATTTGTATAGACTTCTACTGAATTCATGCTATAAGATAATTTCCTTTTCATTTATAGTGACTAGCTGACTTTTTTATGGGGGATTCTCTAATTAAAAGGACATTGCATGAAAAAGACTAAGTCTGAAAATTTCAACTTATTTTGGCACACAGTGTGGTGACTCAGGGCTCAATTCTCTCCTCAGGCGAGCTAATTAATAAAACTCTAATTTTTGTCAGGATATATTCAGCAGGGGGTTTAAATAACTACTTCTCAAAGAACCCTATTTTGCTATTGTCAAAAAATCTTCTTTAAATGTTCTATAAATATCTCAGAATACAGTAAACTGAAGGCACAGATTCCTCCTTTTGTGGAGATATAGTGTTCTCTTCACATTTGGATGACTAAAAAATATTCATTAAAAGGCAGGTGGAAAGGAGACAGGGACTGAGGAAGGGAAAATCTTGGCTTCCAAGTGACTTTAATGTTTTACCTATTTCCATTTTTCCCCCATAGAATCTTTACCTGAGTAAAGAGCTCCTACTAATCAATCATTCAACAAACATTTAATAAATGCTGACTGTGTGCCAAACACTGCTATTAAGACAAATCAAATAGTTCCAATTCTCAAGATTCCCGAACTATTTCAATAGTCTGCTGATGGATCTGTCTTCCTCAGTTCTCTCCCTACTCTAGTCCATCTCCATTCAGCCACTAAAGTACTTTTCAAAAATCAGATCTGACCACCCCCCTATTTAATAAGTATTTCCCTCCAGTGTCTCTCTGTCTTCTCTAGAATCAAATACAAAATACTGTTTGACCTCCAAAACCTGGATTTGAATCCAGGACCTGTGCCTTCATACCTCGTTTTTCAAATATATAGAAAACAGAATCAAATTTTTAGAAATAAGAGCTATTCCCTAATTGATAAATGGTCAAAGGCTTTAAAAAGACAGTTTTCAAAATAATCCAAACTATGTATAGTCATATGAAAAAAATGTTCTTAAATCAGTATGGATTAGAGAAATGCAAATTAAAATAACTCTTAGCTACCACCACACATGATTGAAAACAAAAATGACAAATGTTGGAGAGGGTATGGGAAAATTAAAACACTAATAATCTATTTGTGAAGTTGTACACATTAATTCACCATTCTGGAGAGCAATTTTGAACTTTGCATAAAAGGCTCTAAAACTATGTGTATCCATTGACCAAGCAATAACACTTAAAAAAAAAAAAGGACTTATATGTACAAACATATTTATAGCAGCTCTTTCAGTGATGGCAAAGAATTGGAAATTGAGGGGATGTCCATCAATTGGAAAATGGCTGAAGGAGCTGTTATACATGATTGTGATGGAATATTATTGTTCTATAAGAAATGATGAACAAGTTACTCTCAGAAAAATCTGGAAGAATTTGTATGATCTGATGCAAACTGAAATGAGCAGAAACAGAAGAACATTGTTCACAGTAACAGTAATGTTATATGATGATTTCCTGTGAATAATTTAGCTATTGTCAGCAATACAATGATCTGGCTCATTTCTGAAGGACTTATGATTAAAGGAATCATCCATCTTCAGAGAAAGAACTAGTAGAGCTTGAACACATATTGGCAATATTTTTCCTTCACTTTCTTTATTTTTCTTGGATTTTTTTATCTGTTTTCTTGCACAACATGACTTACATGGAAATATGTTTTGTCATGATTACACACCTGTATAATCTATGTCAAATTGCTTGCCTTCTCAATGAGGGGGTCAGAGGAGGAAGAGAATTTGGAACTCAAAATTTGAAAAAAAATGTCAAAAATGTTTCCATATAATTGGGGAAAATATTAAATCAATAGAAATAATGCAAAAATAACTCCAAACAGGACATGTATACATACATTTAATTTATACTTTAACATATTTAACATGTATTGGTCAACCTGTCATCTGGGGGGGGGAAGGAGGGAAAAATTAGAACAAAAGATTTTGCAATTGTCAATGTTGTAAAATTACCCATGCATATATCTGGTAAATAAAAACTATTAAAAAAAAAAAAAAAAAAAAAGACTCCAAACAGCAATAGCAGTGTTAATCCAAGAATTAGAAAATATCTCCAAGGAAAGGATGTTAATTATATAAAAAGCCATAAATATCAAGCAAAGTAAGTGCTCAAAAATATCTCTTGGATTTAAAAAATAAAAGGATAGTTTCAATAAGGCAGTGGGGCCAGAAGTTCTTACTATTCATCTTTTGTACTTTATTTAGAGATTTCTTATGCCCTCATCACATTAGTCTGCTATATAATACTTGAGTACATGTCTTGTCTACTCTAGTAGACTATAGACCCCTTCAATGCAAAGCCTGAGTTGAATTCATTTTTATTTATCCCCAGAGCTCATCCAGTGCTTTCCCCCTTCTATTGATCTAAAGATCCTCTCTCTGAGATTATTGGCTTTTAAAAATCCTCATCCTCCTTTACTTTTCTGTAACTTGTGATGTTGCTGATCTCTCCATCCTCCTGGATATTCTTTCCTTCTATGATTTCCATGACACTGTTGTCTCCTGTTTTTTCGCTTGGTATCATGTTACTCATAAGTATCAAAGGCCAGATTTAAATTCACATCTTCCTAAATCTACATCTAGCACCTACCCAATGAACCATCTAGCTTTCTCCAATAGGTAGTACATAATAGGTGCTTATTAAATGTTTATTGAATAAATAAATGAACACTTATAAATGAATAAATCTTTCCTATAAGGAGACAGAATTTTTTTTCTTTCTTTTTCTAAGGCCTGAGGAATTCCAATAAAAGTGGGTCTCCATGAAGACATAAGACAGATGCTTTGATTTCTTTTTAATATGGCCTCTTGAGAGACAAAAGAAAAAGTTTTCAATCATAGACTATGCCCCCAACTTGACTGACCATTATATATTCTGATTATTGATGACACTAGCATTTTAATGTTAGAAGCTGAAAGTGGTGCCCTAGATGGAATGTTGCCCTGGATTGAGGAGCACCATAATTCATTTCCAACTTCAAACATGTACTTGATCTATGACTCTTGACAAGTCACAAAAAATTATTTTTGCCTCAAGTTCCTCAATTGTAAAATGGAGATAACAGCATCTACCACACTGGATTGTTTTAATGTTCAAATGAGATGATATTTATAAAGTGATTAGCACAATGCCAAATACATAGCAGATACATATAAATGTTAATTTTCTTCACTTCTTTTCATGTTATTGGTCAAAATGTTGCCCTTTTAATCTCTTGGATTTATCTTTATCCACAGTTTAACTCTAAAGTTCTGAACTAGAGGTATATCCATGGGCACATTTATCCAGAAAACATGGCTGGCATTTAAGAGATTAGGAATGTTCACTAATATAATCAGTTGGATGAAAGATAATGCAATGACATATCTATATCTATCTTTAGCTAGCTACATAATTTATAGTCTTAAAGTATTTCCACTAGTACTGAGAGAGTAACCGATTTGCCAAAGGTCACATTACCAGTATATGTTAGAGTCAAGACTTGAAATCACTGCCTCTCTTCTTTGTCAAGGATTTGTTTGTGCTATTTCATAAATGATGTCTTCCTTTCTTCCCTTCCTCCTAACTACCCAGATGAAAGCACTAATGTGCTCTCTCTCTCTCTCTCTTGCTCTCGTTCTGACTCTCTGTCTCTGTGTGTGTGTGTGTGTGTGTGTGTCTCTCTCCTCCCTCCTCAAATTTTTCATAGTATTTTACTTTTAACTTTTGGGGGGATTTATCTTTTACTACTTATAACATAGTTTTTTTGTTTTTTTTTTTTAATTTATGTCATTTCCCTCCCTTGGAGTGCCATATCTTCCGCTTAAGAAAAGGATCT
Source organism: Sminthopsis crassicaudata (assembly GCF_048593235.1). Classification (NCBI taxonomy): domain Eukaryota; kingdom Metazoa; phylum Chordata; class Mammalia; order Dasyuromorphia; family Dasyuridae; genus Sminthopsis; species Sminthopsis crassicaudata. The sequence goes on from NC_133621.1 coordinate 128,229,390, forward strand.
GCACCCCATTTATCTCTGTACATCAGCAGTACCTGAAACAATATCTTATCCAACAGGAAACTAGGTCCTATTAGGATATCTTGTTATTACATTGTTACTGTTCTCTTATCCCCATTTGAACTCTTTAAACCAGACTTCCCCTTCTATGAAAGAATTAACTCATTGAGGTTTGAAATTTCATCTGGTATCTGAGCCGTCTTGATTGGTGGGTGTGTATGTTTAGAAACACATGCAGAAATGCATATGTAAGTATGTATATATATACATATACATAAATTAATATATGGTATAACTTGACAACATAATAATATAATGCAACATAACACATGACATGGCATAATATAATATAACATAACATAATATATATGTATCTAGATGATGTTTCACATTCCATTCAGGCATCTACCAGGAAACTAGGAAACTGGATCCTAGCCATTCCATCTTGCGACCTGCCCTGATACAGTCTGTATACCTTCCCTTTCCCCTTCTTGCTCTTGAAATAATAATCAAATCAAAATTATCATCCCTACTGGAAATGGCATGATAATTTACTGGTCCTGTCCCTTTTATAGCTTCTACTCCTCTATATGTATTTTCTGTTTAAATAAGAATAAGATCATAAATTTAGAGCTGAAATGGATGTTAAAGACTGAATACAACTTTTTTTTTTTTTTTTAACAAATGAGTATTATGAGTTTAAAGAAGGTTTAAGTAAGTTGCTTAGTCACACAGCTAGTAAGTGTCTGAAGAAAGATGTGAACTTAAATCTTTCTATCTCCATGTCCAATGCTCCAGCCATTGTGTCACTGAGAATGGGCTATGTCTTACTTTCATATTCATGTCTTTATGTCTTAGTGCAGTGTCTTACATAGTAAACAATTAATAAACTTTTTCTATTCCAGAACTTGTATACAAGAAAGATTTAATAATTGCTTATTGAAATGAAGTAAATCAATTATAGTTTCTCCAGGTGGGAAGCAACTGATGTTGTCGAATAAAATCTTCATCAAAAGAGTCACAAGCATGTCTGGATATGAAAATTAGGATTTATAGTCGTATGCTTCTCTGACATACTTTTAATGCTCGAGTTTTCTCAAAAGCCACCAAACTGGGGAGTTGGGGCAGATAAGAGAAGAGTTTCAGGGTAAATGAACTCCAGCCTTTGCTTCCGGGCCAAAAAACAGCCAGAGTTGTCTGATTGACAATATATATGGAGCGCTCAGTTTTACTCCAGAAGGTTCTTTCCCCCATGTTTGAACATGCATCTGCTAGTTGGCAGCTTGTGAGTTTGAGCACTTACTTCTCTTTCCTGCCAATAATCATCCCCTCCTGTTATAGTCAGAACTAATTAATTGCCAAGCTAGCCAATTAGTCTTGTCTCTTTTCTAAAGAGGCATCAACTACATTTTCACTTGAAAGGGAACCTTTCCTGTAACAAAGCCTATGGGAATATAAGAAGTAGGGGAGTGAAAGAGGGGGAGAGAATAGGAATATAACATGAAAGATTGGATGGCTATGCCAAGAATCTAATTCAAATGTTTCATATCCACAAGTCACCTCAGGTGATGAAAGTCCTTTGGCAGATAGTTTCAAGTAAAGTCTAGTACATGCTGTGGAATATAATTTTTCCCCAATACATTTTTTTTTTAAATTATATGTCTCTATTGGCCCAGTGAAGGCAATCTTCATTTGCTCACCATTGTGACCATATTAACCAGACTGACCAGAATATGCTGGATCAAATTGACCATATAGTTCTTTTCTTCAAGGCTTGTAACATATTCCTTATGCCCATATCTCTTCTGATATATCATCATTTTCTTTTATTTAACATGTTGACATTAAAAAAAATATATAATATGTCAAGTGATACAGGACCAAAATTTGGTCAGCAGGTCACTTCAGAGGACTATAAATTTCTCCCTAGGTAATCAGGATTTTTTCTGATAAGGCAAGTACTTCTCAACTAGCACCTCTCAAGGAGTACAGGCAGATAGAAGCATGCACTATGGGAAACTGGTGCTCAGTCCTCCTGTCCCTGCATTTCTAAGTTCTGGGAGCATGCTTTGCTTTTCTAAAATAATAGGTTAGGTTTCAAAGTTATATAAAATTGAATAGAAAAGTGTAGCAAGCTGACTAAATATAATAAAAAGCCACTTTCTGGCCTCAGTGGATGTTTGATAGAAATTCCAATCAGATGTTACTAGGAATGGTGTTGCTTGATCCCATGGACAAACTCTTCAAATAGTAAAGCATGGATTAATAACAGCTGTATTTCCTTATTAGACTTGCTGTTATTTTTGATTGTATACTTATAATTTTTCCTTTCAAATATATCTCATTTTATGGATGCAGTTAATGTTCAGGGATGGCCTATATTTGATATATATGGCCTATATTTTATCTATCTACCTATATTTGTATATATACATACACACATATGTATAAGTGTGTATATGTGATATCATATGGACTATTTGTGCCTGAGTTCATATTAGTCTGATCAGCTACAGCTGGACATGATGAACTTTGACCCTGATGCATTGACCTCATTTTGATCCCCTGAAAGAATTAAGAATAACAATAAACTGTATTGACATATATGCAAATCTATGTGTACATATACATATGCTCATGTGTTTACATACATACATCTATAGACTTGTTATCTATCCTTTATCTATCCATCCATCCATGCATATAATACACATTTTTAAGTAGTTTCTTGTTAATTCAATTTTTGCTTGCATTATACTCATATGTATGTATGTTAGAGAATAGACTGAGCACCTAAAAGTAAAATCTCAATGAACAGGAAACAGCCTAACTAGAAGTTTCTATTAAGCAATTGATTTTTTTTTCCTCTTATACATTTTACTTTCAGAAGAAAAAACTAAATAACATAAATTAAGCTATCACAAATTTAGTAAAAGGAAAAAAAGAAATTTTGAAGAATTTTATAGTCAATGTGTGTACAATGTCCAATCTCCAACACAACTACAGCGATGGTGTTATAGAATGAAAATTAATGTTTGCAATGATGACTGTAAGGCATTTCAAGATTCTTAATCTGAAAGTAATTGTTCTGAATAGGTATTTTAAAATTTATGGCAAATATTTTGCCATCTACATGTTTAGCAGTGTCATAGAAGACATCTTGTTCAAAGTCCAAACAAAAGAAGTACCTACTGATGATAAAACTCTCTAAATGCTCCTATACAGATATATAAATAGGATGGGACAGTACAACTTACTTTTTCAGCCTCAGAACACTGAAAAAAAAAAAAACCCTCCTCTATGAAATCCATAACAGTACCCAAAAAAGACTGATTTGGCTATTCACACTTGGAAAAGAATTATATTAGTTTGGAGACTCCCTCTATCAGGCTAATTGCAACTTCTTCATGGAGGAGTCATGGAGAATTGCTTAAAAGTCAGGGAGATTATTTGTTCAGCTAATAATTGTCAGAACCCAAGTCTTCTTCAGTCCAAGTTTAACACTATGCAGCACTGCTTTAGGAGGGACAAGCACTGCATAAAGAAACCTATTTCGTATCTTGCCACTTTGCTGCCTCTTCAGATCTACTAGTACAGACCACAACCCCTCCTGTGTAATTATTGTCCATGTTTTTCCATAATTCTCCATGAAGGTTCACTCAATATCCTGGAGTGGTAGATCCTCTACATTTCTTGCCATTATATAGATAGCAATGAAATTTAGTGTTTGTCTATCTATTATCTCTCATATTCTACTTACCTCTTTCTTCTTTCATGTGTATTATTTCCTTAATAATATATTTTATTCTACATTTATTCTACATTCTGCAGTTTTTCATTGATTATATACTACAACTTATCCATTTTCATCATGTCTTTTTCCATTGCCATTTCATTTAATACTTTGTGTACCCTAACTCATCTCCAGGTACTTTCCCCAGAAAAACATCATCTAAAAGATGGACATTTGCTTTAGGAAGGACAATGAGATCATTAAAAGCACTGAACAATTTCCCAAATATAATCTCATCTACTCTCTTCTTTATATTTTATTTTGTATATAATTTATTATCTATTATTTTAATGTAAGGCATATGTACTGATGGACAAGCTCTATGGGCTGTTCATCCATGGACAGTGTTTATGGATATATATATATATTTTTTGATTTTCCAAAAAGTATGCTTAGGCCTAACTCTCCCTTAGGAATCTTTGCAATGTTTTATAACTTAACAATGAGAAGTATGATGTCATCTACAAATAGAAGCATCTGGAGGACTTCACAATTTGTACAGAAAATTCTTTCATTTGGATTTTGCTCTGCATATTCTACATGAGACTGGCAAATACTTTTGGTAAGCACATAAATCCTTCAAGTGATATTAATAAACAGAGGGGTCATCAAACACAGTTCTCTTTTTTTGCTGTACCTTTCAAGAAATCTGATAGGTTTTTAATGTATTTATGGGAAAACATCTTATTGGAAAACAGCACTTAAGGTGTTATTTAACTAATGAATCTAATTTCTCTTGTCATAAATACTTAATCATAAACACAATAAGATTTGTCTTTTTTCACATTTCAGTCAATTAAGTATGGAGTCTGCTGTAGATTATTATTTGTAAAAGCCTTGGATTTCCTTCTACATTCAAAAAAGATCCCCTTGATATATTTATGGATTATTTTCATAAAGAACTTATAGAAATGAAAAAGCATGCATATAGCTTGATAATCATTAAATTTTATTGATTATCTGTTTCAGAACTGATATTGACCATGATTTTTTCTAAACAATTAATAACATCCATTTTCAGAAATCTTAAGAATTTATCCATAAACATTATCAAAAATTATATTACTTCCATCATAGACTGCTTATTTCAAAGTATGCTTGACCTAGTTCAGCTGCATTAGTCATTCATTGTCTTTTCTTTAGTGCCATTTCTAATTGTTCAGAAAGCTCACTAGGGAACATGATATTAAGAGTCCAAATATGATGTCTCCACTATCCTCCCTGGAGAAAATAGTTCATTTTAGAAATCTTGACATATTTTCCCCTTCTTTTGCCTTTAAAATTTCTCAGGATTTTCTGGTTTAAAATTAACTTTTTTCCCAAGCTTTTTATAATTTTATTCTTTCCTTCATTGTTTCCTACTATTTTGTGAAGTAATGTTGCTCATAATCTTTCATCATTTTCCTCATTTTTTTTTTCTGTCAATGTTGCTTTTGGCCATATAAAGTTAGAATTAGAAGAAACTCTAAAAGTTGTAATGTCCAAGCCCTGAAAGAACATAGAGTAAAATAGAAAGTTGTATAACAACTCTGTATAATTTATCATGGCATTACTGACATGGGTAGAAAATCAAAAGGAAATTTTCCAGTGAATAAACTTGGTTCAGAGAACAGATAATAATAACTAACAATTTAATGCCTATTTTGTGCCAAGCACTGTGCTAAGCACTTTATAAACATCATAAAAGTCAGTCCTCATAACAACCCTGGGAAATAAGTGTTATTATTATTCTCAATTGTACAGATAAGGAAATGAGGTATACAGATTTTAAATTAATTGGCGAAGATCATATAGCTAGTAAGTGTCTTGGGACAAATTTGAACTCAGCTTTTCCTGCCTTCAGAGCCTATCCTCTATCTAATGTGCCATCTAACTGCCATTATGATAAAATACATTTCTCTTCTCTTGGTAAATAGATGGAGCACAGTTGTATACTTTGTCAGATTTGTTTTTTTGGTCAGTTTTGCTTAATTTTTTTTTCTTTTTTTTTTTTAAGATTCAGTTCAATTGGAGATGATATATAGGGAAATGATCAGTATATTAAAAAAAAGTATCCATAAAAATGTAAATACAATAAAATAAGGGAGGTAGTTTAATCCCAGAAGGGATTAACATGTACCTGGGAAATATGTATCAAAATACATAAAACTATGAAAAATATCGATAATGGTAAAATGTCAATATGCAAATAATATTTAACCTATATGGACATTTCAGTAGCCCTTGTTTCTATTTGAGTTGATACTACTAGACTAGATTATCTTCAAAATTCAATTTTAGGAATCTAACACTCTATGGCTAGTTTGAGTATGGACACACTTTTCACAGAGCAATGAAGTACTCTAACCTCCAAAAATAGTCAGAGTAAATATTTAGCAAGTGGTTCACCAAAAATAAACAACACACTTTTTATTAACTTTTTTTCTGTCATTTTCTTGTCTAGATGATGAAGAAAACAACAAATCAAATCCTGTTTCCAAACTGTTCATAGAACTGGCTCCAGCACAGCTCTATATAAAGCTCAGTTTTTAAAAGAATTTGACAAAGTAAATACAATGTATAGACATTTTCAAAGAATCCTTCTGCTAAAATATTTTTGCTATAAAGAAAGCTCGTGGTTGGGTTTTTCCCCTAATTTTTGTTTCTTTCTATATAAACCTTGAACATATTATGGCTAATGAATTAATTCTATTTTAATTCATTGAATGAATTTTAATTCGTTATAAATTTCCTGTTGAATTGTATCAAAATTTATACAATGCTGTAACTTAACAGAAAATGAAATGTGATTTAGGTCAGTCCTTAGTAAAGTCCTCCTCCATGATCTTATCACAGGGTAGAAATTATCCAGAATTCTCAACTATTTTGCCAGCAGAGGGCAAACTTTGGCAAGCCCAATCGGGCTAGAAAAACTTCAAGTGAAGGCCGAGTAGTCAGTATGATTGTCGCTTAAGAACTGCTTAGTTTAGAAAGCCTCATCAGAAATTTATTAGGTGATTAATATTTTCATCCAAGATAATCCATGAAGACTATACAAAGATGATAGTTGACATAGATGAAATGAATATCTATACTGAACAAATCATAGATTCTTTAAGGATTGCAGTAATAATGTCAGTCTAATTGCAATTTTTTTCCCTAGGGTATTTATTTGAATTTTTGTTGGTTTTGTAAATTGTTCCCAAATATAGATTTCTTTCTGCCTTCATCCCAATCCTGATTTTTTTTTTTCACATTGTAAGGGAGAAAAACATAATGCCAGGATCAGGAAAACTATGATAAAACTTTAGTTCCAGCAGCATTTTAGCTGCATAATCCATAAAATAACTTTATATTATTTCAAATTTATCCTCCACTTCCAAGGAATTGGCTAAAGATAAGAATGATGTCCTTGAAAGGTTCTTTATGTTCCCCACAACTCTAGCTTGGAAAGCTTTCAGTAAACACTTTGAACAGATTAAAGCCATGTTTTCACAGCCAAAGTGAAGAGATTTTTCACTGAAAGTACTGTGGCAATTGTCCCCAAAGGACTGGTTTGCTTTGGCTGTGGAGACCTGGCTAAAATGCAATGAAAGCTGTTGGCTTTCTGCCTCTGACTGAGTGATGAACCAGCGGGAGATTGGAATTGTAACCCAGTATGTCATCTTTATTTTCTGCTCTGCCAGCCAGAATCCCATGAGCACTGATTGATTTCAGTGTGCATTACTGTCACTCTTTTGAATATCTGAATTAGCAACACACAGGCACGGATTCAGAGAATTAACACAGAGCAGAAGAGGAAAATGTGGGGAGTGTGGCAGCCCTCCATACTTTCTTATGGTATTGCTGAAATAAAAAAAAACTGCCTTGTGTGGTGACACTTTGATTTTCACTCATGTTTTTGGACAAATCTGGCCTATTTTAAGTGACACCAGATTCAAAGATTGGTGCCCATTTTACTACAGTAAGAGTTCTTGAGACCAATTTAAATTTATTGTTGTCAGTTTTTAGTTGTTTTCAGTCATATTGGACTCTTCATGACCCCATTTGGGATTTTCTTGGCAGAGATACTAAAGTGATTTGCCATGTCCTTCTCTAGCTCTTTTATAGATGAGGAAACTGAGGCAAACAGAATTAAGTGATATCTCCAGGGTCATATAAATAGTGTCTGAGGCCAGATTTGAACAAGAAAGATGAGTCTCCTTGAATCCAAGCCTGACAATTCTTATCTGCTGTGCCACCTAGCTGCTCAATTTAAATTTTTTAAATGAAAATAGTGATTTAAAAAATAATAATATAAAAAATATTAAAAAATGTAATTCCTGAATGAATTTATGTTCTCATAATGGTGTGTGCTGCTTTCATCCATACAGATCATAATTCCTCCTTATACTGTATAATTCCACCGTTTGCCATAAATAACTCACACAAGATCTGTTCAAACTTGTAAAAACCTCTCTTTTGGCTTTTTTGATATAAAATGTTATATTAAAATTGTGCCACCGGGGTTTATGTAAACATGGATTTCTTTTTTTCTTTCTTTCTTTTTTAGTGTTTTCAATGTTTCTTTTTAAATTTTTTAACTATTTCATTTTTAATATAGGAAATGAACAAGCATTTACATAACAGTAAAATTTTTTAAAAGATGGCTGCACATGAAACTGCAAATCTGTTATATACAGTTTGTTATTTTTTAAAAATATATTATGAAGTTATTATGTAACTCTCCTTTTTTCCCCCTTTTTGCCTTCTCTCCTCTCCCCCTCTGGAAATAGCTACCTATATAATTAGATACAACATGCATGAGTAGTATATATGTGTGTGTATGTGTGTGTGAGCTATACACCTATCAGTTCTTTCTCTGGATGAAGATAGTATCTTACTTCATAGGTCCTTTGTAGTTAATTTAGATACTGATTTTACTAAGTGTAGTAGAGAGAGCATTTGTTCTGGAGTCAGGAAAACTGTGTCCAATCAGGTCTCAGACACCTGTCACTTAATCACCATTTGCCTCAATTTCCTCAACTGTACAATGAGGAGGATAAAAGCAGGCATCTCTCAGGATTGTTGGGGAATCAACTGAAATAACATTTGGTAAATGCTTAGCATACCCTAGCAGAGTATTCTATATGTATGTATGTATGTATACGTATATGTATGTATGTATGTATGTATGTATTCCACTTCTCAGTACTTTTCAAATCTTATTTCATAGTGCCAAATATTTATATGAAGAAGGTATAGGGTCATTGGATCTTAGTTTGTTCAACTCCTATAAATGAGGAAACTAAGGCAAACAGAGCTTAAATGACTTGCTAAAGTATCTTTTTTACTCTAGCTAAACAATACACAAATAAACATGTCTATAATGTAAACCTTGCTAACATGTGCCATATTCTGAAAAGGCAATGAAGACTAGAGATTTTATTAAGAAAAAAAAAAAAGGAAAAAGGAAGGGAGTAAGGAAACAAAGAAGCAAGGAAGCAATGTAGTTTTATCACTATTGATTTTATGCATTCTGATAGAAAAAGTATTGCTAAATGTCCAATTGTTAGATCTATCCACTTTACAACCTAGTCCTGTCAACTACAAGAAGGAATTGTTAGGGGATGGCTGAACAAATTGTGATATTTTTTAACAATGGTATGTTATTATGCTATAAGACATGATGAACAGGCTGATTTCAGAACACAGTTTAAGGTTTGCCATAGATGATACAAAGATGTGCCTCAACTTGATCCTAGTTGAAATTCTGCCTAACTGAATTATTGCACTTAGAATTAATGATATATTTTCTGTTCTTTCTTTGAATGTATTCATTCCTATTTCCCTGGGTCAAGATGCTAATGAATAGTAGTCCTTTGATTTCTATTCCTCTTAACATGAAAAGGAGCAAGAAGTATAAAGTTGCATAAAAACTTTCCTCTTTTCTTCAGTCTTAGAAATTGGGGATATTGTATGGAAGAGTTTTGAGTAAAGATGTTATAGACAAAAGAAAATAGAGAGATATTACTGTCCAATGTTTTAGTCATGCACATTATTTAGTAGATAGAATTCTTAATTGGGAGTCAAAGAACTTGGATTTAAAACCTTATTCTGCTACTTACTACATAGGGAATGCTGAATAAATCATTCATTTTTCTAGGGCTCAGTTTCCCCAACTATCAAATGAGATATTTGGCTTCTAAGGTGCTTTTCAGTTTAAACTTGACTTTATAACTGAATTCTTAAGTATCTTTCCTATTGCTAGAAATATCTATACTGATATACAGAAATAATTTGAGCAAATTAGTCCACTAAAATGATTTCGAAGGATTACTGTATGTATAAGAATTCAAACTGCCTTCAAGGGATAGTTGCATTTTATTTCATTTAGCTTTAAAGAAAAATGAAGTAGTTGTTTGCACAGCCTTAATTTGTAATAAACTGAAAAGAGGAGATTGCTCCCCAAAGCTCTTTATTTGGGCCTGTCCCCTTTGTTCTTTCTGCATCCACCTCAGTTGTTCTGGAACTAGAATCTATTCTCCCCCTTTCCCTTCCATTTCCCCACTCCACAGCTGCTCCTTCTGTTTGATTCTGACGTGTATTTCTAATCCTGGATTTGACATCTCACAATTTGACACCCTGAATCTGATGGTGGCAAGATAAGCATTTTGGCTTCTTGCACAATCAATTAAAGAGAGAAGATTGACAGGAAAGGAACAAGTCTTTGTTTAAAGTACATATGCTCTTGATAAATCAGTAAACAGGAGATATTGCAAAAGCAAATTAAAATATTTATGTGAACCAAGAACAGATTGTGAGTTAGTTATTTTTGTATTCTAATACATGTCAAATTTTGCACTTGACTTTTATATCAGAAGTAAGCAGATTATCTGATCTATACTCCCTGAATTGAATTTGCAGGAATAATTGATCATCTATGCATTCTTTTTTGTAGGTAATGAAATTGGAAATAGATAATGCCCAAGGTCTTCTGTTATAAATAATTAAAAGGCTAAATAATACAAAGGAATAAATCAAGAACCAAATGTATTGATTTCCATTGTTTCAGACATTCTAAGGTTTGAGATCAGATGATTATTATGTGGGCAATATAACAATTCTTATTTCAAGCAGAAATTTAGATCATTTCTCCCTTGCCCCTCCTTATTAAGTAGCCCCTTCTCAACTTGCTCCCATGTCCGCAAATATACATCTATTGTAATGGAAAACATGGATTTTGTAGCCAGAAGGCCTGTGTTCAATGCTCCATTTTGCCACTTACAAAGGTTAAAAAAAAAAATCTTTGCCCTGAAGGATTTTATAGTTTAATAGAATAATGAGAAATATACACAACTAATTTGTGGTAAATTCATAGGAGAGATTAGTGATCAAGAGATTGTAATGCCAGAGAAACTGAGCAAGATAGAGATTAGAGAATAATTCAATAATTTATTAAATGGGAGAGATTTACTGGGACCAAATGGATCCATGGTTTGGTCCCAGAGCTGAATAAGACTATAGGCTCAAAGAATCCAGCCCTGAATGTCCGATAACAAGATTCTTTTATAGGGTAACAAGAACAATGACATAATGGGGGAGGTACCTGGATGGGGATGACCTAATGGGGGGAGAAACCTAGGATGAGGATGACATAATGGAGGCAGGCATAATGGAGGGAGGTACTGGAGAGGCTCCAGATATTCTACTGATGTCTAAAATGGATAAAGACCTTTATCTCATCAAACATTAAGAGGGTATTAAGTATAGCCTAAGGTCAAAGATATAAGACCTTTATCCTAACATTAAGAGGGAATGGTTATAACCTGAGGCCGAGTAACTGAACCGGACAGTTTGAGAAACTGGGTCAGGACATTCAAAGAGAACTGTGGCATAACAAGATGACAGATTGAAGAAGAGAATGATCACCTCGGGTTAAAAAGATTAGAGAAGACTTCCTGAAAAAGACAGCACCTAAATTGGGTCTTGCTGAAAAAGAAAATTACTAGAGATGGGGAGGAAATACAATCTAGGCTTAGGAGTAGGTAGCATGCACAAATGCAGAGACTGATTAGAACAGTTTAAAAAAAAATATGGACAACATCTGGTGGGAAGTACTTAGGTTTCATTGAAACTTTGTCTTTGACAACAATTCTATTAGAAAATTTAGCACTCAGAGACATGATTTAAGCTATATCCATCTATCTATCCAATAACACAATTGGTTAATTCAGGGGAAAAAAAAATTTGGTCAATTCAGTGGAACAATTAGTCACTTGGATTTTCTTTTTGTAAGACAACTAGTTTATTACCTCATTTCCCCCCTCAGTGTCTTATAGGCATTATGCTTTTGAGCCTAAGTTAATTGAATTTCTTTTTTCTTTTTTCCTCCTCCTCTACTCTCTGTCTTACTTTTTATTTTAAATAAAAAATTTGTAACCCTTTTCATTTCCTTCAACAAACATTTAAGGTTTGGGTTATCAAGCAAAGTGTTTAATTTAGAAAAGAATGTGTTTGTTTTCCTTCAGTAAGTTACAAAAACTTGCAAAATACAATTTGGAATAGTTCAAAAGACCATTAGCATCTTGACCCTGTTAAAATTAGAATCTGAGTTTGATTGGGTCTAAAAATCTCAGATGTATATAGGTGATCTGACATTCTGTTCTCCATATTCCTAGAATTGCACATTTAATATGCTGAATTGTCCATTTACACTTTTAAACTTTTAATCACCTTCAAAGTTTCATCAGAATATGACTGTTCTTATTCCATACCAATTTTTCTGTCATTATAAAAAAAAAAAAAAAAAAAAAAAAAACCAAACATCTTTGCAAGTGAGGCAGTCAGGGTTAAGTGACTTGCCCAGAGTCTCACGGCTAGTATCAAACATATGAAATTAGATTTGAATTCAGATCCTCCTGATTCCAGAACCAGTGCTCTATACATTGTGCCACTTAGCTGCCTCATACCTGGCCTTTCTTCCATTTCCTAAAACCTTCATGAATCTTTTTTAATTTACAATTGCTGATGAGTTAAACCAATTTTACAGAAGTATGCTGGGATAAAGATAAATAGGCGAAACAAACAAACAAACAAACCTATTCTATGACTATCAATATCCCAGCAGACAAACTGTAGACATGGGAGGATGTCTAGGTGGGGAATAGATTTTAAGCTTCACTTCTTCATGAAAATATTCAAGAGCAAAGTTTCAATGGATCCTGTTCAAGTTCATTACAAAGTTTTCAAAGTTTACATGTCTTAAAATTACTTCCTAAAGTATTCTTTAATCCTTTTGTTCTCTTCCAAATAATAGTTCAAATAAGCACAATTTGACTCATTCTCAGTCATATTTCAAAATCCTGATGACTTTTGAGTGACCCTAAATTGCTCTTTAAATGTGATATTCTTGAAAATGAATATGACAATCTTTGAATGAACAGCTTTCTATATCTGAGGGTTGATAGACACATGAGAAATAAACTAGAAATGTAAAACTCAAAATGCATGAATCTAAGCCCTAGTAATTATTAGAATGTTAGGGAAACAAACCAAACAGTAATCTAATTCAGATATTTCTTAATCTTGACACCTGGATTCCTGCTATCAATTTCCACCTTTTATAAAGGAAAAACAAAATAGAATTTGAAATTTGGCACTAATTATTTATATAACTCAAAAGCTCAGTAGATTTCACTCATAGTGAGCATGATTCTTCTCTCTCTACCCACCTTTATTTCCATCTTAATTTAGCCTTTTTTGATGAAATGATAGGTAATATTAAACTGTCATCTTTAGTGTCTCTGAAAAAGTAAGTCAAAAAATCCATAATTGATCATAGAGTGTATGTATATTTCCAATTATGGGCACAAATCTATACTTAGAGGCCCCTTTTTTTCCGTCCCAGTGTTACTGTGATCACACAAAACATTTTCCAAACTGATTTCAAAACCAGTTTATGAATTACAAGAAAATTAGTTTTATTACACTATCTTCTCCCCTTATTTTTTAGCTAGTTGGTATTACCTAGATTAGTCACTACCTTATTCAGAACATTGGGATCCCAATGATTTGGGAATGCTTCCAAAAATCAAATCCACCTACAATGTAGAAAAACTTGTCACACCTAAGGATGTTTTGAAGAATGAACTTCAGAGTTTAAAGTTTCCAAAAGAGAAGTTCAAAATTTATTGGTAGCATCACTGGAATCCATCAACCAACAGGCATTTATTTAAGGACAGACACTATATGGCAGGCACTGAGATGAAAGGACAATTGACATTTATATGAAGAAGTTCTCTTTAAACATCAGTCATATTGCCTTGTAGTCAAGTAATATATCTTCCCAACTCCCATTCCCATCTCCACCCATTGTTGAAAAGCACCATCAAGAAGACAGCAACCATTCAAACTAACAGAAAAACACATATGAATTTTTAAGGTACAAGTTCAAAAAAATCACAAAGTTTAAAAAGTAGTGTACTACTTCTAGATAGAAGTTATAACATCATTAAGAAGAGAGAGACATTCAGTCAGTAAAAAAAATTTAAGGACCTGCTATGTACTAGGCACTGTGCTAAAAGTACTGACTACACAAAAAGAGGCAAAAGACAGATAGATCCTTACCTCAAGTACTTCATAATCTAATGGGAGAGGCAACAAACCAACAAATATGTACAAATAAGCAATAGGATAAATAAGAAAAAATTTACAAAAGAAAGACATGAATTTAGAGAAGCTGAGAAAAAGTTTGCTATAGAATGAGATTTTTGTTGAGACTTAAAGGAAAGCAGAAGATGAAGTTAAGAGCGAACATTCCAGGCATGACTGCCAGAGAAAATATCAGAAACCAAGATTTGGAATGTCTTGTTTGTGAAACAGCAAATATGCCCCTGTCATTAGATCAAAGATCACAAGTAGACTGGAAAGATAAGAAATGGCTAGATTATGAAGGATTTTGAATACACAACAAAGGATCTTATACTTAATGTGAAAGGTGAGAGGTAAGAGCTATTGAATACCCAGGTGAGGTGGTTGGACCTGCACTTTAGGAAAATCAATTTGGTGCTTGAATGGTGGATGGATTAGAGATGGAAAAATCTTGAAGCAGGTAGACCTACGAGTAGCATAGTGTAATAGTCTTGGCCTAAGATGATGAGGGCTTTCATTAAAATAGAGAGTGTGTTATTATCATAAGAGATGTAACAAACATAAAGTCATCAGATCTTGGCAACAGATCATATCTAAGGGAAGAGAGAAAATGAGGAGTCAAAATCATACCTAGTTTGTGATTCTGAGGGACTGGAAGATTGATTGCCCTTTACAGTAATAGAAAAGTTAGGAAAAGAAAAGGATGAGTTCTGGTTTGGATATGTTTAATTCTTGTTTATATCTGAAAAGACAGTTGAAGATGTGAAATTGGAGGTCAGCAGAGAGGTAAGGATAGGAGAGGTAAATTTGAGAATCATCAGCAAAGAGATGGTAATTAAATTTATGGGAACTTCACCAAGTGAAATAGTATAGAGGGAAAAGAAAGATAATCCTGAATAAAACTCTGTGGGACACCTCAGATGAGAGAACTTGATTTGAATGAGAAGCCTAGAAAGGAGATTGCAAAAAAAGCAGTAGAATAAATAGGAAGAAAAACAGAAGGAGAGAGTGTCCAAAAAACTTAGAGAGAAGAGAATATCACAGAGGAGAGAGTGACCAATACCAACGATTGAAAAACAATTGTGAAGAATGAGAATAGAAAAATAAACCATCAGATTTGGTGGTTAAGAGATCATCGATAACTGAAAAGAGCAGTTTTTGGTGGGATGATGAGGTCAAAAGCCAGAGTGTAAAGGGTAAGAAAAGAATGAGAGGAGAGAAAGTTGAGTTCTTTTCAAATTTTACCACAAAAAGGCAAAATAAATATAAGACATTAGGATTAAAAGGATCACATGAAGTTTGTTTTTCAGGATAGGAAGGACATGGGCATGTTTATAGGCAAGAGGAAATAAAGGAATAGACAGGGAGAAATTATAATGATAAAGTATGGATGGCAGAGAGGGAACTCTTGAAAAAAACATGTTGAAATAAGATCATTGAACACCTAAAGGAGTTATCCTGGTAAGTAGTAAGTCCGGTTCATTGTGGAAGATGGTGAAAAAGGAAATAATGGCAGAAGGCATTTGAATGATGTTAAGATTAGAAAACAGGAAGGGGAGAGTAAGCTCACAGTAATGGCTTCACTTTTTTTCTGTAAAATATGAAGCAAGATTCTCAACCACAAGAGGAAAGGGAGGTGGAATCAGGGGAGGTGTGAGGAAGGATGAAGGTTTGGAAGGGATCAATAGTTCCTTGTAGGAAATTGTAGGAGATAGGTCCCCTGTACTTCAGTTCTATTTTGTCATTAACAGTCAGAATAAATTTTACAGGGGGAATATTTACTTTAAAGCTATAATTACATGTATACAAACTTATTCCTCAACATTTCGGACTAAATCCCCTCTTCCCCTATAAGAGGGGAAGAGGATTAGGTTTATAATATAGCTCAGCTCTTGTTTAGCACAGTTTCAGTTCCAAAATCTAAACCTCTGTTGAGCTCAAGTTCCAGGAATCCTGCCTTGTCAAATCTTCCCTCTGGGATTGGCTGCTTGCAATACTTTACTTGGAATTCTGCATCCTAGGTTACTGTAGCCCTATTTCATGGATCCAGTGGGGATTATCACCTAAATCTGAAATGGAGAAGGTAAATGAAACAGAAACACCTCAAGCCATGAAGTCTAAAAGAAAGAAGGGAAGATATTGCCTCTTCCTGGTTTAGTTCATGCTACTCTGGGCCTTGGGTAAACTATATGTCATCTCGACTATTTGGATGGAACAGAAAACAGGAAACAAAGTAAGATTGTTGAAGTCTGGCAGTTTTAAAGAGGCAGCCTTTTTTGGTTATATAGTCAGTAGTCATTTTGAAAGAGACTATTCCTACCTCCATGGCAAGAGAATTGCAGAGAAGCATAGTGCCTCCATTTTTTACAACTTGGGTCTTTGCAAAGGAAACCCCCATTAAATATGCATTTATGATTTCCAAGCAATCTTTGAAGAAAAGTCATTCCAGAAATGATAATATGAATGGTAGATCCTTGGAGGTTGAAAAGAGTTAAAGATACTGTGATTATTTACCTAAAAAAGTGTGAAAATTACCCAAAGTATACAAAGAGAATCAATGAAGAGAATGCTGATTAGTTACTCTTCCCACCAGATTAAATACAAGGAAAATAGTTTAAATTAAAGCATATTAGTTTTTCTCCCAAGTTCAAGCTTAGTACCTGCTTGATATCTCTACTATATGTCCCATAAGCCTCTGATACCCTAAAAATACTTCTCCTCACTTTCTTATTTCCCTTAAAGGTACCACTGTATTTCTAGTCACCCAAGCTATGACTTGACTCCTTGCTTTGCCTCGTATCTCATATCAGTTTGCAATCAGCAGCAAAGTCTTGTTGATTTTTCCTCTTCAACATTTCTCAAATATGCTACCTTCTCTCTGTTTACATCACAATCATTATAGACCAGATCTTCATCACCTTGCACCTGCACTATTGCCACAGCTTCCTAATTGGTCTCCCTCTATGCAATCTTTCAAATACTAAACCTAGCTGCCAATTTCTAAATCATTCCAAAACAAACTTTAGTGGCTTCTGATTATCTTTGGGATAAAATACAAACTTCTGGTCATTTTAAGCTCATCATAATCTAGTTCCAGTGTATGTTTTATGGATGATTATATATTTTTCTTTACTCACTCTTCACTCCATCCAAATTGACTTCCTTGCTACATATTGTACATTGGACATTTCTCTTCCCATCCCTGTGACTTTAAACAGATTGTAATCCATGGTTAGAATGCTTTCCCTCCTCAGCTCTGATTCTTGAAACCCTTACTTCTTCCCTTCAAGAGTCAGATCAAGTGCCTCTGTTTTCAAGACACTTTTCTTGGTTTTGTTTGAACTTGTTAATCTATTCACTCCTGAATGACTATATATTTACTTTTATATATCCTATACTTATATCATATCCTCTTGGTAGAATGTTAACTTCTTGAAAGCAAGGCCTGACTCATGTTTACATATGTATCTCTTAGGGCCTAGACAAATTTCTATTATCATAGGTAATTAATCAATGCTTGTTGATCAATCGATTGACTGATAAATAAGAATATCTTGATGGTCCAGGGGATTAAAAAATTTTGGAAAAATTCATTGAGAAAAACTGATGAATCTTTGTCCCATCAATATTCAAGAAGATAAAGATCTCGCCTTTATTGCTAAGAATTCACTTGGTTGAAAACACAGCTCTGGAGAAAATTAACTTTTGATTTCTCTTCCAGCTCTGTGGTTTTATGGCCAGAGATTTTTTTGTTGTTATTCTGCCCTCCCTTATGCATACTCCTACACCCTGACCCAACCCTTTGCATTTAAAACTATGAAAGAAGTTTGAACTTTTGTCTAAAGCTCAAAGAAAGAATGATTTTCTGTCCTAGCCAGTCACTTGAAAATTCCTTTCCTATAAGAAATTCCTACAAATTCCTCGCCATAACATGTAATGAAAAATGATTAATTTATTTTGTCACACAGATGTTTGAACTGCAAAATATAATACATTTGGGTACATGGGAATCTATTTCCTGCTTTAGATTCAAACCTCTATTTTAATAATCACCTTATTTGGTGTCCCTGGAATGGCTGAATGTGGCCTTATGAGAAAAGAGAGAGACAGAGACAGACAGACAGATAGACAAAGAGAGAGACAGAGAGACAGAGAGGAGAGAGAGAGAGAGAGAGAGAGATTCTACCAATTGTATCTTTTGTGGAAAAGACTAGAAGTGTATTGTCTTACTTCAAATAATGAGGACAAATTGAGGCAGGTTTAAGAGCAGTGACTTAGCAAACAATTCAAACTGTGACAAATAAGAACAGACCAAAGAGAGACAGCAATGGACCAGAATAAGCTTCAAGGGAAGGCGACCAAAAAATTGTTCAAGAAAACAATAAAACTAAAATGTCATCCAATGAGGAAGATATATGATAGTCTTAATTCTGTAACAGAACAGGGAAGTTATAAACTTACAGCAATATATAAGCCTAAAATAAAGCAAGACAGTTTCTTTCCTGGAGGAGAAAGCATAAGAACTTAAGGTAATTTGCCTAACTTCACAACCAGGTAGTGTCAAGAGCTAGAATTATAACCTAATTTAATACCAGATCTCTGTTCTCATACCATTTCCGCCCTTAATTACCAATATGACCTGGGATAAGAGAACCTTGTCTATTAAAATGAAAGAATTACAGACTATATGTTGTTTAATTCAGTCCTAGAATTCTATTTTGAACCATAGAATTATTCTTGGATACAAAAGAACCACAGCAGCAGAGGCATGCAAGTTTAAATGGTATGGATAGTAGAAATTAGGGAAAAGTTGGTACATTAGTTAATTGTAATAATATGCTATTCCTTGATTTTACAGATGGTATTTCTGACCCTCTATAGAGCTTACATAATGGTTATATTTGCTTTTTAAATTTTTATTGAGGCACTTTCATTTACATCATTGTCATTTTCTTTTCTTTTTTTAATAGTTTTTATTTACCAGATATATGCATGGATAATTTTACAACATTGACAATTGCCAAATCTTTTGTTCTAATTTTCCCCTCCTCCCCCTCTCCCCCCACCCCAGATGGCAGGGTGACCAATACATGTTAAATATGTTAAAGTATAAATTAAATACAATATATGTATACATGTCCAAACAGTTGTTTTGCTGCACAAAAAGAATCGGACTTTGAAATAGTATTCATTGTCATTTTCTAATATCTCTCTTCCCCTACTTTCCCTTGAAGCAAAGAAAAAGTTAAGCAAAAAAACAAAACAAAAAAAAAATCAACACAGAGACTGTTGTGTGCCAGCATACACATCAATCTATATCTGGATGAGTTTCCAAAAATGATGACCAATTTTCACTTAGTTATCCCTCTTTTTCTTTCTTAGATACTCTTTTCCTTAAAGGGACACTTTAAAAAACATTAGGCTTCACCATCATGGCCCAAGGAATTTCACCATCTATCAGTGGTCCTCAAACTTTTAAAATAAGGGACCAGTTCACTGTCCCTCAGAATGTGGGAGGGCTGGACTATAGTAAAAACAAAAACTCACACTTTGTCTCCACCCCTCAGCCCATTTGCCATAACCCAGCGGGCCACATAAACGTCCTTAGCTGGCCACATCTGACCTGAGGGCCGTAGTTTGAGAACCCCTCTAAATCATCATCATCCCGTAAGACTGCATTATCCTTTTCATTAGTGCCTTCTCCACTTAATTGCCAAGGCCAGCCATATCTTCATTTCCTACCCAGTCAAATCTTTTGGAATTGTTCATCATACTTTCCACTTTGTTTACCCTTTCCCTTTCTTAGCTTTCTTTTATCTGTTGTCTTCACTATTAGATTATAAACTCCTTGAAAGCAAGATCTGTTTCTTTTTCATATTTATATCCCACTGCTTAGCAAAGTGCTTGGCACATTTCAGGAACTTAATTGTTTATTGACTGAGATGTGAGAGATAGATGACCAGAATAAGTTATATGTAAGTAGCTTAAAGAAAGCTTTAACCTAGAACACTGGAATAATTTGAATAATAAGTTTATAATTTTAGCATTTTAAAGCATATTCCAAGTCAATAAGACCATGTTTTCAAATTTAATTTCATATACTTATTTACTAGCTGTGTGATCTCAGGAAAATCACTTACCTCTGTTTGCCTCAGTTTCCTCATCTGTAAAATGAGAATAACGACACCTGTCTCCCATAGTTATTAGGAATATCAAATAAGATACTTTACATGTATATATGTATATGTATGCATATATAAAAAATGTGTATCATTAAAGTACTATTATATGTATGCATATATATATATATATATATATACATAAAACAGCAAATTATGAAATGGTAATTCAATTCAATTTACATGTGTTAGGCATCTATTATATGCAGAGCACAGGTATATATATACATATGTATATGTTTGAAGTCAGGTATTACTGAGTAGATTGCTTTGGAATATGCTTTCAAATGCTAAAATTCTAAGCTTATTATTCAAATTATTCTAGTATTCTGGGTTAAAGTCACATTTTATATATAAAATTTGATCATCACAACCACCCTGTGAGGAAGGTGCTATTATATAGAGTGCATTACAATAATAGGAGCTTCACTTTTACATGCAATAGCTGTACAGAAACGCCTTTTCTATTTGAAATATTTTTTATCTCCTAGCATGAAAATAAACATGTTATAAGGAAAAATAAGATCGATAGCATATCAGGAGAAATTAGAGTACTTATTAGTATATTACTGGAAGGCCAGATGGAAAATCAAAACAAACAATGGCCTGCCAGTCTCTTTGAGAAATATATCCTAAATATTTTAGAAGAAAATTTAAAATAGCATGTGGTCAATGATAAATACATATATTTTCTGGCTATGCTCAGCTTGTTAGGGTGCCTGAATACAGAAATTGTGGAAGAATCAGCCAACAGTTCCAATTCAAGTTGACTTTTCTGATGACAAAATAAAGAGTTATTTTTAAATTGCACAATTGAGATAAATGTGTTCATGAAGGTGTTTGGATGTCTCTTGGTCTAATCCCAATCCCTTGTGTGTTAGGTGAAGTTCCTACTATATTTTGTAATTTATCTGAGTATCATTTTTTTTCTGTCCTTGGGTGGTGTAGTCCCTGGTTTGGGATGATTGAGAACTTGTTTTCTTGTTCTGAACTGGCTATGGAAAACAATAAAAGATTGTAAAGAGTAATGTCAAATGAAACTCAAATATCATTCAATTAAATTTAACAATTCAATAGTATAGGGCTATGGTGGGAACAATTTCTTAGTCTTTTACAAAACCACATACAAGTTAAGCTAGTTTTTCTTTAAAAAGGTACTGAAACTATCCTTGAGAGAATTAAATGACTTAAGCTGTTGAGATCACTTCCTTTTTAGGTAAGTAGAAACAAAACAAGTAGCTCCTGTCATGATGGAATACTTGGCTAGGAGACATGTTGGACAACTTAGTGGTATCTTCCTAGTTAAATTAATCTCCTTTTGCTAAATATTGAGTGACCAGCACATAGCATAGTGTCTGTCATAGGATAGATATTCAATAAATGTTTATTATTGACTGACTCACATATGTCACATTTCATTCCAAAATCAAACATAAACTATCAAGGAAGGGCCTGGCCCAGCCTAGAACAAAGGTACAGTTCTAGGTACTAAAGGATGCAAGGGTCTCCTAGGCATGGAAAGGTATATGCTGATTTAATGCCTTTGATTTGGTTGATTCAATTGCACTGTTATTATCTGAAAAAGTTATCAGGGCTAACGTGTTTCATTAGTTACTCTCATTGGGATGGGGTATGTAGGGTGTTCAAGGAGGACTAGCACCTGTGGTATGAAGGCTTCTCAGGGATGCTCATCCTCTTTCAGTGTCTACCTGACATCAACTCTCCCCAGGGGTTCCAAGAAGTTGAGCACAGCAGCCACAGCCAGGTAAAATTGTCTCACTAGATGGATTATACTAGGTTAAGGGTAACTAACCTCAAATCTATCCCTGAGTTAAGCTGAGAAAACTCCCAGTGGAATGGACAGAAAGAATAAACTATTTCAATGGCCATGAAGACAGCTGAATCAGGTATTGTGGTCAGAATTCAAACACACCAGAGTCTTCTCCTGCATTCCAGGCTATCACCTGATGTCTTGACTTTTGTCTTGCCACTGGACTTTGAAGACTGGAAGAGTAAGTGAGACTGATAACTTTGTGTAATTCTGCTTCATTGAATGCAATTCATGTGCAAATCAAGATGTCACCTTCCCCAAGTCATTGATCCTTTTCAAAAATGAGGAAAGAACCACAAGAAATGAGATGGAGTGAGTGATTGAATCAATCCACTCCCCTGCCTGTACACTATTTTAACTTTTACCATAGAGTTGCAGAAGCTCAATGCTAGGAAAAATTTTAGAGATCACATAGTCCTCCCTTCTAGGAATTAAGAATTCTGTCGATGACATTCTTGACAAGTGTTTGCCCTTCAGTGTAATACCACATATGAGGGAAAACACATTCCTAGTGCTTTATACTTCTGAAGAACTGTTCAATTTATCTTTATTTTAAACTGCAATTTGCCTCTCTGTAATTTCTATCTGTTGCTTGTCATTCTGACTATGGGACAAAACAAAAGAGATTTGTATAATCGTTTGTCTAACCATCTACCATCATCATTATATTCTATCTATACATACATATATATATATATATGATCTTTAAAAGACAGAGAATATAAATAGATGATAGATAGATAGAAAGATATAGATATATTTTGTTCTTGCTGCAAGCTAGGTTAACATTCTTGCAGAAGATCTAGAATTAGGAAACAAGCAGCATAATTTAGTGATATGAACAACTGATTTGGAGCCTGGAGACATGACTCCACCTCTTCACTTTGCTGATTTCTAATTATGATTTTATTGGTGAATCATACAACCTCTCTGTGTTTTAGTTCCATAATCTGAACTGTGGAAGGTGATGTAATTTGATGTCCTCTCAGATTCTGTCCAGTTTTCAACTCATGATTATGCAATTTTTACATTAATGCCAGTATAAATCTGCTCTATAATCTTGATCCAATAAGACAATGTGCTAAACTGTACGAAAACGGAGGTCCCATTAACTCATCAACTTCATAATTTTCTGTTTCACTAATATAAACTTCAGGTTGGAATTATATATTTAAAAACCCCATGAATATGACAAAATTATTATTCAGTATACATAAATAATTCTGCTTAAAGTAAGAGATGCAAGTGGAGAGTGATGGAAACCAGTTGCTCTGCATGCAAAGCAAGAGTCTTTCTAGCCTGAATGATTGTCTTATTTTCATTTTCTTTAACACATTTCCCTTAACCTTTCTTCTACTATCAAGGACTCTCAGTTGAAAGACTATGGATTGATGGTAATTTTGGAGGCTTTTTCAGATTAAACCTCATTAATGCATAAAGCCACAGTTTTAAGTGACCTTCAAAAATGTTATTCACAGAGAAATTTCTGGGATGCATAAACTTGTATTAATTGGTAAAAACTGATTCTTGCTTCTGGCATAATTTGCAAAATTGCCCAAGGTGCCAAGTGAGTTCTTTCACCCAGGGAGAAGAGAAATTTCACAGGTTTCACTTTGCATGGGAAACTATTCATGTCTCTAAAAGCTATAAAATATGGTGACTAAATATATTCTGTCAAGGGTATGAAATGTGAATGAATAGCAGTAGAAACATAATTTGTCAAAAGATGAGCTGAACCAGAAGCATTCAGCTTATTTAAATTGTCCTTATTACATTCTCTGGAGCCTGTTTGAACATAAGAATGAAATTAACAATTATGGAAATAGGAGTAACACAAGTATAGTATGTGTTTCACTCTGTCCATACACTATTTGCCAAGGGACAGATTTGTCCCTTGTTTTGTTCCTGAAATCCACTGACATGAGTTATCAAATGCTGGATCTTTGTTTTTGTTTGTTTTGGTGAGGCAATTGGGGTTCAGTGACTTGCCCAGGGTCACACTGCTAGGAAATATTAAGTGTCTGAGATTGGATTTGAACTCAGATCCTGCTTTATCCACTGAGCTATGTAGCTGCCCCCAAATGCTGTAACTTTGGACCTTATATTGCTAGAATCCATAGGTATCTTAAGGAATACAAGGCAATACTTAATCAGAAAATGTGATATTGAAGACAGTGATCCTTGGCAGAGTACTTTACACATTAATCCAAAAAGCAGATTTTTCTTTCATTAAAAAAAGAGAGAGGAAACAGAGGAAGGAAGGGAGAAAGGGAAGAAGGGAGGAAGGGAGGAATGGAAGGAGGGAAGAAGAGAGGGAGAGAGGAAGGGAAAGAGGGAGGGAGGAAGTCAATTGACAAAGTCATAGGATCTCAGAATAACAAAAGTGGAAGAAACTTCAGTAATTACTTAGTCCAATTCACACCAGGACAATAAAACAAAATCTTTCAACTACATATTTAGCAAGTGGTCATTGAGTCTTTATTTAAAGATTAGCAAGTGGGTATTTCTTCCTACAGCAGCCAATTCTACTTTAAAAATCATCAACCTTTATATTCAGAAGAATTTCTGGGAAGAAATCTTTTTCAACCATCATTTTGGGTTATAGAAAAGCGTTCCCACCTTAATTTATGACCTAAGGATGCTTTTTTTGGTGTTGTTTCTCAATTTGAATTCGCTAACTCTGTTAAGAAAAATAAAGGATATATTTACAGTATCAAATGTAAGATGACTACTCAAACCAAATATTAAATTTTTTAAGCCTTCCAAGATGTGCATTCATCTTTGTCATAGAGGAAGTACAAAACCAGAGCTAGACCTAGAAAAAATTACAAAGTGAGTGGAATTTATCTTTAATTCTAGTAACTTCATATTTAATATTTTCTGCCCTCACTGCTCCCTGAATGCCCATCTCTTCCTGTCATCATATTCCCATATTGTCCTAGGGCCATACTTCAAGAAAATGTAGATGGCTCCTCCTCTGAGAAACCCCTAAGGTTGTATTTCCCCTATAAAAGATGTGCAATGATGAAGATCTTTGCTAAGTCCTTTCCAGGGCAAGGCCTCCTATGAGGTATTCTTCTTCTCTCCTCATAGTGAATCCTCTCTAATAGTATCTTTCTCCTTACTATAGCTAACTAGTTAGGCTGCTAAACTTTTCTATATCAGTCAAAGACATACTCCCACTTCATTGCACATTGCTTTAATGGATTCTTCAAAACTCCTTTCCTTTAACTCTATTGCTCTCCCAAATTTATTTCATAGATGGTATCTATTTTATCTATAACTTCTTCTCCTAAATAAACCTACCTTTTGGCAAGGAGAATGGCTATTGTGGATTTGTCACATGTTTATTTTGAATTAGGAATTGCTTCTCTGACCTCATCACATATATCCCTTCTCTTCTCCTCTGCCAGACAGCAATGTCTTATAAAAAGTAATGAAAAGAAAGAAAAAAAAAGAAAATTCAGCAAAACCAGCCAATGCATCCAAAAAAATTTGTAATGCTTCCTCCAGCAGAAATTCCTCCCTCTCCCCCACTCCACACACACATACACACATGAAAAGCAGCTGCAAAAGATGTCTTCTCGCATCTCTTTGGAACCAAATTTGGGCTTTATAATTTTAATATACTTAGTGTTGTTGTTGTTTTTTTTTATTTGTGGTTTTTTTAGTGGTGGTTCTTATCATTTACTTATGTTGTTGTCATTTTCTATATTGCTTTTCTGGCCCTATTTTATTTCACTTTGCATCAGTTCATGTAAGTCTTTCCATGCTTTCTTGTTTCATCACCTTTATTTTTACAGTACAGTATTTTTCCCTTATATTCATGTATAATAATTTATTTCACCATTCACCAATCAATAGTCATCTAAAGATCTTGACAGGCTTGAGCTCTGAGTGAATCCTATAAGTTGAATTTCAAGAGAGATTAATGTAATATTCTAAGTTGGTGCAAAATAATCACATGGAGGTTACACAAAACATGAGCAGTTGTTCTGAAAAAGGTATGATAGTTCTCAGTGAAATGCAAGCTCATTGTGAGTCAGTATTGTGAGGCAGCAACCAAAAGAGCCAATGAAATCTTGAGCTGCATTAGATGGGACATCACTTCTAGGAACAGGGAAACGATCATGTAATTCTATTTTACCCTGATGATACATTGTCTGGAGTCTTGTGTTTATTTACTTCTGGGCACCAAATAAGAATGATATTGAGCATCCGGAGGAAGCCAACCAGGATGGTGAAATACTGTAGACTCATGACTTATGAGGAATGGGGAATAGTTATCCTGGAGAAAAGAATATCCATCAGAATAGGATAATTGTAATTAAATATTTGAAGTGCAGTTACATGGAGAAGGAATTGGCCTGTTTTTGTATAGCCCTACAAGGCAGAACCAAGTGTATAGAAATTATAAAGAAGTCAATAAGTAGGCTTAATTAGGAAAATTTTCTGACAATTAGAGCTGTCCAAAAATAAAATGTACTGTTAGGTAGTAGTGGATAAAGCATTGGGCTTGGAATCAGGAAGATTCATATTCATGAGTTCAAATCTGGCCTCAAACTCTTACTAGCTCTGTGACTCTGGGCAAGTCACCTAATCCTGCTTGCCTCAGTTTTTCCTCATCTGTAAAATGATCTGGAGAAGGAAATGACAAGGCCTCTAATACCTTTGCCAAGAAAACCCCATATGAGATCATTAAGAGTCAGACACAACTGAAAAACAATTAAATGACAACAAAAGTCAAACTACAACATGGACCCAATCAAAAGTAAATGGCTTATCTAGAGAGATGGTGGAGTTATGCTTTCTCAAAAATCTTGAAACAGAAGTTGGACCACTACTTTGGAGATATAAGATAATGGCTATTCTTTTGGATATAGGTTGGCCACTAAGGTCTCTTCTGATTCTCAACTATTTAGTTTTCAATTCTATATTATCCAAAAAGTGCCGATATATATATATATATATGTATATATATGTGTGTGTGTGTATATATATGTATATATATATGTGTGTATATATATATATAAATGTATATACATAGATAAGTATGTGTGTATGTATATATACATATATATAATGCATATGTGTGTGTGAGTATGTGTAAATGGATTCTTTTTATAATTGAAGATTTTAAAGGAGGAGGTGCTCTGAACTTATTTATTAAAAATATTTTTTTTTAATTTATTTTTATTTTATTTTATAATTATAACATTTTTTGACAATACATATGCATGGGTAATTTTTTTATAACATTATCCCTTGCACTTACTTCTATTCAGATTTTTTCCCTTCCTCCCCCAAACCCCTCCCCCAGATGGCAAGCAGTCTTATATATGTTAAATATATTACAGTATAATTTAGATACAATATATGTGTGTAGAACCGAATTTTTTGTTGCACAGGAAGAATTGGATTCAGAAGGTAAAAATAACAGTTTACATTCATTTCCCATTGTTCCTTTTCTGGATGTAGCTGGTTCTTTCCATCATTAATCAATTGGAATTGGATTAGCTCTTCTCTATGTTGAAGAAATCCACTTCCATCAGCATACATCCTCGTACAGTATCATTGTTGAAGTGTATAATGATCTTCTGGTTCTGCTCGTTTCACTCAGCATCAGTTGATGTAAGTCTCTCCAAGCCTCTCTATATTTCTCCTGTTGGTCATTTCTTATAGAACAATAATATTCCATAACATTCATATACCATAGTTTACCCAACCATTCTCCAATTGATGGACATCCATTCATCTTCCAGCTTCTAGCCACTATGAAAAGGGCTGCCACAAACATTTTGGCACATACAGGACCCTTTCCCTTCTCTAGTAGTTCCTTGGGGTATAAGCCCAGTAGTAGTATGGCTGGGTCAAAGGGTATGCACATTTTGATAACTTTTTGGGCATAATTCCAGATTGCTCTCCAGAATGGTTGGATTCTTTCACAACTCCACCAACAATGCATCAGTGTCCCAGTTTTCCCACAGCCCCTCCAACATTCATCGTTATTTGTTCCTGTCATCTTAGCCAATCTGACAGGTGTGTAATGATACCTCAGAGTTGTCTTAATTTGCATTTCTCTGATCAATAGTGATTTGGAACACTCTTTCATATGAGTGGAAATAGTTTTAATTTCATCATCTGAAAATTGTCTGTTCATATCCTTTGACCATTTATCAATTGGAGAATGGCTTGATTTCTTATAGATTAAAGTCAATTCTCTGTATATTTTGGAGATGAGGCCTTTATCAGAACCTTTAACTGTAAAAATTTTTTCCCAATTTGTTACTTCCCTTCTAATCTTGTTTGCATTAGTTTTGTTTGTGCAGAAACTTTTTAATTTGGTGTAATCAAAATGTTCTATTTTGTGATCAATAATGGTCTCTAGTTCTCCCTTGGACACAAACTCCTTCCTCCTCCACAAGTCTGAGAGGTGAACCATCCCATGTTCCTCCAATTTATTTATGATTTCGTTCTTTATGCCTAAATCTTGGACCCATTTTGATCTAATCTTAGTATGTGGTGTTAAATGTGGGTCCATGCCTAGTTTCTGCCATACTAATTTCCAGTTTTCCCAGCAGTTTTTGTCAAATAATGAATTTTTATCCCAAAATTTGGGATCTTTGGGTTTGTCAAAGATTAGATTGCTATTTTTATTCACTATCTTGTCCTGTGAACCTAACCTATGCCACTGATCAACTAGTCTATTTCTTAGCCAATACCAAATGGTTTTGGTGACTGTTGCTTTATAATATAGCTTTAAATCAGGTACACTTAGACCACCTTCCTCTGACTTTTTTTTCATTAGTTCCCTTGCAATTCTCGACCTTTTATTCTTCCATATGAATTTTGTTGTTATTTTTTCTAGGTCATTAAAATAGTTTCTTGGGAGTCTGATTGGTATAGCACTAAATAAATAGATTAGTTTGGGGAGTATTGTCATCTTTATTATATTCGCTCGGCCTATCCAAGAACACTGAATGTCTTTCCAATTATTTAAATCTGATTTTATTTTTGTGGCAAGTGTTTTGTAATTTTGCTCATATAATTCCTGACTCTCCTTTGGTAGATATATTCCCAAATATTTTATACTATCGACTGTTATTTTGAATGGAATTTCTCTTTGTATCTCTTGCTGTTGGATTGTGTTGGTAATGTATAAAAATCCTGAGGATTTATGTGGATTTATTTTGTATCCTGCGACTTTGCTAAAATTCTGAATTATTTCTAATAGCTTTTTAGCAGAGTCTTTGGGGTTCTCTAAGTATACCATCATGTCATCTGCGAAAAGTGACAATTTGATTTCTTCATTTCCTACTCTAATTCCTTGGATCTCTTTCTCGGCTCTTATTGCCAAGGCTAGAGTTTCTAGTACTATATTGAATAGTAATGGTGATAGTGGGCAACCTTGTTTCACTCCTGATCTAACAGGGAAAGGTTCTAGTTTATCACCATTACATATGATGTTTACTGAAGGTTTTAAATATATGCTCCTTATTATTTTAAGGAATAGTCCATTTATTCCTATACTCTCAAGCGTTTTTAGTAGGAATGGATGTTGGATTTTATCAAATGACTTTTCTGCATCTATTGAGATGATCATATGGTTTTTATTAATTTGATTATTAATATGGTCAATTATACTAATAGTTTTCCTAATATTAAACCAGCCCTGCATTCCTGGTATAAATCCCACTTGGTCATAGTGTATTATTCTGGGGATGATTTTCTGAAGTCTATTTGCTAATATCTTATTTAAGATTTTAGCATCAATATTCATTAAGGAAATTGGTCTATAGTTTTCTTTCTCAGTTTTCGATCTACCTGGTTTAAGTATCAGTACCATGTCTGTGTCATAGAAGGAATTTGGTAGGACTCCTTCAATCCCTATTTTTTCAAATAGTTTACATAGCATTGGAGTTAGTTGTTCTTTAAATGTTTGGTAGAATTCACCTGTAAATCCATCTGGTCCTGGGGACTTTTTCTTAGGAAGTTGGTTAATAGCTTGGTCTATTTCTTTTTCTGAGATGGGACTATTTAGACTACTTACTTCTTCCTCTGTTAATCTGGGCAAGCTATATTTTTGAAGGTATTCTTCCATTTCATTTAAGTTATCAAATTTATCGGCATAAAGTTGAGCAAAGTAGCTCCTAACTATTGTTCTAATTTCCTCTTCATTAGTGGTGAGTTCACCCTTTTCATTTTCAAGACTATCAATTTGCTTTTTCTCTTTCCTTTTTTTAATCAGGTTTACTAAGGGTTTGTCTATTTTGTTGGTTTTTTCATAAAACCAACTCTTAGTTTTATTAATTAATTCAATAGTTTTTTTACTTTCAATTTTATTAATCTCACCTTTTATTTTTTGAATTTCAAGTTTTGTGTTTGTCTGGGGGTTTTTAATTTGTTCCTTTTCTAGCAATTTTAGTTGTAAACCCAATTCGTTGGCCCTCTCTTTCTCTATTTTATGCAAGTAGGCCTGTAGAGATATAAAACTTCCCCTAATTACTGCTTTGGCTGTATCCCACACATTTTGGTATGATGTCTCATTATTGTCATTTTCTTGGGTGAAGTTATTAATTATGTCTATGATTTGCTGTTTTACCCAATCATTCTTTAGTATAAGATTATTTAGTTTCCAATTATTTTTTGGTCTATTTTCCCCTGGCTTTTTATTAAATGTTATTTTGATTGCATTATGGTCTGAAAAGGATGCATTTACTATTTCTGCCTTACTGCATTTGATTTTGAGGTTTTTATGCCCTAGTATATGATCAATTTTTGTATAGGTTCCATGAACTGCTGAGAAGAAAGTATATTCCTTTCTGTCTCCATTTAGCTTTCGCCAAAGATCTATCATATCAAACTTTTCTAGTATTCTATTTACCTCTTTGACTTCTTTCTTATTTATTTTGTGGTTTGATTTATCTAATTCTGATAGTGCAAGGTTGAGATCTCCCGCTATTATAGTTTTGCTATCTATTTCCTCTTGCAGCTCTCTTAATTTCTCTTTTAAGAATTTAGATGCTGCACCACTTGGTGCATACATGTTTAATATTGATACGGCTTCACTATTGATGCTTCCCTTTAGCAGGATATAATGCCCTTCCTTATCTCTTTTAATTAGATCAATTTTTGTTTTTGCTTGATCTGAGATGAGGATGGCTACTCCTGCTTTTTTGGTTTTGCCTGAAGCATAATAGATTCTGCTCCACCCTTTTACTTTTAGTTTGAATGTCTCATCCTGTTTCAGGTGTGTTTCCTGTAAACAACATATAGTAGGATTCTGACTTTTAATCCAGTCTGCTAACTGCTTCCTCTTTATGAGGCAGTTTGCCCCATTCACATTTATGGTTAGAAGGACTAATTCTATATTGCTTGCCATCCTATTAACCCCTGCTTATGCTTTTCCCCTTTCCTTCCCTTTTACCCTCCTATCCAGTATTAAACTGGTAAACACCACTTGCTTTTCACAGCCCTCCCTTTTTAGGATCCCTCCCCCACCTTAAAGATCCTCCCCTTATTTTATCCCTTTTCCTCGAAATTACTGTATTCCCTTCCCCTTAGCTTACTCCTTCCCTTTCACTTTTCAATGAAGTGGAAGAAGTTTCACCATAAATCGAATATGTCTATTGATACACGCTATGTTCATCTCCCTCCTTTCTTTCTCTCAGATATAATAGGTTACCTTTGCCTCTTCATGAGATGTAGTACCACCACTTTATACTTTTTTATGATATAATCTCCTTTCCACCTCTAGTTTCTAAGACAAATTGTACATATGTTCTTTACATATTTTTTTGACAGAAGTATAGTTCTCAAGATTTCTTTTTACCTTTTTTAGAAGTCTCTTGAGTTCTGTATTTGAAGATCAAACCTTTTATGTAGGTCTGGCTTTTTCATCAAAAATAGATGGAATTCATTTATTTCGTTAAATGTCCATCTTCTTCCCTGGAAAATGATGCTCATTCTTGCTGGGTAAGTCACTCTTGGCTGCATACCAAGTTCCTTAGCCTTTCGGAATATCATGTTCCAGGCCCTGCGTTCTTTTAATGTGGACGCTGCTAGATCCTGTGTTATCCTTATTGTGGATCCTCCATATCTGAATTGTTTTTTTCTAGCAGCTTCCAATATCTTTTCCTTTGTCTGATGGTTCTTGAACTTGGCCACTATATTTCTTGGCGTTTTGATTTTAGGGTCCCTTTCAGTAGGTGATCGATGAATTTTCTCAATGTCTATTTTACCCTCTGTTTCCAAAACGTCTGGGCAGTTCTCTTTGATAATTTCCTCGAAAATGGTGTCCAAGCTCTTTTTTTCCTCCCATTTTTCAGGGAGTCCGATTATTCTCAAATTGTCTCTCCTGGATCTGTTTTCCAGGTCTGTTGTCTTTCTGGTAAGGTACTTGACAGTCTTTTCAATTGTCTCATTTCTCTGGTTTTGCTTGACTCCCTCTTGGTTTCTCCTTGAGTCATTCATTTCTACTTGTTCCAGTCTAATTTTCAATGATGTATTTTCTTCACTCACTTTTTTTATATCTCTTTGTAATTGTCCAATTGAGTTTTTATCTTCTATGGAATTTTTTCCATTGTATTTTTTAGAGAGCTGATTTCTTTTTCCAGCTCTCTAATCTTGTTTTCCTTGGAGTTGTTTACCTTTTCCAGCTCACTAATCTTGTTTCTCAATGATTTGATTTCTTTATCCATTCTGTCTTTGAATGCATGGGATGACTTCTCCAGGCTCTCTTGCCAAGCTTCCCTTTCCTTTTCCCATTTCTCTTCCAGCTCTCTTGTGAGAGCCTTTTTGATTTCCTCTATGAGGTTCTTTTGTATTGAGGAGCAGCTTATATCCCTCCCAGGGGATACATCTGGGGACATTCTGTTCCTAGTCTCTTCAGCATTTGAAGTCTGCTCCCTCTCCACACAGAAGCTGTCAATGGTTAGAGCCCTTTTGAATTTTTTGTTCATTTTGTCAGAGTAGGAATCAAAGAAAACAAACTGACAAGAGAAACAATTGGTCTGTTTTGCGGGGGATGGGGCTGGATGGTATTAATGGGCTTCCTCTACAGACTGGGGGTAGGGCAGCAGAGAGCCACTAACAGAACAGCAATGACTGTACTGAGTCTGCGCTCTGAGGCTCCGAGAACGCACCGAGTCAGTCCAGGTGGGGGTTGGGGGTGGCCGGGCTCTGAGAGACGCTGGCTTTCTGGGGTTTTAATCTTCACCTCCAGTGTTTACACCCTCTCCACCGCTCCTGGCTTGCTGCCAAGACGGAGCATCCACACTGGGGCAAAAGCCCTTTCACAAAAACGACAGAGATCACACCCCTCCCCCTCCGGTCTGAGCTGTGTGAGCTGCCTGTCTTGCTCTGGCTGTCTGCCCTCAGTCTGCGCCCAGTCTGATTGACCCTCCCCCGAACAAACACAGACCTTTTCTGGCGACTTTCAAGGATGTCTTCTCTTGGTGATAATTTGTGGATTTCTTTCTGGGTCAAGCATTAAGTCAGAGGCTTGTCATGAAGTAAGTTCTGAGAGAAAACAAGGAGCTCAAGCAGCTGTCTGCCTCCACGCCGCCATCTTGGCCGGAAGTCTATTAAAAATATTTTAATTGCTTAAGCTAATTACAACTTGTTTTTCAGAATAGTTTTAGCTAATCACAATTCTATCAACAAAATTCTAGCATGTCTGTCTTTCCTCCAATAGTAATTGTTCTTTTTTTTTGTCAGCTTTGCCAATTAAAACATTTTTTTTAAATCAGCACAAGTGATAGATATGTTGAAAAGTCTGAAAGCATGTACAATGTATAATATCTGTGACCTTCCACCTCCACAAAGAGCTAGATTGGAGGTGTGCTCTCATACCTCTTCATTCAAGGCATACTTGAGCTTTATAATTTTGTTACATCTACTTTTGATTTTTTTGGTTCTTTCCATTTACATTATTTTTGGTTCTTTTCATTTATATTGTTATAACTACTTTGTATATTGTTTTGTTTGCTCTGCTGACTTCTCTCTACATCAATGGATTGTTGGTTTTCCCATGCTTCTCTATATTTATAACAAACATCATTTCTTGTAGTACAATAATGTTACATTATATTCATGTTTATCTATTTCCCAAACTATGGGCATCTACTTTGTTTTCAATTGTTTGCTAACACGAAAAGAGCTGCTGTAAATATTTTGATCTATATGTGGACAGTTTCCTTGAAGGTATTTATCCAGTAATGGGATCTCTGGTCAAAAAGAATATGGACAGTTTGACAATTTTATTTGCATAAAAATTACTTTACAAAATGATTGTGCCATTTTAAATTCCATGAACAAGGTATTATTTTCATTCCATAATCCCTCCAACACTATTGCTATTTGTGTCATCTTTGCCAATTTGCAGGGCATAAGGTGAAACATCAGTATTATGTTGATTTGCATTTGTCTTATTAAAAGTGATTTCAAAGAATTTTCATGTAGTTATGAATACTCTCCAATTATTTCTTTCTTATTCCTTCCCTTCTCAACTTTCTATTTCACCCCTTTTCTTCTTCCCTTCCTTCCCACCATCCTTTGGTTTCATTGTACTTCAACAAACTTATTAACTTGTTAATTCATTCATTCATTATATCTACATTTTAAATATTTGGACCACCTTTAATTTAATAAACTTTATTAACTTTAGAAAATAGATAATCAAAGTGACATGTGAAATCATGAGCACATTAGTTTGCTGACATCTCAAAATATGTCTGCTAAATCTGTAATTCAATCCATTTCAATAAACACATTGAATTCGCTGTGGGGCAATCACATTGAAGTTTACATTTTTTTAAGAAATTAGCTTTGTTCATCTAGAATCAAGTTGCAAGAAGAGACCAGAATGAGCAATTGTAATATGAGAAAGGTAGAAAATTTTCAACCTTGCCAACAACAGTAGGCTGGCTAGGACTAGTAGCAAGGAAATATTGGCTTCTCAGAGGCAGTGGCAATGAAATGGAAAGAAAACAGGGAAAAAGGACTGAGAAGGGTATTGAAGACATGTTTCATCTTTTCCAAAAGATTAATTATGTTGGATTGGCCCTGGTTTAAATATTTAGCAAATGGGGCCCCCAGGGAATTTCTCTAAATGTAAAATGAAAAGACTATTGTCTTTTGCTAGTTTTAGATCTGGGTAGATCTTTAGAGAAATAGTCCAACACCCTTTTTAATCCATGACAAGGCAAATCCAGACTTACTCCTAATACTACACAGCTAATTGGCAGATCTGGTCCCTAGTACCCAGATCTCTACATTCTTGTTTTCATCTTCCTATTGAGCCAGTATTGATTATACCGTTATCCCACATTGGTTCTATTACATGAGAGGCAATGTAGTATAATAGAAAATAATGAATTTGGTGTTAGATAACCTGGATTCAAGTCCTGGCTGTCATCACTTATATAATCTTAGGCAAATCATTGAACCTCTTTATAACTCAGTTTTCTCATTTGCAAAAGGAAGGGATTCTACTAAATATTTATGAGATCTTTTCCACCTCTAAATCTATGATCACATGACAGTGAATTTGGGAATAAACTTTCTTGACTTCAGTTTTTTCATCTATAAAGTAAAGGCCAAATAATATGTGGTTTACCTGTCAATTTCAGAACTCAATGGACAACAAGAAGGATCCAAAGAGTAAATGAATTGACTGGTAAATTGGAAAAATCACAAGAATGGGTGATAGGAGAAAATCCAGAAAGGTGAAATGTTAGAAGAATGAAGCCTTAAGCAAGATGCTAAAAACCAGGCAGGTGATTGGGGGAGGGGGTTGGGTTGAGAGGGAGGGGCTGTAATAATGGGCAGCTTGTGGGAATCAGCAAAGGGAGATGGGCAGGGCAGAGTTAAAAAGCAGATGAAATTAGGACAAGCAATCAGGTAGTCAATTAATATTAAGTATTTGTTGCTCAATAGTGACTAGAACGAGGGTTTCCTGTGTATGTGGGTGTGTGGTATTGTGCGTGTAGAGCTGTTTCTGGGGGAAGGGAGGTGATTGCATTAGGTAGAAGACAGGCAATTTATTGATGTCAGGCAGATATGGCCACAACTAATGGGGTCCCAACCACAGAAACTATACTTAGAAGTGGGACTTAAGTTCCTGGGAAAAATTGAATGAAATGCTGCTTCTCTTGATATTCTTAATAAATCTGTCTTGTGATTCTTTTTTTCCTCAATATTTTATTTTTCCAAATACACATAAATATAGTTTCCAGTATTCATTTTTGTAAGATTTTGTGTTCCAAAATTTTCTCCCATCTCTCTAATCTCCTCCCCACCCCAAGAGAAGAGGCAACTTGATATAGGTTAAATAAGTATAATGCTTTCAAACATATTTCCATATCTGTAATGTTGTTCAAGAAAAATTAGAGCCAAAGGGGGAAAAAATTACAAGAAAGAAATAACAAGCAAGAAAGCAAACAAAAAAGTGAAAATGCTATGTTTTAATCTACTTTTCAGCTTCCATAGTTCTCCATCTGGATGTGGATGGCATTTTCCATCTCAAGTCTATTGGAATTATCTTGAAGCACCACATTACTGAGAAAAGCCAAGTCCATCATAATCATCATTTAATTTTGCTGTTACCGTGTACAGTGTTCTCTTGGTTCTGCTCCCTTCATTCAGCATTGTTTCATTAAAGTTTTTCCAGGTTGTTCTGAAATCAGCTTGCTCATAACAATATATAGAACAATAATATTCCATTGTACCCATATACTATAACTTATTCAGCCATTCCCCAACTGATGGGCAACTACTCCACTTCCAATTCCTTGCCACTGCAAAAAAGAGCTGCTAGAAACATTTTTACACATTTGGGTCTTTTCCCCTCTTTTATGATCTCTTTGGGATACAGATCAATTAGTGACTGCTGTGTCAAAGAGTATGCATAGTTTTATAGCCTTTGGGCATAGATCCAAATTGCTTTCCAGAGTGGTTGGATCATTTCACAATTCTACCAACAATGCATTATTCGTATCCCAGTTTTTCCACATCCTCTCCAACATTCATCATTATCTTTTCCTGTCATTTTAGCCAATCTGAGAGGTGTGAAAAGATCCCTCAGAGTTGCTTTAATTATCATTTCTCTAATCAATGATGATTTAGAATATTTTTCATGTTGCTAGAAATGATTTTAATTTCTTCATTTGAAAATTGTCTATTCATATCCTTTGACCATTTATTAATTGGGAAATAAATGACTTGTATTCTTATAAAAATTTAAGAAACAAGGCAATATTCTCAAGGTCACCTAAAGAGAGAGTCTTGCAGCTACCTACACTCTAATTCTAATACCAATTGTGAAAGAAATGATTCTTCTGTTTGGGAGTTTCTTTTGAGACTTTATCACACTCTCTCCTTTCCCTCAACTATTATTAGATTTCTGCTTACTTCACAATTAATAAACACACCACACATCACTAAAGGATTTAGCCATCCCTCCTAGAAGTAGGTTCCAGAATATTACTTCCTTTGTCAAACGATCTAGTTTATTTTTCTTCCCTTTTGCCTGCTGGTTGACTTCATGTACCCATTCAAACTGAGTGGGGGGAAAATAGCAGGCCACATTGATCATCATCACAAGATATTTTGGGGTTTCAGGCTAGGACTATGGCTTAAACACCAAATCACTCTGGTGTTCATTTATTGACCAGCAAGCCTTGCTTGGTAATTGCTTGGGCTCTTATTGGCATAGAGTGAATGCAAATAGTAATTGTTTCTGTTTTGGCCAGAAACCCTGAGGGGTCTTTCAATGACAAATAGCATGGCATGACCATCTTGACAATATGGTCCTCTTGGAGAACTAAGGACAAACAGGAACAACTTCATCAACATTCAAATGGATAAGTAATCTCCTAATATTTGTATTCCTTCCCATGATGCAGATTACCCCCAAACCATGGATACCCACTCTGTGCAGTTCTCATCTGTGTCTTCCACTAAATTCATCATGGAATTTCTAATCAATATTAATAATAGAAGGGAACAGGCAGACTTGAAAACAATATTTCAAAGAAGGTCCCATCTTTATGATCCCACAAAAAACTTATCGAACACAAATGTCTCACTGTGAGATGCTCACTTTAGCAAAGGATTTTATTTTAGAGCTACTTTAAAGGCTCTGGTCCAACAAAATATCTCCCATGCATATGACAAAATACTTTATTATAAACAAAAATAAATGCCAATGAAACTGGCTAAACTTGTTAAGCAATAGTTTATGTTTGAATAAGTGGATTTCAACATGTGAAAAGTCTCTAATCACTTGTCAGACACTCCTTTCTCAAAAATATTTCAAGGATTAACTCCATCCTGTGGTCATATCTTTCTTTCTAAAACATATAAGATTGCTAACCACTCTGACATTTGTGGTAAACAGTTATGCCTAAAGGCAAAGGAAGGAAGCAGGTGAGGGGGCATAAAGGTAGGGCAGCTTTAGCTGAGGACTTGCCTAAACAAAATTTGGGAGTACCAGAAGTGGCCAGCCAGTGAGTATTGCTCAGTGATATGTGCAGCTCAAGGAAGCATTGCTAAAGCAATCTATTGCTCCAAGCTGGTGTTCCAGCAAGACCTGATGCCAGCTTGTTACTGAGCAGTTTGAGCAGTGATAGAGTGTCTGGGGGTGGGGAAACAGCTCCAAGAGCTTTCTCCAAGAGGAGAAATCTTAAAGGAGGATGAATTCTGTTTCAGAGGTGTCGTTTGCTTCATCAGGAATGGGCTGAGATGGAAAGCTGAGTCTGCAGGATGGTTAAATGAGTTCTCTAAGAAAGTAGCATTTAAACCTTAAAAAAGTTGCTACCTCCTTGGAACCATCTGAAGTAGTATTTTTAAAGACAGGCTGACCCAGTAATTGAGGCCTTAAGTATTCTAAGATATGTCTAGTTAATTGAAGAATTTCTCATAAATTCAAAATAATAGGGTGCAATGAATTAGATAACTACTACGAATTTGAAAAGCTTCATGCTCCAGGTGGCCTGTTATATTTCCCCATTTAGTTTGAATGGATACATAAAGTCAACCAGCAGGCAAAGGAAAGAAAAATAAACTGGATCACTTGACAAAGGAGACAGGATTGTACAACCAACTTAGTACTTCTGAGGGGGGTGGCAAAATCCTTTACTGATGTGTGGTGGGTTTATTAATTGTGAAGTAAACAGAAATCTAATAATATTTGGGGGAAAGGAGATAGTGTGATAAAGTCTCAAAGAAACCCCCAAACAGAAAAATCATTTCTTTCACAACTGGTCTTAGTTACCACTATATGCAAAGAATTAGAGGGTGGGACTCTATGTGATTTTGAGAATATTGCCTTGTTGCTTAAGACTTTTCAGCCATTTTCCTTGATTTTGAGTAATCAGCAACATTGCATTCAGGCAGCTTTTTAGAGCACAAGAAATTACTTGAGAAATCTTTGGCTATAAACAATATCCAGATTAGAAAAGTAAAGGTAATCAACACAATTTACAGTTTGTCTCTATTTTAAGAGTAATGGTTTCTTTTTGTTTTGTTTTTTTCTGCTTCTATTTGTACTCCAGTTCAATCTCTCTCTGACTCATCTCTCCTTTTTCTGTCTATGTTTTTCTGTGTGTCTCTCTGTCATTCCTTCTAACTCTGTCCCCTCCCAACTAATTCACTAATTGAGGAAAATAAGATTTTAAAAATCATTGCTCCAGGTCAATATGAATCAGAGTCAATATGAATCAAATATTCTCCAGACAATTTTTCAGATTCTGTTATCTGGGTGCTCTGTTATTCCTGGCTTTTGTGCCCCAGAGACCCTTGAACTAGTTCCTTTCCTAAATATTCAAGTTAGCTCAGTTTTTTAGTCTGCTTTTTTCTTACACAAGTCTTTAGTCATTGAAATTCCTCTCCTTTTCATTCAAAGCTCTCCTTATACCCTTTTAGTTCTTTTCAGTAGGGACTGAATGTTTAGTTCTATATATAGATTGTTATCACTATCTCTCTACAGATATATTTATCTATATATCTATATCTAGAAGAACATATAAGGAGATATTGATTTCCATGCATATAGATACAACAACAG
Organism: Sminthopsis crassicaudata; assembly: GCF_048593235.1. NCBI lineage: Eukaryota > Metazoa > Chordata > Mammalia > Dasyuromorphia > Dasyuridae > Sminthopsis > Sminthopsis crassicaudata. Next base: position 128,269,868 of record NC_133621.1, read on the forward strand.
GTGTATATACACATGTCTGTATGTATTTATACATGTATGTATAATGCTATATATATAAATGACATATATATTTATATATTTTTCTTCCTTTTAAAATTGGACGGTCCTACAGAAAGACACAACCCTTTCTAACTCTAGTTATGTTTTTTTTAAATTAATGCTCAATTTTGGATAAAGATAGCAGATGGATATCCTATAGTCTTTTTTTTTTAAGGACCAATCCATGCAAGTGATTAAAACTAGAGAAACACATGCTACTTGCTATTACCCTTTAAGGACCTTTTACAAATTTTAATTAGCACAGAATGTGTTACCCCATCTGTTTAAATAAGCAGGCCACATGGATCATGAAGAATTTCAATTCATAATGGCTATCTAATTCATTACATGCTATTATTCTGAATTTATGAGAAATTCTTCAATTAACCAGAACCTTCTATGGGACAGGTTTTCTTTACTTACACAGGAATTAAAAAAAAAATTAAAGATCGCATTACAGATTTATTTTAAAAAAGTAGCAGCCACATTTTCATCAGTATTTCCCAGGAATTTAAGTTCTACCTCTAAGTATAGTTTCTGTGGCTGGGACTCCATTAGCTGTGGCCATACCTTTCTGACATCAATTAATTGTCTGTCTGCTGCCTAATGCAATCACTTCTCTTCCCCCAGAAACAGATAACCCTGCACTCACACAACCACACACCCACATACACAGGAAACCCTCTTCCCAGTCACTATTGAGTAAGACATATCTAATATTAATTGACTACCTAATTGCTGGTCCTGGCTTCATCTACTTTTTAATACTGTCCTGCCCACCCTTCTTTGCTGATTCCCACATACTGCTTATTTTTGGAGCACTCCCCTCCCCCCTCAATCCAACTCACCTCCCATCTGACCTGCCTGATTTTCAGCATGTTGCTTAGGGCTTCGTTCTTCTAACATTTCACCTGTCACTAATTCTTGTGATTTTTCCAATTTGCCAGTTAGTCCATTTAATTTCTGGATCCTAGTCTGGCTTCTCCTACTGCTCAGTGAATCCTGAGATTTACAGGTAAATTAAATATTATTTGGCCTTTACTTTATAGATGAGAACGCTGAGGTCAAGAAAACTTATGCCCAAATTCACATCACGTGATCATAGATTTAGAGCTGGAAAAGATCTTAAAACTATTTAACTTAATCCCAGCCTTTTGCAGATGAGAAAACTGAGTTATGGAGAGATTCAATGACTTGTCTAAGATTACGTAGGTGATGACATCCAGGACTTGAATCCAGGTTATCTAACTCCAAATTTATTATTTTCTATTGTACCACATTGTCTGTCATGGAATAGGACAGTGTGAGATAATGATATAATCAATACTTGCTCAGTTGGAAGATGAGAACAAGAATGTAGAGTTCTGGATACTAGTGCCAGATCTGCCAATTAGGAGTAAGTCTGGGTTTTCCTTCTTATGTGTAAAATGGGGTTGGACTATTTCTCTAAGGACCCAGATCTAAAACTAACCATCTTGGCAATAGTCTTAACTTCTTTTTACATTTAGAGAAATTCCCTGGTGGAACCATTTGCTAGATATTTAAACCAGGACCAGTGCAACGTAATTAATCTTTTGAAGAAGATAAAGTATATCGTCATAGACTTTCTCAGAACTTTCCCCCTATCTTCTTTCCATTTTATTTTTATTTTCCAATGTTTCCTTGCTACTAGTCCTAGCCAGCCTATTGTTCTTGGAAGTTGAAAATTTCCTATTTCCTCATATTACAGTTGACCATTCTGCTCTCTTCTATCAACTCTGTCCTAGATGAACTAAAGTAATTTCTAAATAAATATAAACTTCAATGTAATTGGCCAATGTGTTTATTGAAATGGATGGAATTCCAGATTATATTCGTTCAGCAGACATATTGTGAGACAAATAAGCAAACTAATGAGCTCATGATTTCACATGCTACTTTGATTATCTGTTTTAAAGTTAAGAAGCTTATTGAACTGAAGCAGCACTTCAAATAGTTATAGGAATATAGATATAAAGAATCAATCAATAAGTTAATAAAATGAATGAATCAGTAATCATTTCTTAAGAATCTATGTGTCAGATGTTATGCTATCTTGAACTTATAAATATACACAAACACAAAAAGCAATAATCCCTAATCTCAAAAAGAAACAAAAATAGAGATTAATATAGATAGCATTTTCTCCTAGAGAAAATAACATGTATATATCAAATAACCATAGAGGTAATTCATGTCACCCACAGGCAGTAACCTTAAAACAATAAATGACATATAAGCAAGAGAAAGGGCAGAAAGGACATTACTAAGTAGGTAGAAGCTGGAGCCCAGAAAGTTGATTGGTGAACAATGGCAGCTACATGGCATAGTAGAAAATGTGAGATTAAATTCTGCTTCCGACCCTTATTAATTTATTAACATCTTTTAGCTTTATTTTATTCATCTATAAAAAGAAAAGAGCCAAGACTAGTTTCCACTGATTTCTTCTTTAGCTCTGCATTGATGACCCTATGACATATTTCTTTAATCCTATGACAGCCCCAGAAAAGACACCTGAATGTAACATAGGCTTAAAGATGGAATTGGGTTGGGAGTAATGTACAATTGGCAGCTGTCCCAGGATGTGGACAGAAGAACACAGAATGGCTGATACTGTTCCCTCTTATGGATCCTTATACTTTTCTCTTATTTGCATAGACACCTTTTGGTTTTAAAAAAGAAGAGTGAATAATTTGGGAATTTCAAAAACAAGAACAAATCTAGTCAGATGGAGACTTTCAATACTCCTCAAATCATATCAAACAGGGAACTGCCTATTCTTCGTGGTGCCGCTTCTAACTCTAGTTGCCATCTAGATTTATACTTTGAGAGAAGCAAGGGCTTAGAGGCAGAAAGGTTTGTAGGGCTCTCACTTCAGTAACTGCCTTTCTAATCCTCAGCATGTCCAAGGCACATGGTACAGGGCATGGTACATATTCTTTTTTTTCATAGCACAAGGGAAGCTGTTTTGTTTGATAGGTATAGAAGGGTAAGGGAAGATGATTTATATTTATTTTTAATTACAGTTCCTCTCATGTTTTCTCAGTGTTTCATGTGAATTAAATTAATCTCCAACATTATATAAGCTAATTTCCAATATTATATAGTAACATATACAAAGAAGGCAGGAAAAGTGATAATAATGTTAACAACTCATTTCTACAGACTTGTAAAGTTTACAAAAAGATAGCCTTGCAACAATCTCGGGAGATAAGTAATACAGGTAATGAGAGATAATTTTACAGATGAGTAAACTGAGGCTCCAAATTACTTAATCTTACCATCTCACAGGTAGTCAATGTATAAAGCAGGATTTGAGGTGAAGTATTCTGAATCTAAATCCAATTTTCATGTTTTCCATTCATTCTATTGGACTCTGAAGGTGATGGATAGAAGCTGAAAACCTCATTCAAATTCAATTCACTCACAAGTCATGATATGGTCCTCCTTGAGAACAAATATGAAAAGCAATAAGGATTTTGTAGGCAGTCTTTACATAGAGAAGACTTCCAGAGCAGGTGATGTGAGTTAAACCTTTTCATACATAAGCTTATACATGTGCCTCACTACTATGATGACCAAAGTTTAACTCTAGTCCTCTTGCGGATGTGTATTTGTAGGAAGGATTGTACCAGGTTCTTAGATGATTTTGTATTAATTGTCTTTACTGTGTTATCTGAGAAGAGTAGTAGCGGCTGCTGTGAGAACCCAACTAGACAATAAAAAAGTTGGGAAATGTTGCTGGTATTTTTCTCCTCCTTCTACCATCTTTACCCCCTCCACTTTTTTTTCCAAAAAATCTAGGACAATTTACTTTTATTCTGCATAGTTTTCATTTTTTGATTTATTGAAATATAGATCTGAAAAACAGGCTTATGTTTTAAATGGAGCTCTTTGATTATGGCTTTAAACCCAAATCATTCTTAGTTTCCTTGATGGGCCAACACTAGGCCCAGCCCAAGTCTTTGTGGCTCATTTTTTAGGTTTTTGATATCTTAGAATGAGTGTAAAGAGTACTTGTTTTCTGTTCTAGCCAGAAACTCTTGAGGGTCTTCCCCTCTGGGACTGATATCTTTCAGATGATGAATTGAGTCCTCTTTTAACTCATTTCTTACTTACCCCTTAGTCATTGGATGGTGGACAAACTGAGACCTGGGGAAGATATTAATTTAGAAAGACCAAGGTTATCTACTGCATCTTGAGACATGGCTACTCATCTTGACTTTTGTCTTGCCACTGGATTCTGATGACTTTGAAGGAAAGAGTGAGGCTGATGCCTCATGAAAATGCAATTAATTTGAAATTCAAGACATCCTAGTGATGTCATCGGTCCTTTTTGAGAACAAAGGACAAATAAGTACTACATCAAAAACAACATTCTCACATTTAGAAATCATTTTTAAAATTTACATTACCTGTAGGTGACAGAAACTATCACAAAAGTTATTGTTGTTTTTGTAAGTATATATATGCCACTTTTTTCCTTTGGGAAAAATTGTGCTTTATTTATTTAGTTAAATTTATTAATGAGGTCTCTAATTAAAAGAGCTGAACTCAATTCATCAAGCACATTGAGAGCCTGCTATGTTCACATCTCTTATTTATACCTATTTATACATGATATGTAACTTCCAAGGCAATTTTTAATTTTTCTTTTTAACCCCAATGCTTATATATAAGCCTGACATATAATGATTAATAAATGCTAGTTGATTGATCGAATATTAGAGCTAAAAAGTTCTTAAAGATAAATTATCTAGTCCAGGACTTCTTAAACTTTTTCCATTCATTACCCCTTTTCACCCAAAAATTTTTATGTGATTTTGCATATATAGCCATAAAAATAGGTTTACAAATCAAACATTTACTGAGAATAAAGCATAATTTTGCAAACCTCACATTCAGTTATATATGGGGTCATGAGTCACAGTTTAAAAAGCTGGGATCTAGTCCACTAGGGTTCCAGTAGGGATTGGGGAAGAATGAGGTGGAAAATAAGAACTACTTATTGGTATTAGTAAGGCAAGAAGATAATTGTACAATTTGTCACTTCCTGAATCAATATAATCTTCCTCAAATGTCAATGTCTTTGACCCTAAATATTTATGAATTATACACTTCAAAAACCAATATTCTTGTTTATGTTTTTAATCCAGAATGAGAAATGAATTGTGCCTACACTAATCACTACTACTAATCATATCTTCTATTGTGAGGAAAGCCAGTGTTTGGAAAAGATCACCATGTCTTCAGACAATTAAGATTAGGGGTCAATTCTTCTGTTTTTTAATTAATTTTATAATTATAACTTTTTTTGACAGTATATATGCATAGGTAATTTTTTTTTTTTTACAACATTATCCCTTGTACTCATCTCCTGTTCCAAATTTTTCTCCTTCCCTCCACCCCTTCTCCTAGATGGTAGGCATTCCCATACATATTAAATATAGTATATCCTAGGTACAATATATATGTGCAGAACCGAATTTTGTTATTGTTGTTGTTGCAAAGGAAGAATTGTATTCCGAAGGTAAAAATAATCTGGGAAGAAAAACAAACAAACAAAAAATACTCACAGTTTACACTCCTTTCCCAGTGTTCCTTCTCTGGGTGTAGCTGATTCTGTCCATCATTGATCAACTGGAAGTGAGTTGGATCTTCTTTATGTTGAAGATTTCCACTTCCATCAGAATACATCTTCATACAGTATTGTTGTTGAAGTGTACAGTGATCTCCTGGTTCTACTCGTTTCACTCAGCATCAGTTGATATAAGTCTCTCCAAGCCTCTCTGTATTCCTCCTGCTGGTCATTTTTTACAGAACAATAATATTCCATAACATTCATATACCACAATTTACCCAACCATTCCCCAATTGATGGACATCCATTCATTTTCCCGTTTCTAGCCACTACAAAAAGGGCTGGGGGAGGGCAATTCTTCTGCCCATAGCAGAGACTAAAGGTCCCAGCCAGGGAGCAGTAAGTGTATAGGAGCAAATTCAATTAGATTTAGTTCAAAGTCTTTCTTTGGTGTTATTTTCCCAAGGGAATTTACACATTAGTAAATCCTATTTCTCATAATCTGCAGAGTGAAATAGTTGACCCTCACTGTTCCTCTTTAAATTGGGACACCAAAAATTGTGGTTTATGAAGGTTATGGAATATTATTGCTCTGTAATAAATGACCAGCAGGAGGAATACAGAGAGGTTTGGAGAGACTTACATCAACTGATGCTGAGTGAAATGAGCAGAACCAGGAGATCACTATACACTTCAATGCTGTATGAAGATGTATTCTGATTGAAGTGGATATTTTCAACATAAAGAAGATCCAACTCACTTCCAGTTGATCAATGATGACAGAAACAACTACATCCAGAGAAGGAACACTGGGAATTGAATGTAAACTGTTAGCACTACTGTCTTTCTACCCAGGTTACTTATATCTTCGGAATCCAGTTCTTACTGTGCAACAAGAAAATTGGATTTACACACATATATTGTATCTAGGTTATACTGTAACACATTTAATATGTATGGGATTGCCTGTCATCTAGGGGAGGAAGTAGAGAGAAGGAGGGAAAAATTTGGAAAAATGAATACAAGGGATAATGTTGTAAAAAAATTTCTCATGCATATGTACTGTAAAAAAATTATAATTATAAAATTGATTTTTAAAAATCGGGACACCAAAATAATTCATAAACCTCCTGTCCTAGTTCCATGGTACTTCTTCATGAAGAGGGTATTGTTTCTTAGAAATGTTATTAATATCTCAAAATGATACTGAAACATTTAAAACAAAAGCAATTGGCTGCTTTATGGCAAACACACCAGGAAAGGCCCAGAAACAGATAATTGGGAAGATAGCTGGTACATTGCATGAGTTTCTGGGGGACCCCTACCCATAGGAAAGCTCTTACAGACTTCAAAGAGACAGGGATCATTAGGAGCACTAGACAATGATGTCTCTAGAGGAGTAAGTGAACATTTCATCATCTAAGACTGGTACAAAGTAGAGAATGGGTGAAAATCAAGAGGCTTGTATATCTGGACACGTCTTTGGGCAATACCTTTGAATGTTTTGCCTAAAAGTACATATGTGCAATGATTTTGACTTCTAGCAGAAAGGGATATGACCATCATAATGAAAATAGGATAAATTTCCTTTGCCTACTACCTCTTCTGTTTCTCTGACATGATAGCTCCATTTTTGCTGGGCAAATATGACTATAGGGGACACTTAAGTGAGGGTAAAGGGATTATAAATGGATACAGTATGGATACCAGCTCTGAAGTCGAGGACCTGATTGCAAGTTCCACTTTGATGCTTATCATATGTGTGATCTTGGGCAAGTAATAATATCCTTATTTTCCTCAGCTATAAAATAAGGGACTAAATTACCTAACTCTATCTAACTCTGCTCTCCATGGTAGGAAAAAGTCCTGAATTTGGTGTCAGAGGACTTGACTTAGATTCATGGTCTTGGTATGATTTTGGTTAAATCAATCTCTCTTTGCCTGTTTCTTTATCTGTAACAATGAGGGGATTTCATAAAACAATGTCTAAGGTTCCTTCCGGCTCTAAATCTGTGATCCTGTAATCTGAATTGCATTCCCCCAAATCTAAGAGATTGTAAACAACCTCTGCAGACATCTTAAAGCAGTGATATGTTTATCCCTGGAGGTCTGAGCGTAATACATATGAGAAATCACATGAGAAGGAGAGGGGGCACAGCCTGGAGAGTTAGATTTATTCCAGGCAGAATTCTTTGATTTATGTATAAAAAAAAATCTTATTAGTAAGGAGACAGAACTCACTCCTAAGCAGCTTAAAGTAATAGCATAATTTTTTTCCTGCTGCATGTGTATAAGGATAGGCAAGCTTAGAATGTGGGCTGAATGTACTGCACCCTCTGGGGGTGTATTCCAACTGAAAAAGGAAAAGCCAATGGGAAGGTGCCTCAGTGATATGCTAGCACATTTTATCCACACTTTATAGAAGTCTATCTATGTGTGTATATTTCTCACCGTTGTTTCTTGGAATCCATAGCTTCATTCAATGTTCACTTTAAATACTGTCTTCTGTAGAAAACCTTTCCCATCCCCCTAGCTGCTACTGCTTCCCCCTCTAAAGTTAGCTTCCATCTACTCTCCATCTACTAACTAGTTATTTACGTATTGACTAACCAATTGGAATATAAGTTTAATGAGAGCACACTTTTTTTTTTTGGCCTTTCTTGTATCCTTAGAATTTAGCATAATATGTTGCAAATAATAGATATTATTCCTTGTTGTGACTGGTAATTTATTGGTAATAAGGCTTTGTAAATGCTTTTTAATCAATTGATTTGTTGAAATTGACTTTTTTAAACTTTCCCTGGCTAAGGAATTGTGACTTAATCTTTAGTAATTGGGATTTCTCTGGATCATCAAAAATCCTAAATATACGTCTTTGAGAGTTGAATATTGGATTTCCAATAATTCTAGGAAAAGAAATACAGATAATTACTATACTATATTTAAAACCGACAAACTTTAGAACAAAATGTATGGAAATGGATCTATAAAAAGTGTTTCTTGATTGATTCAGTAGTAACTTACCTTTGCTATTTACCAACTAATGACAAAAAGCATGAGATTTTTAAACCATTTTTGTGTTATGGATCCATTTGGTATTTTGGTAAAGCCTATGGAACTAATAATTCCTTCTCAAATGTTTTTATATATGAAAAATAAAATCTATGGAACTACAAAGAAAACAAATTATATTGACATACAGTTATCAAAATGCTTTTTAAAAAAAAAAATTACAGATCCTAAATTAAAAACCTAGGTGGGATAGTGGAAAGGAAAGGCTTGTTCTGACACTTAATATCTGTGTAACCATGGACAAACAATTCAACCACTAGGAACCTCAGATTCATCATTTATAAAATTTGAATCATCCATAGCACCTCCCTCACTGAGTTGTTGTGATAATCAAATGAGTTCATGTCTGTAAAACATTTGAAAGTCTAAAGTACTATTTAAAATCCAGCTATTAAAACTGGAAATAATCAAAGATATGTACCAAAAGTCTTAGTGCAAGTAATGTACTGACACTTTTAGGACATTCTCTATAAATGTTGGCTTGAAGGAGAGACATTTAAGGACAATATTATGCTAGTTGTTTTAAATTGTCTGAAAGGCTAACACATGGAAGAGGAATTCAACTGCAATTACTTGGCCCCAGAGGGAAGAACTAAGAGCAATTTTGGCCAAAGAAAAACTTCTTAACAGAACTTTTCCAAAGTTAATATGGGTTTCCTAGAGAGATATAGGTTCAATATCACTGGAGATTTTCAAGTAAAAGGCTAGATGTAATGGAAAGGGTTCTTTGTCATTTTGGACAAATTATTTTTTCATATTCCATCTAGCTCTGAGATTCCCCAGTTCTGTTGTTGTTACCATTACCCACCTGACCTGGAAGACTTGAGTTATCTCATTACAAAAAGAAAAAAGCGGATGAAATAATACTAATGGCCCTTTTAGATCTAAAGTTTATATTTGACCCACTTGCTGGTAAATTAAAGTAAATGCACATCTATGTACCAACCTATTTCCATTGAATACTGATAAATGAATTCCAATTTGCTATTACTGGGTTAAACTTAGAAACAATATAAATAAGAATGGCACGTTGTCACAATATCTAGGCATCACAGTTATATTAGCCACTCATAACTGTGTGAAAAAGAGCATCTAATTATTTTTATTATTATTCCCATTGCACAGATTTAGCAACTGAGACTAGGAATGTTTAAATAGTTTATTCATGATTACAAAGCTAGTAAACAACACAGAGGTATCAAACTTAAATAAAAAGTAGGGCTATTAATCTATTCATAAGAATCCTTGAAGACCACATGTTGGCCTAGAAAACCCTATATTAACATTATTTATGTTTTATTTTAGTCTTTATTTTGTTAATTAATTCCTGGTTACATTTTAATCTAGTGATCTGCACTAGGAAGTATGTGGGCAAGCAAGGTGCAGTGAATAAAGTCTTGGGGCTGGAGTTGGGAAAAGTCATCTTCTTGACTTTCTAGTTGTGTGATCCTGGACAAGTCACTTACCCCCATTTGCCCCAGTTTCCTCATCTGTAAAATGAGTTGGAGAAGGAAATGGCAAAACACTCCAATATCTTAGATGCTAAGAAAACCCCAAATGGGGTCACAAAGAATCAAATATGACTGAAACTGAACAACAACAAAACTCTTGCAAGAAGAACTTCTACTAAGATAAGAAAAATCCATAAAAAGAATAAGGAATGATTTATATTGGCAGAGTTTTAGGAAATTATGCTACTTAATGCTTTATTTCTCTGATCCATCATTTCCTTAAGGAAAATTAATGCTTCTAGCTCACTGTTGTTGTGTTGTTTGAATAGCATCAGATTCTTCATGATCCCTTTTGGACTTGAGCCTTTCAGATTCCATTCTTGGTGTTCTTTCCACAGAATTATCCAGCTGCCCCATCCAGCTCATTACTGTCCCTCTATAGGATAATATGTTGGTAAGCCTTCTGATGCAAACTTGAAAAAATTAGGCAAAGAATACACAGTGGGCCCTTGGCTCTCTGAACTGCCTAAAGACCAGAAAGGAATAGTTGACATGTATGTGTCCCTTGTGCTGAAGTAGAGTAAGGGAGAAACCATTGTCATTATTTTGATCACCTTTACCCACCCTGAGTACAAGTGAATCTGGAGAGGCTATTAGCTTTTCTTTTCTATCCTCCTTCACACATCATCATTCCTCTCCTTTATTTTTTCTCTTTCCTATCTTTCCCTTTCCTGTCCAAAGTCATTATAGGACAAGGGAAACATTATAGTGATTACTCTAATACTTTATTCTCAAATGTTTAACTGGTACCGTCAAAGTGGCCTGGAAATCTGCTGGCTCAGATCATCAGTTCCCATATCTAGGTTGCATTTGTTACATTGGTTCCACAAACCAATTGCCACCAATTCTCAAGTAGGAGAAATATTACGGCCCAAAGATTTAGAGTTTAGATAGTTCAATAGCAAATTGGTTTGAGGGCTAACTAGAGGAGTAGTATAATGCAGTGGAAAAAAACAGAGACTCTAGATTCAGAGGAACTGAGTACAAATGCTATATTTATTAATTACTACTTGTGTGGCATTGATCAAGTCACTTAACTTTTCTGCTCCTCAATTTCACCATTTATAAAACAAAGGTATTGTGCTAGATGTCTTCCTAAGGTTAATTTTATCACTTAATCTATGATCCTGTAAAGTGACCATTTCCTTTCTAATAGTCCATAAACTCCTCTACGATCGATTACAAATACTTTTGTTTGGCATTTAATTCCCTTGGAGCTTGGCTCCAAAATATACTTCTAGCTTTATATATTGCTTTCTTATATTTCAGAGGCCTTAAGTCAATTAGACTTGGGACCCAATTTGACAAGAGGCCTAGTTGTAGTTCTAAGGTCAATGGGAGACAGTCTGTCCAAGGCTAGGCATTGGTGATAGGAAGAGGGGAGTATCACTTCAATCCTTGTGATAGGCAGACCTATCCATAGCTACCTTCCTACTGAAATGGAATTTAAGAGTGAATTAAACACAGTACCTCACTAAGGCTATATATTCTTCCCCACACCAATCACATGGCACCCATGTGAATGGGCAGGGATACTGTTGGGAAAGTCTACCATAAAGTTCACAGTTACTAAAGATAGATCTCAAGTCACACATTTTCCCCAAAGTGAGGTAAAAATGGTAACCATGTACATTCCAACTAATTCATCTCAGATGAGTATAAAGGAGTCCTCCAAAAAGTGATTCATCATGGCAGGAATATTTTATGCCAGATTCTGACTCAGAATCTGGAAGTAGCTTATATACTCTGTTTGGTCCTCCTCCCCCACTAATTGGCAAACTTTTCTCTCTGTGGGAGTGTCAAAGGTTTCCTTGAGTGACCAGAGATGCCCTTTTTATTGTGTAATATGGGGATATTGTCTGTTAGAGAGGATGCCAAAAAGACCACCTTGAAGAATTGTTTATGGGTAAAGATCCATGAACAACTTTGACTAGGTCAGGAAACTTGGGAGATTCTTTACCTGCCAGATAAAAAGTATCTGAGAAATTTTTAATACTAAGAGCAGGGCTGTTACATATTAGTACAATATAAATTGAAACTTTAGGTCCTTTAAAATCTCAAATGTATCTTCAAGCAAGCTTAATTTTTCAGGAATGAAGCACAATTGCCATGACAGCTTCATGATCTGATTCATGTCCCCGATTCATGATTCATGTCCCCTATTTTGGTTTAGTGGCTCACTGGCAAGTATGGATGCCATTGCAGCTTCAGCTCTCTGGGAAGCCATTTAATATTATCAGGCCTGTTAAATGCCTGGGATTGGGTGAAGAGCAACTGTAACATAAAAACAAAGCAGGAGGATTGGTGACCAAGTTCATCAAAAGCCAAGGATCTGAGAATTGGTTACTGGAAAGCCAAAATTCAAACAGAGAAGACAGGATCAAGGTAGGGCATAGGATAAGCATTGAAAGGGACCTTAGTAGTAATCTAGTCCAACCAATTTTACAGATAAGAAACAGAGGCATAAGGAACTACTTGCTTAGCCCAACACTAGACAATTCCTGACTCATAAGTATTAAATGCTAAAGCTAGGTTTCAAACCTATGTCTTTTGATTACAAATCCATCATTCATTTCCCTCCGCCATAATGCTGCTTGGAAAGTACAGAAAGCATTATGAAATTGTCTATTGGACTCCTCAAAGAACTCCCCAAAGGATATGACAATAAAACTTTTATGCAAATAAGTGAGATAGAAACTAAAATATGCAACTCTACCAAGGAAAGATTCAGAAAAAGTCAAAGAAATCTTATTTGATGAAAAACCACTTTCAGCAGGATAGAGAGAAGATAGCTTTTTTTTCTACAACATGAAAAAAAGGATCTTGATAGTCATAGGTGTATAGGGAATATAGACTAGACATGGGAGAATAAACTGTGTTTATGTGGATATAGGAGAAAAGAAGAGAATAGTGAATATAGGAAAAGAGGGAAAGGGCTTAAAAAAAAACAAGAAAAAACTAAATTTTAGAGAATCATAAATCCTAGTCCTCTCTTTGCCTAAAAGCCTTGTCCTTCTTAGTTTCATAAACTTGACCTCAACAGCCCCAGCAGGATGCTATCCCAAACTCAGCAGCTGCCACAATTCTTTGAGAATCTACTTTTTAGACATCATCTAGGCCAACATTTTTTATTTTATAGATTAAGAAACTGAAATCAAGATATTTAAGTTACTTGCTTAGACTCATCCAAATATCAGTAAATTCAGGCAAGTCTTTGTGGAGGACGTTGGGACTAATATTGTGCCTTGAAGGATAGGTAGGGTATAGAAAGATTATAAAGGTGGAGAAGAAATACATTCTAAGTAATGAGAGCAGGGATTGGGAAATGTGCTTGGGATGTGAGATGAATAAGCAGATAAGTCTACTTGGTTTGAAGGGAGATGGTGGAATCTTGGGAAATAAAATTGTGCGGGGATAATGGTCTCTTCTCTCATTTCCCCACCATGCCTTATAGTCTCTTTCATCTCATTCCTCTCCTCCACTATGTCTCATGGTGTCTTTCTCCTTCTTATAGCTAACTGACTCTTTCAGTATGCTAAATGCCTTTTAGGATAGTCAATGCTATACTCTCACCTCATGGAGTATTTCCTTTCTCTTAGTTAATTGTGAATTTTGCTAGGAAACTTATCTTTTCCATCACTAATTGTTAAAAAACAAAACAAAACAAAACAAAAAAAACCCTTTCCTTCCTAACAATAATGTTTTCTCAATTTTATTTCATATTTACCATTCCTGCTGTCTATTGCTTCTCTTCATTTTGTCTGTAACCTCTTCTAAATAAACCTACCTTTTGCCAACGAGAATGGCCATCTGAATTCTTCATATGACCAAAGAACCCCAACATTTAGTGCTTACATCAGTCTACAACAGTCTTCTCCTAAATATACCTACCTTTTGCCAACGAGAATGGCCATCTGAATTCTTCGTATGACCAAAGAACCCCAACATTTGGTGCCTACATCAGTCTACAACAGTCTTCTCCTAAATATACCTACCTTTTGCCAATGAGAATGGCCATCTGAATTCTTCGTATGACCAAAGAACCCCAACATTTGGTGCCTACATCAGCCTCAACATTTTTGGTGCTAGCCCAAACACATCATTTGGCATTGTAGCATTTGCCAATATCCAAAGTATAAATTCTCTCACTGAAAATTTGTACTTAATTATTGATCATTTGCAATTATAGAGAAGTCTATAGATAATTTAGTACAGCAAGTAATCAAAAATTAATTCTGATTTGTTTATAGAATGAATCAATATCTTTTACAATTGGTTCATTATTATTGAAAAACTTCATAATTATATTTTTCAGGCTTATCTTAATTAGGTTGCATTCTCCAAGTATAATCCAATAGTCCAGGAACATTTTCTGTAATAGGATAAAGCCAGCATTCCATTTACTAAATGAGACATTGCATTAGAAAGTACTTTATAAACTATAAAGTGCTTTATAAAGTATAAAGATACTATTAAAATTTGCCACAGATAATTTATATAGAAACATAGCTCAAATTTCATTATGGCAAGAATCAGTGTGACTCTGTAGAAAGAGTTCTGGGTTCCTTGTCAGAGACCCTGGATTCAAATCTTTCCTCTGTTACTTACTTATCTATGTTATCTTGGGCAACTCACTGGTTTGGAGCTCCATTTCTTTATCTGTAAAAGGAAGAAGAACTTGGACTAGAAAACCTTTGAGGTCCAGATCTAAATCTATTGAGTTTTCCAAAAGTCTGTTCAAATTCAACTAAATATATTGAGTACCTACTGAGTGTCAAGCACTGAACTAAGAAATGTGTATAGAAAGAGGGTTAAAAAGGCAATTCTCCCTGCCCTCAGGAAACTCCCCTTCAGTATTTCATTCTGGAATTTCTCTGTATTATTATTAATTATTATGATTACTGTTATTATATTAAAAAGGAAGCTATTTCCTAGGACTTGGGAATCTGTTGGCTATGCAAAAATTGTTGTCATATTGGAATTTAAACTTCTACTAGTTAAAAACTTAGCGTGTGATCATTATGTTAAGTCAAATTAATCTTCCTGAAGATAAAAGTTTCAGCTCTGATACTTGCTTAAAAAAACCAAAAGTTTAAGTCTGCTCAAACTTGAACAATAGTGCAACTCATAGGCAGGGTATTATCCATTTTGATAGTATGCAGGAGGTGGCATGTAAACTTGATCCCCTAAGCAAAACATTTGCATTAAGTAAGTCTGTGAACTTCGTTTCCATGGAAACATTAACACTGATGGAAGTTGTTTTGTGTGTGTGTGTGTGTGTGTGTGTGTGTGTGTGTGTGTGTGTGTAATATTTAATTCAAAAGCATGATATTTCTTTCCTAATTCACGGGGGAAAGGAACCCCCCACCCCAGGATTCACTTTGAAAGCCACATACTTCATAACAGTGATAGGATTATGACTTTCAACTTTGTGATACTAGAAACTATTATCTTTGCCTCAGAAGAGAACAAAGCTCATTTCTCTACTATGAGTCTTGAACACATTTCCATCTTGAGTTGCAATGTTACCAAGAAAAGAAAACTGCCAAGTTAATATCAGTGTGGCTAATGGAATAATTTTTAATTGATTATGCTTGGGATAGTAGCATTTCCAAAGCCAGAAAGGGACTTTCTGGTGGTTCTAATTGGATATTGCAGATCAAACTGCTTCATGCTAATAAATTCTTCTGACACTTTGCCACTGGGACATTAAATCACCAAAGCATCCATGTCAAATGAAAAAGGCTGTTGAAAGTAATGGTATTAAATAGTGGATTTAGGCCTTGTCACCAGCTTTAGGATGTATTTTTGATAAGATGCTGGATTTATATATTAATGATTGTATATCACTCCTCCTTCCTAATGCGTCTCAGCTCCATTCCACAGAAGGAAGATATTAAACCTCCAAGGACCATTTCACTGAGAGAAGTTTTCAAATAAATCAGGGAAAATGAGCACAGCCTATTTCCGGAGCAGGGTACATCATTTCTGTTTGACAGAATGAGCACGATGTTTGCTTGTTTTTAATCCAATGAAATCCTTTAATTTTTTTTTCTTTTTTTTGCAAAGCATGGCTTGATAAAATGCAGAAGATCGAGTTAATAATATATGCAGGACAATATTTCTTCAAAGTGTGAGGAATAAAAGGGGAATGGGAAGCTCCCAAGAGTCAGATGTCCTCCCTTTAAAAAATGACAAGTTGCTACCTTTTAAAAAAAAAATCTGTACTTCCTTGAGGAATGTCAAATTCACTTAGTCTCCAATGTGCATGCTAAGATAGTCTTTGTTCTGTACCATTTCGCCATGGGTTGCAGGCCTCAAAAGGAATGAAGTTCAAACAAGTAAAAGAATTAGAAACAGCTCGGTTCCAAAGTTACATATTTCCAAAGAACATAAAATATTCTCTTAGTATTGCTGGGCAAAGGTATTTTTCCATACCCCTTAAGAGAATTCAACTTGGGCTCTAGGAACCTAGCTTCTTCTTTTTCTATTCTACACAAGATTTGCTCTCCTTACCCTATTTAGTGACTGATTACATTCTGCTCTATATTTAAAATCACAGATTTGGAACTGGAAAAGCCTTGAGAGGTCATCTAATTCAACTCTCTCAGTTTGCAGCTGAGGAAGCTGAGTCCCAAAGGTTAACTGGCTTGTTCAAAGTCACAAGCAGCAGAGATGAGAATCAAGCTTAAGTCATCTGGCTCCATATTATAGTAGTCTTTGTACTAAACAATACTGTCTTCAGGGAAAGAATGGAACTTCAAATGAATTAAGACAAAGCATATACTGTACTTGTACTTTGATGCAGAAACATTTTGAAAAATCCAAAAGAAAAAAAAAGAAAAATATAAAAGGAAGCAGTAGGGCTTAAAAGTTTGTTGGTCGAAGCATGAACACAACATTCTTTAAAGATTGTTGGAATAGAGGTTTCTTTTTTTTTATTTGATAAGAAAAAAACTCAGTGAAGAAATAATTATTTATTAGTCCCTGACACTGAATTGGATAATTGATTGGAAATCTAGGAATCTAGGTTTTTGAAACCATCTCGTCTAATCTCTTTATGTTACAGATGAAGAGCCTGAGACTTAAATCTTCACTATATATTTACCAAAGCACTTTCCTTACTAATTATGCTTTTCTTACCCCCTTATCATATACACTATTATAAGCTTTCTTGGTGAGAAAAAAGAAGAGTTAAATATAAATCAAAGAACAAGCTTTCTTGTTAATTAATTTTAATTTACACACTGATTATTTATTAAGGACCTGCTATGTGCAGATCACTGTACTAGGTATTGTAAAAGCAGACAAAAATGACACAGTCCTTGTTCCTCCTTGAAGGACTTTGCATTTTAGTGGGGTGATGTCATGTATACAATATGAGGTATTAAAGGAGAAAAAAATTATTTGTCATAGCTCAGAACTAAACTGAGCCTTGGGGGCCAACTTCATGTAGAGAATGAGAGATGGATAATGACTCAGAAGAAATGGTACTTTATCCTCATTAGTTTCAATCCTATACTTGACCAGTTTTACTATAAACAGTTGAGGGTTTTGGTGTGTTTTATTTTACCATTTATCTCTTTGCCTTTTCTGTGCTACCTTAATTTGAACACTAACAATATTCAATGCTTGGCCAATCTGGCCATCTCAAGCTGTGGAATTGCTAGAAACTGCTGTCTGGGTCTACTATATTTTAATGTCATATAATCCAAGCTGGAAATGTATTATTTTGTGGCAGTAATCTGAAAGAATCAAAAGAAGGTCCCCAGTGTGTTGTGTGCATCTTCTGTGGAGGATTTATGTGAAAACATTGTCAAGTACTAAATTATTCCAGATAATAATGAATAGAGGGCTTTCATTCTGTATCAGTGAGGGGGTAACCATGCTGATGAAAACAGAGTTTTATCATAATACCTATTATTATTATTATTGCTATAACCATTATTATTACTTTTTTCAAAAGTTTAGAGATATTCATAATACCCAACATGAAGAACTCCTACTCTACAACAAATGAGACAAGAATAAAAGAGCATGAAATAAATTTAAGCTTATTTTTATCATATAATTTTCCTGCTCAGAATCTTATAGTAACCTTCTGTTGACTTATTGATAAAATCTAACTTGGTAACATTTGCTTTCAATGAGAGGTAGTGTGATATAATGTAAGATACATTTGGGACTTCATTGCAGGAAGATCTGTCTTCAAACCCCACCTCAGACACCAGCCATGTGATCCAAGAAGAGTTACAACTTTGCTTAGCCTCAGTTTCCTTATTTGTAAAATAGGGATGATGATAATAGCATTTCCCTCATAAAATCATTATAAGGATCAAATGAGATAATTCTGTATATACTAACATACATATGGATGTGAATATGGATGTGTTTTCTCTCATAGAATATAAATTCCTTGAGGGAAGGGAATATTTTATTTATGTCTTTGTATTCCTAGGACTTTGGCCAAAGGCCTATATTTGCAAATATAGCAAATATTTAATAAATCCTGTTGATTGATTATACTTTTGTATGTAAAGTACTATACAAATGTCAATTTTTAATATTATTAATATTATTCAGTTTTCCATTCCATATTTCCATCTTTCTCCATCCTTCAGTTTCCTCTAAAATTGTCTCATCTCTCACTACTCCTGAATATGATCTCTATACTTGCAAATCTCTTTACTATTTTCTGCACATGACTTGCTATTTTCTGCCTCCAAACATTTGTTCCTGGTGTTTCATCTATATAAAATTCCCTTTTATATTCTTCTCCCCACCAAAACCAGATTTTTTCTTTATTTAAACTTACTTATTTCTTAATGCTTTCTCTTTTTTGTTTAGATTATTTTAAACTTATGAATAAAATAAACATTTTATAACATAGTATAATACAAATAATGTACATGAAACTTTATTATATACAGCTTTTTATATGCAACTTATTATTTATAACCATATACAACTGTTATTTATAAAACACCTTTTAAACATATAGTAAACATCTTGTAAGTTTCTTTTTTTTTCTCCTTTTATTCTTTCTTTCCTCTCCCCTGCTTTAGAAATGGCTACCATTACAATACTCAGACATACACATGCACAATTATATATATATATATATATATACATATATATATATATATACACACATATATATACCCTACAGATAATGTGCATATGTATACACATACACATATGTATGGATGTAAAAATCCTTTTCCGTGGGCTTTTATTTATCATTCTTTTTTTGGATACAGAAAACATCTTTTACATGTCCTTGTAGTTAATTTGTATATTTTTTAATAGTCAAAATGACTTAGTCACTGAAAGTTGTTCTTAAAACAACATTGCTGTTAACTATATATAACTCTCTCTCTTGGTTCTGCTCATTTTGTTCTTTATTATTTCATGTAAGCTTGCTTTTCTAAGATCATTGAGCTCATCATTTCTTACGGCACCATAGATAGTATTCCATCACAATTATATATTATCCAAATGCTTTCTTTTATTGATCTTAGATGACTCTAGTTGCTTCACTTACTAAAGCACTCCTTAGGATAAACATCTCCCTCGCCTTTGGAAGATGGCATGAGACAGTGAAAACAGAGGCAGATTTGGAGTTGGGAGATGTGGACTCGTATTTATCCTCTTTTACCACCTGTGTAACATTTTGAACAAGGCACTTAACTATTTTGGGCCTTGGTTTTCTCCTGTATAAAACAAGGAAATAGATTAAATCTTCTTCTTTTCTTTTTCTTCTTCTTCTTCTTCTTCTTCTTCTTCTTCTTCTTCTTCTTCTTCTTCTTCTTCTTCTTCTTCTTCTTCTTCTTCTTCTTCTTCTTCTTCTTCTTCTTCTTCTTCTTATTCTTCTTCTTCTTCTTTTCTTCTTCTTTTCTTCTTCTTTTCTTCTTCTTCTCCTTCTTCTTCCCCTAAGTCTGTGATCCTATGGTATGTTTTTCAATGTAGATTTCTCTTTATTCACTGTTCTCCCTTTTGAAAATATTTTTCTCTAGAACAGAAATTGTGCTTGTGATTTGGGTTGCATTTCTCCATGTTTTTTTCAAGGAATAGGTAGTAGATATTTCATTACCAACATGGTAAGAAATTGGCCCAGCTGGTAAAGTGGCAAAGGGATACTTTGGCCAAAATAAATAGTTTGAATGAAACTGGTAATGTGATAAAAGTGTACAATACTTCCAGAGTGAGGAATCAACTTTTAGCTTTTCTCCAACAGAAGAAATATTTATGTAGAGCTCCTTTAGGGATGATGTCACTGGGGTATAACAGCATCAGAAACACTAAAACAGGAAATCTTTTCAGGCAATTTTTTTCCAATTTCAAAGTAAAAAAAATTCAAGAAAAAAAGCAAAGAAACACTTTTGTAAGTTAAAGTAAGAGCACTATACATATAGGCCTCCTCTATCAGAAATCTAGACGTGATTTAGGTATTTTCAAATATGCAGGTGTTTCAACTCATGTAGACAAAGAACCTGGATATTCAGATCAGTTTTTTATTTTGTTTTGTTTTTCATTGGGGAAATTTGGCATTATTTGGACACAAATACAATCAGTTAAAGCATCCATCTGTAAGTAGTATAAAGGAAGTCTTTTTGTACTATGTGATTATTTTAACTAAAATCCATCTTTGCACAAAACAAATGCTTGAGTGCCTTTAAAATTGTAGAACATTTGACGCACATTTCATATGAATGCACTTGGTCTGGTCTAATAGCTCTTCCAAATTTCAAAATATTAAAGGCACACGGTTCTTGGAGTCAGGAAGTCCTATGTTCAAATCCTATATTAGACTACGATATACATATATCTGGCCACTGGATCCAGGTGGCTCTGGAGGGGAAAGTAAGGCAGGTGACTTTGTACAGCCAGGAGGATTGCAGGTGACCCTGGATGCAAGGAGAGACCTTGACCTTTGACTGAGACCACACCCATTCAGTGATTAAAACTAGGTAGCAATTAAAGCAAAATTGAATTCCCTTTCTCCCCAAGTCAAAAAAAATAAAAACCCTAAAACTAAAAATCTAAATAAATTTAAAAAAAAAACTGGATGGGGAAGATGCTCAGGATTTCTGGTCAAAGCAGAAATGATTGCTATTTGCATTATGTCTGAGTCAATCAGGATCCAAACTATGACCAAATGGGACTTGGTCTGGAACCTATTGGTTGCCTCATTACTAATGGAAATAATAATACCACCTACCTCATTGTGTGATTGTGAGGACAAATTGAGATAATGTATAACATGTCAAGTGGGATATATGTGTGTGTGTGTGTGTGTGTGTGTGTGTGTGTGTGTATAATTCCTCCTTTACTGTCACCTGCTTGAGCCCTACCAACTATGTTCCCTTTTTTTGATAGGAAGATAATGACTGACATCACTAGATCTATTTATTTACTTCACATCAGGTAGCTTTTACCTGGCAATATTTATCTAAAAGATATATTTCCTTTCTGGAGTATACCCTGCCTAGCACAACCTTATAGAATCAAAACCAAATTTCTTTCCTATGTAGAATTGGTCCTACCAAGTTCACATCGAGATGGCTTCTCCTCCAGAATAGATTCTCGAAGGTAGCTTTGAAAGATTGTTTCTTGCTCCCTGGGACATTGATACTATACTGACAGAACACCTAGCCAGGATTCCTATGACTCAGTTTCCCATGGTTGAAAACCTGAACTGAGTTGTTACTGAAAGTGGACACTGACAGGATTTTTTTTTAATGTCTCTGCAATTAAAGGGCCTTCTCTTCAACACGTGGTTAGCAAAGTAGCAGTGATTACAGAATGCTTATGAATACTCCACAGTCTGTCTCTCTCTTACCCTTCTCTTAAACATTATAATTCTCCTGGAAGCAGATCTCTGGCATTTTCTTCCACATACAGAGATGCCATATTATCCATAGCATCCTCCGCCTGGAGATTCCATCTAAAGTGCCCTGAGCATGCCCCAAACTTCCAACACTCATATAAAGTGATTTGCAAACCCTGAAGTACTAAATAAAGGCTAAGTATCTAGTTAAGAGACATTTTTTTCCTCATAAAGCATATTATGTATTGAGGTGCTAGTATCAGGATGATGATTTCACTGTCATTGATAATGAGCACATTCTTACCTTTGGGTACACACAAGGAAACCAAACCTGCCAGTTCTTTTATTCAATTCTCTTAGGAAAGAGTCAGTGGGATTATAAACGGCAGAGAGAGAATTCAGTCTAGGTTCTTTGTCTCCAAGTCCGGCTCTGTCTCTGCTGTGTTATGCTGTTTCTTTTCATTGTGTGGCCAAAGGGGAATTCTCTGGATGGAAAAAATTTAGTGGAGAGAAGAACAGGGCATTGGGAGCTGCTTTCAGAGGCAGGAAGGCCTGGGTTTAAGTTTTGCCTCTGACATATACTGGCTGTGCCATCCATTGCAAGTAACATAACTTCTTAGTAGTCTAAGGAACTAAGACCATAAATCCAGAGAAAGAACTAATTATATTGATTAAGGGACTACCTTCATGAGGGAATTCATTTTATCATTGAATCCACAAGTTCAACTCTTGTCCTTACTGAATGAAACCAATCCTGGGTTGTGCTATCATAAAGAAGATTATGTGATCAAAGTTTTATAATTAATTGCACAGGGCAACAAATAACATATACTCTGTATGTTATACAGATTATAAGTGATATAGAATTTTAAAGAAGATTTCCTTCTAATTTGGGTGATCAGGAAAAGCTTAATGAAAGAAGCAAGATTTGAGCTGGACCTTGGAGTATGGATGGAATCAAGATAGGTAGCTTGGTGATATACATGCTGTATACATGAAAATCAGGGAGACCGGAGTTTAAATACTGTTTCAGACACTAACTATGTGACCCTGGGCAAGCACTTGACATCCATTCCAGTTTCTTCAACTTTAAAATGGGTTGACAATGCCTATTACTCAATATTATTGTGAGGATAAAATGAGATATTTATAAGTATGTAGTAGGAGATATATAAATGCTCTTCTTATTGGCTGGAATCACTTCTGAATTGGGAAACAGCATGAGGCGCAGCATAAAGAAAGCATAAGCTTATTCAGCAGATGAGTAAAACAATTTGCCTTGGAATAGAAGATCCATATGAGATGCTACTAAGAAATGAGTGGAAACCTAGATTACAATAAGATTACAGAAAGCCTGTCTAAGAATTGTAGATTTTGAAATTAATAGAGAGCAATTGAGTAGTTTTGAATAGGATATGAGACAGTGAAAGAATGATGATTACTGACAATTATGTCTACTTTAGAGGTTATAACTATAAATAAATATAAAATAAATAAACTTTCTCATTTGATCCTTACAAAAATCCTGGAAAGTAAGTCCTGTTATTATAACATTTTGATAAAGGAAGAACTTGAATGGGAGAAAATTTAAGTGACTTTCCTATGACTATTTGACTAAAAAGATGTTTAAGGCAGGATTTGAACTTCATTCGTTTTTACTCCAATGCTAGCATGCTATATGCATTGTTCCCCTAGCTTCCATCAAATCTGATATACTTCCTGATATATACTAATAAGCTTCCATCCCACTGATATACAAGGTAGATTGGATAGGCAGAAGCTTCCTACCATCATTCTTCTAGATTCCTCTCTTCACCACATCAAATTTCCATTCCATTCTATGCCATGCCATGCCATGTTGTAAGCCTTTTGGAGTAATCAAAGCATCTTGGCTTCTAGGAACCGTATTTCTCTTCTACAAAAACAACTTTATGCTAGGATTTCTAATCTGTTAAGAAAAGAAAGATACTTTCATCTATCACATTTCTCAGAAAACAGATTTTCATCTGTCATGTTTGTTTCTTTGTTTTTAGGGAAGGGGATGCCTGAGCAAAGGCAAAGAGAAAAGAAGACAGAGAGGAACAGAAAAAAACAAAACAAGGAAGTAGACAAAAAACCTAAAGAAGAGAGCATATTTTGCATATGAAGAAAATGTTGACAGGCTTAGTTGGAAAATTTCTTTCTAGAGTGTATCTAATTCTTACCACTTTACTGTTGAATAAGGGAGTGATAGGGCTGATGCATGATTCAAGGATTGTGCCTTCTTAGGGGAAAAGAAGCTTGTTCCAGGTTAATTAGAAATTCAGCAGAATGCCAAATCTAAGGAACAAGATTAAGAGGTGGGATCAGAGTTCATACTAGCAGTTGCAAAAGTTAAGGACATGTCAGTCAGAATAAATATCCAATAGACAAAGAAGTACAGAAGTCATGGATAAAATGATAGTTTGACCCACTAAAGGTATTCTTTATTTATGGTTTCAGCTGCCAGCTGCTTACCCTCCTCACTCCACTGTGATACCAAATGCTAGCTTTTTATATGATGAACACACAGAATAGAAATCAAATTGCTTACTGAAGTCCAGAGAGGTTACATTGCTTGTCACTCTATCATAAGAAGAAATTAAATGGTTCAGGTGTGATTTGTTCTTACCAACACCATATTGATCACTCTAGTAGGTGACTATAAATTGATTGATTTATTCAGGTAACTCTCCATTTATCTAAGTTAGATGCTCTGATATACAATTATCAGAGTTGTCATTTTTGTTCTTTAAGGGAAAAAATGATGGGCTATATACACCTTAGCAGCTATTTCAGACAACTCATGTCTTTCATGAACTCTCAAATAATAACTATTAGTATTTTTAGAACCTAGAATTCATGGTGATAATACTTCAATACTTCAATGGATCTATGGTTCTTAAGGAATAAGTGAATATTACTGGCATATGGACCCAGAATTGAAAGAAAAAAAGAATGGGATAGATGTCACTGGGAAATCACACAGTTTTTTTTAATAGTCCTAAATGTTTACCATAGTTGCTCTTGTTCATGTTATACCATTAGTTGTTCAGAAAAGATTTCCCCAAATGTACTGGAGGCATCTCTCTAGGTTTCTTCTCCTCCTTCCTCCTCTTCTTATTCTCCTTTTTCCTCCTTCTTCTTTCTTCTTCTCATGAGAATAATTATAGAAGTCAGGCTGACATGTTCTCTCTTGCTCTTGTTACATAATCATATCATTTTTCTGATCAGACTTTTGTTTCTTAGATATTTCTACACCATAAATCACTGTTGTAATATGCAAAAGACTACTTAAGGCTATCACATTCCTCTCCATTGGCAGTCAAGTCATTGATAACATTGATTCTTTAGAGGGTGTGATGTTTCATCATAGACCCATCATCACCAGAAGAATACTTGAATGGATTTGTTATGTCATTGATATGGGTATCCCTCCAACATTGCTAATTACAACAGCTCTTTGCCTTCTGATGTTGTGCAACTCATTCACATCCTCAGAAACTCCACTCCATTTACAAGGTAGGCTTTCCTCCAGATCTCTTGACATTGTATAACTATCAATGAAATACAGAGGATTTTTAACAATTATGCTTTCGAAATTATTAGACCATCTTCTGATACCATTTAGACCACTGATAGTAAGTTCGTATATAAATGGGAGCTACTAACCTAAATATAAGGATCCTGTTGTCTGCATACTAATTTTAAAAATCCTATGTTAGTACAATGTTTTGTTATATTTTTACTTATTATATTAAATGTTTCCCAATTATATTTTAATCTGATTTGGGCCAAATTTGTGAGTATTTGTGCCACAAGCTGCCTGAGGGGTTATATTGTTGACATGTTTGCTTTAGATGATTTCTCTTGCAAAATTCTTGTTCAATAATGTGTTACAGCCTATTTGTACCTATCATATGCTCCTCCACACTTCCTGCTTCTTATCTTTCAGGTGATAATTAACTTTATTCTTCGAAATATGATATTTCTTAACATATATAGTTTCACAGAAAAATATTGTTTTCAAAAATAAATCTGATAAATCTGAAAAGTATTTTGAAATTTTGCTAAACATGTGATGAAAATGTCCTTTCCTGTTGACACAAAGATCCATCTGCTAAGTATATACCCCAACAGATCTGTGATTAAAAAATGAAAGTCCCTTTAAAATATTTATAACAGTGTTTTTTGTAGTCACAAACAAATAAATGTCTACCAAATGAGGAATGACTAACCTAATTATAAGTTCATGAATATAAGAGAATGTTGTTTTGCTGAAGGAAGATGAATTTGATGAATGCATAAGACCATAGGAAGAATGATGCAAGTGAATTGACCTAGTGAAGTAAGCAGAACCAGGAAAATGCTGCATTCAGTTACTACAATGTTGTAAATAGAATGACCAAACAACCGGTATGCTGTGAAATTATAGTTGCTGAGCCTAGAATGAAGAAGAAAAATGAGAAAGTACTTCCCCAACTTCTTTGCAGAAGTAGCATACTTTGGTTTTACAATACTGGATAAAATGCCAGGCTTTTTCCTATGTTTTGATTAGTTTTTTTTTTAATCTATTTTCTCCCTTATTTATTTTTTGTTATAAGAGATGGCTTTTTTAGAGATAGAAAGAGGAAAAAATATTGGGGAAAGTAAATAATATAAAAATTTAAAAATTGATAATTTTTTAAAAGATGCATCTTTGTTTTAGGGAGAAGCTTAAGGGCATTAAAAGAACTGCTCAATTTCCTAGAGATAATCTAGCCTCCTCTTTTAGATTTGTTTTAGTTTTAGGCCCAGTTTACTGTCCATTGGTAGCACTGATATAAGATACTATATATGCAATGATGAATAATCTCAATGAATTTTCCATTCAATTACATATTAAGGCACTTTATTCTTTGCATTTATATTTTTAATATCTAACAGTTCCTGACATGTAATACATGCCTAATAAATACTTGTTGATTAATAGAAAATAATCACTTTATCCACTTGATTTTTCCTGTTTAGATAATTAGTGATTTAAAAAATGACCTATATCTTCACTCTCTTTATATATATATATATACATATATATATATATATATGTATATATATATATACACACATATATATAATATACATATATGTATATATAAATACACACACATAACTAATTGTTATGCAACTCAAAATAGTCTTAGAGAGTGATAGGGGCACTAAGAGGCTAAATGACTTTCCCGGGATCATACTGTCAATTATGTTGGGACTTAAATCTTGGTCTTTCTGATTTGAAGGTCAGCTCTTTGCTCATGATGCCATTTTGTCTCTTAAGTGATGCTTATAAATTTCATTTCAGAGGCTCTGAAATATTTTGAGGCTTAATGCTGTCAGCACAATGTCATCCACAAATAGGAGAATATGAAGGATTATTTGATCCAGAGAGAATTGCTCTTCTATTTGGATTCTGCAATGGACATCCTCTGATGATGGGGAAACATCTTTTGTTAAATGTATAACTATGGTTTTCTGTCTCATTTGCCAATTATTATAATATTATATAATGATTGTTATAACAATCAGAGGATTGTTAAATAAAGTTATTTCTATTGTTATATCTTTCAAGCAATCATGTGTGTTTTAGATATGTGAATGACAAACACATTGTGGGCGAAGAGTCTTTCAAATGACCTTTTGTTCTACCAAATCATTTTTTTCCTCTTCCAAAATAATAACCCCAGAAGAGGGCTATAGTCTTAGAGGGAAGTCCAAATTTGTTTGTTCTGCTGTCATTGACGGTCTTTATAATTCCTCCCCCCAACCATTGCCGTTTTTCATCTATCTATTGTTTCCTTTTTACTCTTATTTTAAGTACCCTCAGGATTACTTTGTTTAGTTGAGTTTCTCGCCAAAGTTTTCTGAATCTGTTTCTCTGTCTACTCTTTTTCACTGTTCTAAATTATTTAAAATCTTAGAAACAAGTTATAGAGTAAAGTAGTTTTATTAGGTATCTCTTTTCACATAGCAAGGGAAAATGTGTTTGCAGGTTGAAGTGCTTTATAGACTCTTTTGGTCTTCTTATTGTGGTAATTGGTTTGAGGAAGAGTATCCAGACATTATTTTATTGGTATAGGAAACTCTCAAGAAAGGAATTTTTTTTCAGATCAGAAATTCAGGCAATTATAGTCTTAGATAAGTGAATTGAAAGGCTAAATGATTTTCTTGTCCAGGGTCATATTGCCAATATGTGTCAGAGGCAGAGCAGAAACCTGGGTCTTTCTAACTCTAAGACTAGTCTATTCTACAACACTGACTTTTTTTTTTTTTTTTGCATTGGTTAAATTATGCAAGAGAGCCTAACTCATAATAGTAGGTTCTGATATTATGTACCAGTAAAAATTATTTTACCTGTTCACATAAATGTAATATTTCATTTTATGTTATGACAATGTTTGTGGTATCAACTTTCCTGGTCACTGGAAGAATATTGGCATTAAAAAGATATGGCTTTGTGTTAAAAAGTAGTTTAGGGTTAATGAAAGTTCTATTCAATTTCCCAAGTATAGTCCCAACCAGTATAAGTTCTAGATCAGTCCACTGTCCACCTACAATGTCTATGCATCACCTATGTAATGATAGGCTAATTCAATGGGGACACTCATCCAACTATCTGGACAAAATGCATTCTTCATCTACTTATTGTTTTTTTTTTCCTAGTAGAATACTGGGCTCACTTCTTCTGAGTGCTTATGGAACTTATTGAGGAAGTTTTATGATGTTCTTGGACTTGATGCAAATAGCACAATATTGTTTGCAAATAGGAACATTTGATTTTTTTTTTGTTGGCTACACAGAATCACTCTCCCTTTTGCACTATGCACTATGGCATTTTAATTATATAGTTCTCTCTATTTTCATGCATAACTTGAAATTCATAATCACAGAGTTGTAGAACAGAGTTTTCTCATTGTGTCTATCAAGGAAAATTGAAAATTCTTTAAGTTTTCATAAGAGACCCTTGGCAAGAGGAAAGTCTTCAAGGTTGCTTTTTGCTCCACCAGATCAAATGTTATTTTATAATCAAACAATGGAAACTGTGGAATCTTGCATTCTCAATACCTTCCAAATAGTTATGTAGTTAGAGAAAATGTGGTCAAAGTTGCACATGATTCTCTGTGAAAACCTGTCTCCTGTTATTGCTATTATTACTCCAGAGGAGCTAAGCTATGAGGCTATGTGCTCCCTAAGCTGTTTCTTCACCCTCATCATTTTTAGCTCTTCCTATATCTATACGCTCTCTCAATACCACAGATTCCTCTCTTCCTCTAAAACTAAAATTACCATTGCTTCTGGAAATAGTGTGTTAATGGGTTATTCCATTTTTCCATATGCCATCTTTGTGGCTTTCTAGTTAGTCAGTCAACCAGCATTTCTTAAGTGTCTATTATGTGCTAAGTGTTGGAAATAGAAAGAAAGGAAGAAAGAAAGAAAGAGAGAGAGAGGGGGGGGGGAGGGAGGGAGGAAGCAAGGAAGGAAGGAAGAAAAAAGAAAAACAGTCTCTGCTTATAAAAAGATTATAATTTAATGGGAGAGACAATATACAAGCCAACTACTTACAAACAAGATATAGAGAGTATAAATTAGGAGTAATCTCAGAGGGAAAAAATTAAGATTAAAAAGGACTGGAAAAGGCTTCTTATGCAGGGGAAGATTAACTTCTTGTCATTATTCATAACATGTATGTAAATACACATAAACATAGGACACACATTATTTGTGTGTATATATAATGCTATGCATATACATGGGAATAATGATAATATATAGAGCTTACTATGTGCCAGGAACTGGCCTAAGTGCTCTATAATTATTATGAATTTATAAATAAGGAGCATAGAGCCAAAATGGAAGAATATGGGCAACAACTGAGCTGAACTCTCCAAACTTTCTCTTTTAAACAAATTTAAAATAACTTTCCAAATCAAAATTTTAGAGTGGGAGAACCAACAAGAAGTCGGATTAAGGCAATTTTCCCAGCCCAAGACAATTTAGGAAGTTTGTAGAAAAGATCTGTGATACTGAGATGGACACTGATTGGGAGTGTAGCAGCAACAGTAACAGCAATGAACTTTAGAGGTGGCTGTAGAAGCAACAATTTCAGAAGCTCTTAAATCAGAGCTAGTAAGAGGATGGAATAAGTGGTTAGAAGATCCTTTACTGGCACTGGATATAGCTGGCACTGATGAGCAATTTTGTTGCCCATTCACAGTTCTGAGTCACACTTACAGGGCAGAGCGCTTTTATGGTCACTCAAGGGAACACGAGTCCTGGTTACAGTTCCAAGGCAAAGAAGAATTCTAGCATTTATGACTGCAGGTGAGAAGGAACCTGGTCACAGTTCTGAGGCCCAGAAGGGCTCTATACAGCTACAACAGAACAGCGTCCTTCAATGATATAGACCAGAGCACAGATTAAGAATGCAACAACTGTATCTTTCCTCAGATCTTCCCCTTACAAGCATCAAACTTGTAGTTCCCCCTGGAATTAGATCTGAAAATAGTAGTGCAAAAAAAGCTTAAAGCTTGGGCCACTGTTTTCTCACCCCAAAATGAACAGAGCCCATTAATATAGAGTTCAAAGTTATGAAATTGGCTGGAAAAATGAGCAAACAATGAAAAAATAAAGTACTAAGGTGTCAAGGAAAACCAAGAGGAGAACTCAGAAAAAAAAAAAAAAAAACCCAAAAAAAGTCTAAAAAAATTGCTAATTGGCTCCAAGACCAAGAATTCTCAAAAGAGTTAAAGAAATCAATAAAAGTAGTAGAGGAAAAATTGGGGAAAGGATTGAAAATGATTAAAGAAAATTATAAAAAAAAGAAGGTAAAAGAGGTACCAAAAATACTAAAGAAAATAACACTTAAGAAAAAAACAATCCAGAATTGGCCTAATAGTGGGAAAGGGGGAAAAAGGTACAAAAATTTACTGGGAAAAAAAACTCTTTAAAAAACAAAATTGATCAAGTGTGGGGGGAAGATACAAAATTTCATTAAAGAAAATAATTCATTAAAAATAGGATTGGATATGTGGAAGTTAATGACTCTGTGAAGCCTCAAGAAACAATAAAACAGTCAAAATGATGAAAAAAATAAAAGGAAATGTGAACTATCTTATTGGGAAAACAAATAACCTGGAAATTAGATTAATGAAAATAATTTAATAGTTAATGGACTGCCTCAAAGACATAATCGAAAAAAAAAAAAGAGCCTAGACATTGTATTTTTAAAAATCACAAAGGAAAACTACCATGATTGATACTTTATTTCTAAAGAGTAAAATAAAAATCAAAAGAATCTACAGATTACCTCCTGAAAGTTTTCAAAGTGAGAAAAAATTCCAAAGAATATGATAGTCAAATCCAAGAGAAACATAAAAAAGTAAACATGAAAGGGTAATTACAAGACTCAATCATAATCATAAATACTCATTAGGGTTAAATTGTTTACATTCCTCTATGGGAAGAAGATATATTCAACTCCTAAAAACTTATCATTATTAGGATAGTTAGAACAAGTCTACATAGACAAAGGGTATATATGAGTTGATTCTGTGGTATGATTTTTTTTTAAAATAAAGATATGAAAAAGGGAGAACAAGAAAGACAGAGATAGCAAAGGAAAATTTTCTCATATAAAAGGCTTTCAAGGAAAAGTTTTTTTATAGTAGAGGGGGAAATGGAGTGATCAGTACTGGAGTAATGGGAACTTTGAATACAACTGAAGTAAAATTTTCTCAACTTTATCTTTTTTAAAAAAATATGGATAAGACAAAATGTTTTACATGATTTCACATGTATAATTAACAGCATTTTGCTTGCTTTCTCAGTAGTTGGAGAGAAGTGGAAGGGAGGGAAAGAATCTGTCATTTAGTCAAAGGATATGAACAGACAATTCTCAGAGGAAGAAATTGAAACTATATCCACTCACATGAAAGAGTGTTCCAAATCACTACTGATCAGAGAAATGCAAATTAAGACCACTCTGAGATACCACTACACACCTGTCAGATTGGCTAAGATGACAGGAACAAATAATGACAAATGTTGGAGGGGATGTGGGGAAATTGGGACACTAATACATTGCTGGTGGAGTTGTGAAAGAATCCAGCCATTCTGGAGAGCAATTTGGAATTATGCCCAAAAAGTTATCAAACTGTGCATACCCTTTGACCCAGCAGCGCTACTACTGGGATTATATCCCAAAGAAATACTAAAGAGCGGAAAGAGACATATATGTGCCAAAATGTTTGTGGCAGCTCTTTTTGTTGTAGCTAGAAACTGGAAGATGAATGGATGTCCATCAGTTGGAGAATGGTTGGGTAAATTGTGGTATATGAAGGTTATGGAATATTATTGCTCGGTAAGAAATGACCAGCAGGAGGAATATAGAGAGGCCTGGAGAGACTTAAATCAACTGATGCTGAGTGAAATGAGCAGAACCAGAAGATCACTGTACACTTCAACAACAATACTGTATGAGGATGTATTCTGATAGAAGTGGAAATCTTCAACATAAAGAAGATCCAACTCACTTCCAGTTGATCAATGATGGACAGGGGTAGCTGCACCCAGAGAAGAAACACTGGGAGGGGAATGAAAATTGTTAGCACTAATATCTGTCTGCCCAGGTTGTATGTACCTTCGGATTCTAATGTTTATTGTGCAACAAGAAAATGATATTCGCACACATGTATTGTACCTAGACTATATTGTAACACATGTAAAATGTATGGTATTGCCTGTCGTCGGGGGGAGGGAATAGAGGGAGGGGGGGTAATTTGGAAAAATGAATACAAGGGATAATATTATAAAATATATATATATATATATATATATATATATATATATATATATATATATATAATAAAAAAAAGAATCTGTCATTTAAAATTTAAAAATAAATCTTAAAAATAGTAAATTGATTTATTTAATTAAAAAATTAGAGAAAATAAAATATATATTGTCATATTTGGTCCTCACAACAACCCTGGAAGGTAGATGATATTATTATTATACTATTTTATAGATAAGGAAATTAAGGCAAATAGATGTTAAGTGACTTCCCAGATTCACACAGCTAGAAAGTGTTTGACACTAGATTTCAACTCTGGTTGGTCTCTCTCTATCCCTTCCGCCTTCCCTCTCTCTTCTCCTTTTCCTTCCTTCCTTCTCCCTGTTCCTCTGCCTCTCCATGTTCCTCTTTCCCTTCCTCTCTTCCTCTTTTTCTTTTTCCCTCCCTCCCTCTCATACTAGTATTTAGCACATTTGTTGTTCATTTTATTCTCACAACCACCATAGTAGTAGATACTATTATTAATTCTTTTTTACAGATGATGAAATTGAGCCTGAAAGATAAAGTTTATAAGTGTCAGAAACAGAATTTGAATTCAAGCAACCCTAATTCCAAGTCCTGCACAAATTTCTTCAGTATGTGTATAAATTATTTCAATAAAGATAAAATAGCATATATGTGAATATAGTACTTCTTTTTTTCCCCTTAACTGTTCTACATCCTTTATTCTTCCAAATATCTTAAGACTTGATCTGTCAATGTTTTTAAATTCCTTTTGCTTCCAGATCAGATTTCTTAAAAATATATTTTGTTTGTTGAATCTATCTTCTACCACAGCCTTATTACATATGACTCTCCATGTATTCCATAGTCAAGTCAATCTGGCCTTTTCATTATTCCTCTTTATAAGGTGCCTCATTTCCCCTCTCTATGTCTTCACATTGGCCATATCTCATGGGGCCTGCTCCTAGTTTCCTGATTTCCCAAGCTGTTAATGTCTTTTATACCTCACCAACCGAAACAAACACTATCTCTTTTAAATTCCTTTAAAAGACAAGCAGTTTTAAAATCTCTATTTACTTTAAAATGCATACATTTTTGTATGTTTCTTGTTTAGGAAGTCTATGGGCCATAATTTGATATAGTCTCTGACAAAATTAAATAATAGCTTTCTTTTTTTTTTCATTTTTGGTTTGGTACTGCTCTTTATTTCCTCTACCACTGCACAAAAATAGAAACTGCACAAAATATAAAGAATGAAAAAACACACATGAATGAATACTGGAAATATAACATATTCAAGTAGCCTCTTATACTCACTGTAGAAAAAAAAAACCAAACTTTTTTATGAATCTGCCAAACAGATATTTTACATTGAACTTGGACCTTCACTGTGAGCAATTCACAAGTTCTAGATCTACTGGTAAGGCAGGGCCTGGTTTTCTTTAATCTTTAGGATTCTTTTGCTGTCAGTTCTCTCAAGTGTGTTGTTAAAGAAAATATTTTTCTAAATTGTCTGTACTTGTTTCTGGAACTGAAGAGTTCTTAACCAAGGATTTCCAATGAGATAACTACTCAGGCCATAAAGGTTATTTCTCAGGATTACTAGACACTGACTTTTCTTCAGAGAAGGAAACAAAAAAGGTAGAAGATAATCCCAACAACTGGAGAATCTTGGAACTTCCATTCTCGCATTGCATGTAAACATGTTTTTCATGGCCATTTAATATTGGAGGATAAGGGAAGGAATGGAGAAGAAATCCCTTTCTCCTTATTACAATCAGTCCTGAAGTAAATGAGAGATAAAATTCTTGAGACTTATCTAAAAGAGATGAATGGAACTACTCTGGATTTTTTAAATTTCATAGGAGGAAAGTTGGCCAATAATCAGGAGATCCATTTACCTTAGATTAATTAGAGAAGCTCACCTAAAAAGGTCCATATCTTTCAGCAAGTAGTCAAATGTGATGTAGCTCAATGAGAAATGTTCTAGTATACACATAACTATCGAACAACCAGTGTTCAATCATGTATTTGTAATCCATATTAGATATAGCAAATTATATATTCTCTAAACATTTTAAATATAACCTGTCCAAAAATAGAACTCATCTTTTTATCCCCAAACTATCCCTCTTCTCAATCTTTTTATTTCTCTTAATTACCTCCATCCTTCTAATCTTCCAGGTTGTCAACTTTGGCATTATCCTTGAATCTTCATTCTCCATCCAATCAGTTGCCAAATTTTACCATTTCTACCTCCATAGCATCTCTCATAGCCATTATTATTATTAACTAGTTTTCATTGTGTTCAGCTGTGTTCTTGGCAAGAATATGGGAATGGTCTGCTGTTTCCTTCTCTCCATTTCATTTTACAAATAAGGAAACTGAGTAAACAGGATTAAGTGATTTACCCAGGGTCACACAATTAGAAAGTGATGAGGACAGAACTGAACTCAGGAATAGGAGTCTTCCTGACTTTAGACCCTGTACTGTATGTACTACAGCATTACCTAGCAATCTTCATATCTTTTCCCTTCTCTCTATTCAGTTTAGGCCTTCATCATCTTTTACCTATAACTATAATAGCTATAATCTCCTAATTTATCTACCTGATGCAAATCTTTTCTTTCTGCAGGCTAATCTCTATGCAACTGCCAATGATTTTCCTTTAAAACACAGGTATGATTCTGTCACTCCTTAATAAACTTTCCTTCTTATTGTCCTTGCAATCGAGTATAGATTATTCTACTAGGTTTTTAAAGCCCTTTATCTCCTCATTTTAGCACATTGTGAAATAGCCCTTTGAAGCCAGAATCTGTCTCTCTTTTGTCTTTGTATGCTCAGTACACAGAATCTAGAATACTGTAAGAACATCATAAATGCTTCATTTGTTCCTCTTTTTATCCCTGCATTCCTACATTCTAGCCCTTGAAGTTTTCATTTTGTTCTTTACACAAAATACTCCATTTCCTTGATTTTGTACTGGTCCATCCCCACAGTTAAAATGAAATTTTTTCTCTTGTTCACTCTTTACCTCTTTCAGCTTATATATTATTTTTTGCATGAAGCCTTCCCTGATTTATCCACTTCTTTAACTTATATTATACTTACTCTGTATATTTTCTTCCCCAGTAAAATGTAAGCTTGTGGTAGTGAGAATAGTTTGTTTTTGTCTTTTTCTTATCAGATCCTAAAACAATCTCTGTTATATAGTAATCACAATAAATGTTTTGATTGTTGATTGATTCTCCTTACCTGAAGGGTGTAAACTCACTTGGCTTCAATTTTTTTGAGTCCCCGTATTCCTTGATTTTTTACCATATAGATTTAAACAAGTTAGCAAGGAAGATAGTAACTGCTAGACATAAATAAGCAACACAAGTAATAAAAATGAAATTTCTAAATTCAGGGAAAGCTCTAGGAGGAAAAATCCTTCTACTAAATTGATAAACCTTCAAGCAGAAGGTTTTCTTGTGTCCACCCTCAGTAATGTTGCTATTTCTTGATGTCCCAGCCAGCTGATTTCCCCCATGAATTCTTTAAGTGAAGATGGGATTTCAGATCTCATCATTAAGCACAGATCTCTGAGACAAGACTCATTTTGGACATACAGCTTATCAGAGATGCTTCTGACACAAGACCACAACTCACTTACATTTAAAGGACCCTGATGGCAAGGGAGAGATAGACCTGTTGACCAAAATTGCCCCAAGAGATTCTTTCCCATGGGGAGAAAAGTTGATAGAAATGATTCTATTGTGAGAAAATGAAGAAGACCCTAATGCTAGGAAGGAAATTAAAACAAAACAAAACTTATATGATGCAAGAGAGAGGATAGATGCTGAATAAGATTTCTTAAGCCAGATTAACTGGTAAGCTCCACAAAAGCAAGGGACATATCTTAGCAAAAATTTAAAATGCAATATAATTTTGTTCTAATAGCCTCAAATTTAGAGTAAGGAAGGCCTAAGTTCAAATTCCCATCTCAAACAGTTAATGGCTTTCTAAGCAGGGACAAGTCACTTAAATTTTTTGTCTCAGGTTCTTCATCAATAAAGTGAAGGGATTGAAGTGTATGGCCTCTAAGGTCCCTTTTAGTTCTAAATCCATGTTCCAATGATTTCATGATCTTCTCTCCAGTGATAGTACAATGCTTAGGAAAATACATAAATATGTATGTATATAAAATATACAGATACAAACATACATACATAGATGTGTGTATATATACATGTGTGTATGTATGTAATATGTATATACATATTTGTTGAAGGAAAGAACAAATGATTGAAATTATGTCTGTCAAGATGTGGCACTATTACTACAATGACAAACTGAGGTGACCAGATTGCCAAATATGAAAACCAGCAAGGACTGGCTTTCAAAACTAAACAAAAAACCCAACTGTTGGTTCATATAGTCCCTATACTAAAAGATGATCAAACACTTTTCCTAGATCATGCAGGGAAGCCTACTTCCATGTTACTGATTATCATCCATGATAGGATTGTGTAGCTTTTCTGTTTTAGCCGGTGGACAGATGACTGCAAAGCCAGAAGAGGAGACAGAGGGCAAAGTACACATTAAGCAGTGCATTGTCTGAATGAAATTAATTTTGGAGAGCTCCTCTTTTAAAAGCTCCCCTTTTACAATGAAAAGGATTCAGGAGAGGGCTCAAACTGTCAGGCATAAATTGAGGTTTTTCCTCTTCCTTAGAATGTGAACTTTTCCTTTTCCTTTTCTTTTTCCTTTTACTTTTCTCCACTCACCTTCCTCTACAGCATAATATATTATTAGGTTTGGGGATGGGGAAGGGGAACTATAAAACTACATCAGTCCACTATGGGATATTCAGAATACGTACTATCTACAGAGAGTAACTTTATAGTAGATAGTTTTTTAATCAATTCCAGCTTTGAGTTACCTTAACATAATGATTTCATAATTGTTGCTCTTTTTTTTCAACACCAGGCTGGCCATTATCAGGAAAGGCTCACTTTGACCTTTTTCTATATATAGCCCTTCAAATATAGCCCCTTCACATCAAGTCAAAATAACCTACTCTACAGCCAGATGAAAACTAATTAACCATTTTATCCTCTCTTAAATGCTACCCAGCACCCCTTCAGAAAGTTTCCATTGCTGAAGACATTTTTATTATATTGAATAAGTTCCTCTCAGGGACTATACTCTGTTTTCAATTTTTTTTTAATGACTCCCTTCTAGTGAACAAATGTGTTTGTTTTTTTTTTTTTAATCACTACTTCCTGCAACTCCCATAAACTGAATCAAATCAATATTCTTACTACCCCTTTTTACTAAACAGATCCCTTTTTGATCACTTATACCCTTTGATAAGAATTACATGATCTTGTGGGAATCACTTGAATTCTCTGGTCCTCAGTTTCTTTGCAGGCAAAATAAGAGTTGGATTATTTTAGTTCTAAGGAGCTCTGGGTTCCTTCTAATTCTAAAATCTTATGATTTCATAAGAAATTGTTTGATGATCAACTCAGAGCTTAGATATAGAGCTTGAAGGGAACTGTGAAGCTCTATAGTCCAAACTCTTCATTTTATCAGTGAAAAAGAAAACTGTGATCCTGGAGTTTAAGAGATATCTTGAAAGTCATACAGGATTTGAACCTAAAAGGAAGAGAGTATAAAGGTCACTCACTATAAAGAGATTTAGAAGGATGAGGATTGAGAAAAGGACATTAGATTTGACAGCTAAGAAGAGATCATTGGTAACTTTGGAGAGAATAATTTCACTTGAAAGGTGAGATCATAAACCAGACTAAAATGAGTTAAGAAAAGAGTGAGAGGAAAGGAAGTGGAGATATCAATTGTAAATGGCCTCCTCTAGAAGTTTAGCCATAAGAATTGGAAAGATAGGGGAAAAATTGCTAGTGAGGACTGATAGATCAAGTGAGGGTTTTTTGAGAATAGAGAAAATATGGGCTTATCTATAGGCAGAAGGGAAAGAACCAATAGGCAAAGAATGAAGTTAAGTAAAAGTGTGAGGATTATGGGAAGTGAAATCTGCAGGAGAATATAAGATAGAATGGGATCACATGTGCCTATTTATTTTGTATGTAACTTGTTTGTATATATTTGCTTCTAATATTTTTTGCACTCTGTGAGGGCTTGGCACATAGTAGATGTTTAATAAGTGTTTTTATTGATTTTGAGGATTTTGCCATGGCAAGAAGGTCTGCCTCTTTATGTGACATGGATGGAGAAGACAATGACAGAAAAGATCTGAGTGATGTGAGATGAGGAGGAAAGGAGAAGAGAGAGCTCTTGATGAATGGCCCCAAATTTTTCAATAAAATATGAATCAAGGTTTTCAGCTGAAAGGGTGAGAGAGAGAAAGGAGAAAATGAGAGGTTTGAAGGATAATGTAAAGGTTTGCAAAAGCTGCTGTGTTGAATGGGATAGTGAGTCAGTTAAGGAAGTGTAAAAAGAATGGCCTTGGTGCAATGAGACTCCATTTGAACCTGTATAACATAATTTTGTGATGTAACCAGAGCTCCAGCTTCATTCAGCAGCACATATAGGTGTGAAGGCAGTTAGGTATATTATTCTTGGTTGTAAGTGTCATGCTCCTTTATGGTGAAAGTTGTTAAATATTATATGATCCTGGTCAAAATCCTTTCTTTGTGGCCACTTACAAAGTTTTTCTTATTCTTAATTTGGGGTTTTGATTATAATATTCCTGAGAGTTTTTATTTGTAGGGGTTGTATAGGAGGTAATGAATGGATTTTTTTCTATTTTAACTTTTCCTCATTTTCTAATATATATGGGAAGATTTTGTTTCTTTTTAATGATTTCCTGGAATATGGTATCTAAGCTTTTTCTCCCACTTTGGTCATGAATTTCATGATAAAGCTTAAATTGTCTCCCCTGAATTTCTTTCTGGTTCAGTTGTTTTTGATATGAAATTACTTACAATTTCTTCTCTCTTATTAATCTTTTGACTTTGTTTTAATATCTCTAAGTTTCCCCATAGTCTCGTTAACTCCTCTTTAATTCAGTCTAATATTCAAGGAATCTATTGCTTGGATAAGATTTTGTATTTCCTATGCTAAGTGTTTCCAAATCTTTACTCCAAAGCTCTCATTTATTTTCTAATTCTTTTTTCCATTGTTCTCATCTTATTTATAACAACACTTTAAATAAGTTTTCAGATCTGGAGGTAACTTAAGAGACCACAGATGAAGATATCTGGGGTTCTATTTTGGAAGGAATCATTCATTTGCTAGATAATCTAGGACATGTCCACCTATCTATAGTATAATCAATGTATCAGAGGAAGGGAACTATGAAAAGCCTCTCCATTTTGGAGTCAGACAAGGTTCAGTCTTGGGGATCTTCTTTTTAATGACATCTGTATGTCTTGGGTCATTCCTTCCTTCCTGCAGTCTCTACCCACACATCCAAAAATCTTTCTCTTTAATTCACTAGAAAATTTGATTCACCTGAAAAGAGTAAAGACTACCAAGAAGCATATGAATATAAAACATATATTTGTTACAGAGCATCCAAGGATAGAAATGATACTTGCCTTTAAGCTCCAGATAGAAATAGAATCATGTTCCTCTTTTTTTCTAGTGGCATGAGTGGAGTGGGGATTTTAGTGAAGATAATACCTTTATCCTTCTCATCTTTGGTCTTGCATATCCCATTTATCTATCCAGTATAGCCAGATTGCTGCTGCTATCATATCATTTTTGGCTCAGATGATCTTTTGCCTTGGCCAATAGTCCATGTTCTCACTATTACTGAATTCTAGTTCAACAGCATGATGATTTTCAGTCATCACTAACATTCCTGCTTCCCCACTTTCTCTAAACCATCAAAATTCTTTTCTATTGACAAGCTCAGATGAGTTAGTGAACTCACTAGTTCAGGAGTTGTCTCCAATAATGTGAATTCCAGCTTAGCTAGTCCTACCCATCCTATGCAATTCCCATCAACCAAAGTCTTCCTTAAAAAGTTATCACAGGTGATTCAACTAACTTTCCCTTCTTGACTTCTCCAAATGACACAAAATTTATTATAAATTGAACACTCCGGCCATCTAGCTGCCATCCCTTATTCTTTCCATTTGACCACCTTATTATCTCTTTCAATCATACAAGATTTTGATGCATCTACTCCTGTTTTTTGTAATTCCTTGTTGGTTATACACCAGAGCCTACTTCATATTCACCATGTACTTTTCATTTCTTTATTTGTGATAGTTATCTTAAGTTCTTTATGGGCAGCAGTGTTCTAGATTTCACAGCCATATAGTCACACTGATATTTAGTTTGAAAAGACTGGCCTTAATTATCATGCAATACTTGGAATCAGTTAAAATCCTTTGCAATTTCAGCAAAGCAACTAAGCTTGTTCTTCTCTTCATCATTTCTGGGCTCAGCTCATTATCTGTATTATTTGCCCTAAATACATATACTTTGGGAAAATTCTAAAAGTTGTCCATTGAGATATATATTGGAATCTCTACAATAAACATTCATCTGTTATATAGTTTCCAGTGTGGATAGGCAAGCCAAACTCTTTTAAGTAATTACAGCTCTGTTCCAGAGGAATTAGCAATTTCTTAAGCTTGTTGTAGTAAATACAATGCCTTCTTGCAAAGAGACACTTCTAGAGGATATCACAGACCATAGAAAATCCCTCCTCAACTTGGACCCTAGGGTGAAGCACTTTAAGACTGAAAAGGGCTTTATATGTGTCTCATTTGATCTTCCCAATATGGTAAGTTATTGTTATTATTTCTTTTCATAGTTGAGGAAGTTAAGGCAGACAGAGGTTAAATTATTTACTCAGGTCTATGCAGCTAGTGAGGATCTAAGGCAGAATTCAGACTTAGATTTTTCTGACTCCAATGTTTGAGCTTTATGCACTGTGCCACATTGCTTCCCAAGTGATTTTTTGTTGTGGTTTCAAGTTATTTGTGGAATCATTTTAAGATCCCTTGCAATCAACAACAACCAACTTCTGCCTCAGAGAAATCGCCTTTTATGATTGAGATATTTTGATTGATTGGCAAACAAAATGGAGCAACTCTTTAACCATATCATCCATTTTCTTATTATTGCTACTGTTGCTAAAAGGTAAAGTCAACAGGAAAATGGCTGATGCAGGCTTGTACAGATATCACTATTAAATAGAGAATGACATGCCATATGAGACATTTATGAAGGCCTTTGAAATTTTTGTATGGCAAGTCCTGTGTAAGTACGGAAAATTATGGTTATTAGAGCCTCACGGTTATAGTCTTGTTCTTTTTCAAAGTTTGCAATAATAACACTTTTTATTTGTATCAAGATTTTCTTCTGGAGAATTAAGTTGCTAATGAATAACTATATGCCTACTCAACAGAGGGGAAAGTGCCTTTTAAACTTGTTCTTAATTTAATGTGTCAACCCAATTAACTAAATATATCATTTGGTCTGTAACCCAAGGGAATAACAGGAACAAAGATGAATATTAAATTGAATTAAATCTGGCATGTAGTGGTAAATTCTTTATAAAGACTATCAACAACAAAAAATTATGGAAGTCACTGTCACAAAAAACATTAGGCTTGAAGCTCTGAAAAAAAGAACCCCAAATCACTTTTTTTAACTGTCATGAATGTCTTGGATGGGTCATATTTGCTAATTCTATGAGACTTTACAAATGGTTACAGAACCATAAAAAAGGAAGCAGAACAAGGAGGAGGCAGTAATTTACAGCTGGGGAGCAGACAACCCTAATAATATCTCTATTTCTCAGAGATATTGTAAAGAAAGTATTTTATAAACTTAAAGGGCCACATAAATGCAAATTATTATCACTGTTATGAGGAAGTGGGCAAGTCAATTAAATCAGTAAAATTGGGGGAAAGCAGTAGCGGCATAGTCAATGTTAGTAGAAGTTAGTCTTCATTCAGCTCTCAGATTTCTGGAAGCTGTCTCAAAACCTGCTTCACCCATTTATGGCCAGGAAGCTCAAACTGGCATGGTAGTAAATACACCTTCGAACATCCCAAACATAATCAGGGTGGTTCTGGCATGTTCCCAATCACTGAGATCCAATAACTCAGCAGTTCTCTTAGTAGCTTGGTCTGTTGTGCTATATCCTTGAGGTCCTCTTTGTCCTCTGAATTATCAATTCACCTAACATTGAGATTTATCAAGGAGCCCAATTAACTATTTTTTAATAGGGGTATGACTGCTATAAAGGAGTCTACTGAAATTTTATTCAGCCATCAGTTTTTCATTCTAGATTACCCATTATATTTCAGGATAAATGTCTGCTCTTTGCAGTTATTTGCAAACTAGCTGCCATATTCATGATTACTACCTGTTGTAGTAGGATGAATTTTCAGAACATGTGTATTTATTTTCCTGCAACAATAGGA
Source organism: Sminthopsis crassicaudata (assembly GCF_048593235.1). Taxonomy (NCBI): domain Eukaryota; kingdom Metazoa; phylum Chordata; class Mammalia; order Dasyuromorphia; family Dasyuridae; genus Sminthopsis; species Sminthopsis crassicaudata. The sequence continues at coordinate 128,313,180 of NC_133621.1, forward strand.
AATTGGTGAGAAAAGAGTGATAATGAAGGCATGGTTTTAAAGTTATAATCTCACTATACTCTAACCTGGTTAGACCACATCTGAAGTACAAGGTTCATTTGTGGTACAAGAGTTTGTTAAGAAATTTGATAAATTAGAGAGCCTGCAGAATAAGGGCAAACAGGATGATTTTAGACTTTCCAATCTATAAATTTTGAAGATTAGTTGAAGGAAGTAGTGATCTTTTGCCTGGAGAAGCCTAGAAGTAGGAGGGGCATGGTAGCTTTACAAGTATTTATTAGGCTGTCATATGGGAAAAGGATTGGACTTATTCTGTTTGGTTCTAGAAGACTGAAGGACGAATGGTGAGTGGAAAATTACAAAGGGACAAATTTAAGTTTGCTATTAGAAAAACATTCTAATAATCAAAGTTGTCTAAAAACAGAATGAGTTACCTTGTGAAGGTATGGAATGACTCTTCCTTGGAAATCTTCCATAGAAATTGGATGACCATTTGTTGAGAATATTGTAGCAGGACTTGAATTCTTTTTGGGTTATGGGTTTGACTCTTCTATTTCTTGGGAATATTATAGCAGGTATTCTTTTTCAGTATTGAATCGATCTCTTCTGTCCTGGGAAATTTTTATTTCCTCTTATTATTTGGGACTTAGGATCATTCCCTTTGAAAATTTTGTTTAATTAAAAGTCTGTCTTCTGTTGATATTAACATCATCTGACCAAAATATTACTCATGGAATAATAATGTTAAAGGAAAACCATTTCTCCAAGTTAAGAGATTGTTGAGTTAAAAAAAAAAAAAAAGTTGTCCCATAATACCTGAAAATTTACTTAAAGCCTTAAATATTCCTTAGATAAGAATCTCAACAATTCTTTACTTTTTGTTGATATGTAAATCTTGCCCCTCAATTCACCTATTTGTGAACCTTTAAATGGAGTTTAATCTGTAATCTGATTTAGTTTAGCTAGAGTTTATTGATAAAATGTTTTCTTAGAGGACATATGAGTATAATTGTTTGTCCAACATTTATAAAATTGAAAAGAAATGTACAAGACTATATTATATACATAAGAATTATTTCTGTTGTAATTGTGCTGTTAAGAGAGCATGTTAGATTCTGAATGATGGTTCAGCTTTTCTGAGCCTGAACTTGTGCTTTAAAATAATTTTTTAAAAAACACTTAGGTTTTTACCTCAAAAATTTCTTCATTGTAGTAAAGATTTTTGGCAGCAGTTACTAGTGATATGAATTCAGAGAGAAATAAATCTTAGTTTCTGTGATTCTTTATAAGAAAAAATACTGTAGAAAAGTGTAAAGAAGAAAGAAGACAAATAGAATATTTTAAGGGAATAACTTTAGCGAAAGAGGCAGGGGGAAAGCAATTCTAGCTATACCAAACTGGCTTTATCACTTTTAGCCATTTATTTTCAATTAAAAAAAAATCAATTATTGAGATCAAGTATTTTGAATCAAATATTTTGAAAACAATGTTTTTATTATTAATAATTAGTAATTTGTGAGTTTGATTACTACTCTTTTATCTAATAAGATAAGTCATTGAATTTAATCTCTTGGGTGTGGGAAATAATTTATCTATGCACATGTATGCACACAGAGTGCCTGGAATATGTTAAGCACTTAATAATTGTTTACTGAATTAAATTGAAAGAAAGATGTAACTGCAAACCAAATTGGAGCCTACAACATTCCTCAGTGTTGCCAAAACAGATTAAAATGCATGTGGGAAATTTTTAACAAAACAAATAAAAGTACAGTAAAATATAGATGTTAATTTTTCAGTTTTCTAAGTTAATATGCTACCTGCACAGATTCTGATGTATGATTTCTTAGCTCCCCTTTCCATTGAATTTGACACCAATATTTTGAATTTTTGTTTTATTCTGAACAAGGGAAACCAGATTTGCTAACATAAAACCTGTATTTCTAGCATCTACAGATGTAAGATAAGAGTTCTTGACCTTAATGTATGAACTTTATTTGGGTTATATAGATCCAGAGAACTTTGTAATGATTTGCTGAAGGATTTTCTGATTCCCATTTTCATAGTGTTGTTGTTTTCAATTTTGGATATAGCCAACATAAGGTTTTGTTTTACTTAATTGTGCTTTTTTATTGTAAGGGTATTCTTATTTTTTCATTTATGGGGTGAAGGTGGAAGTAGAAAAAAGAAATGCTGGTTAATTGAGAAGAATTTCATTTTTGCAAGCAAACAAAAAGTAGGCTGTTCTTTTAGTACTAGGAAATTCATATCTTGAAATATGAATTGAGGGACTGAATTTAGCTAAAAGTATTTCCAAATAACTTGTTATTTCTCAGGATAGCTTTAAAAAAAAAAAGTTTTTCTGAAGAAAAACAGTTTTTCAAAACTCTAGTGTACATTATTCTGTTATCTTTTTAAAATGAAATATAAGATGGAACTCTCTCAAAAACCCCCCATAGAGATTTTAACAACCCTTCTTTATTGGATTTTTTTTTTAAATATGGGGGAGAGGTCAGAGCCAAGATAGTGGAGAATAGACAGAACATTGACTGAGCTCTTTCCAGCTTCCCTCAGAATCAGCACTAGGACCAGCTTTTGAACAAATTTTGGAGTGACAGAATCCACAAATATTCAAAGTGTAATAATTTTCCAGACTTCAGGAAAGGATTTCAGGAAAAATCTGTCTCAATTAGGTAGCGGGGAATGATGATCAGTGCAGGCACAATACTAAGAGGCCCAGGGATCCCAATTAAAAGAATCTACCGAGAGACTCTTAGCCAAAAATACAGCACCATTGGCTACTTTGTCTTAGATCAGAAAGTCAATAGATCAGCAGATCAGCTGTGAGATAATCAACACAACTACAAAAGGCAAATTGTGAACCCCTGCATCCCAGCATAACAGACAGGGCTTGGCCAGTCTTAACAATGCAGTGGGGAAGCCTGCAGCACCACCAGCCCCAACACAATCAGTGAGAATTCCCTGTTGCCCTGAAAAGGAAGCTAGGGACAATCTCCCTTGGGCCCTTGAAATGGATCTCAAACTTTTAAAATGAGCAAAAAAACAAAGAGAGCTCTGACTATAGAGATCTACTATGGAGACAAGAAAAACCAAAACATAAACCCAGAAGAGGACAGAAAAAGCATAATATCTTCAGCTGAAGCCTCAAAGAAGGGCTGTCAAAGGGTCTTCATTTCAAAAGTCTCTCTTGAAAGAATTAAAAAAGGATCTTAAAAGAGAGATAGAAGAAAAATGGGGAAATGAGAACTATGCAGAAGAGTTATGATAATAGCTTGGAGAAAAAAGCCAACAGCTTGACTGAAGAAAACAATTCATTAAAAAAAAAATAAATTTGGCAAAATTAAAAAAAAAAAACACATTGAAGAAAACTCCTTAAAAATAAATTAGGCAAAATGGAAATATGTGTGTGTGTGTGTATGTGTGTGCGCGCATGTGTGTGTAAAATATATATAATACTGAATAGAACAACTTCTTAAAAAGTAAATTTGGTGAAATGGAAAAAAAAAACAGCTCCTTACAAAATAAAATTGGCAAAATAGAAAAGAATCCACTGAACAAAACAATTCCTTTAAAAGTACAATTAGGTAAATGCAAAAGGAAACAAAAAAGCTAACTGAAGAAAATAATTCACTAAACATTAGAATAAGGCAAATGGAAGTGAATGACTCAATGAAACATCAATAATTAGTCAAACAAAATTAAAAAAAAAAAAAGAAGAGGAAGATAAAAATATAAAATACCTTATTGGAAAATCAACTGACCTGGAAAATAGATCAGGAAAATCTAAGAATTATTGGACTACTTGAAAAACACAGTGGAAAAAAAAAAAAAAGCCTGGACAACATCTTTCAAGAAATCATCAAAGAAAACAGCTCTGATATTGAAAGCCAGAGGGGAAAATAGTGGTTGGAATAATCTACTGACCACTTCCTAAAAATGATCAACCCCAAATGAAAACTCCAAGGAATATAGCAGCTAAATTCCAGAATTTTCAGAACAAGCAGGAAATACTGAAAACAGCCAAAAGGAAAATGTTCAAATACTGAGGAGCCACTATCAGGATTACCCAAGACCTAATAGTTTCCACATTAAATGATTGGAGGGCCTGTTATATGATATTTCATAAGGCAAACATTTGATTTGCTTGGTCTACAACCAAAAATCAACTACCCAGAAAAATTACATATTATCTTTCAGAAGAAAAGATGGACCTTCAATGAAATAGGGGATTTCTATTCATTTCTGATGAAAAGACCAGAACTGAACAGAAAATTGATCTCCAAATACAAGACAAGGAAATAAATTACTTAAATAACTTCATTTTAGAAAAAAAGAAATTGAATAAGACATTAAGAAAAAAGTCACTTAAGAAAAAAATTTCCAGGGCCACATGGATTTATAAGTGGATTATAAGTAAAGATTATAAGTGAATACTCCAATAATTTAAAGAACAATTAATTCCAATGCTACATAAATTATTTAGAAAAATAGGGGAAGAAGAAATCCTACCTCATTCTTTTATGACACAGATATGGTGCTGATACCTAAACCAGGAAGGACCAAAACAGAGAAAGAAAATTATAGAACAATTTCCCTAATGACTATTGATGAACAAACCTTAAATAAAAATATCAGCAAATACACTATAACCAAATGGAATTTACAGCAGAAATGCAGGATTGGTTCAATATAAGAAAAATTATCAATATAATTGACCATACCAATAACCAAACTAACAGACATTATATTATTGTCTCACTAAATGAAGAAACAGCATTTGACAAAATACATCATTCATTCCTCTTAAAAACACTAGAGAACATAGAGATAAATGGATTTTTCCTTAAAATGATAAATAACATCTATTTAAAACCATAAGCAAGCATTATATGTAATGAAAATATGCTAGAAATAGTCCCAATAAGACTGGAATGAAACAATGTTGCCCATTATCACCACTATTATTCAATACTGTGACTAGAAATATTAGCTTCAGCAATAAGAGAAGAAAAAGAAATTGAAAGAATTAGATAATGAGGGGGAAAAATATTGTTCTTTGTAGATAATATGATAAAATATTTAGAGAATCCTAGAAAATCAATTAAAAAACTACTAGAAACAAGTAAGAACTTTAGCAAAATCACAAGATATAAAATAAGACCACAAAAATCATCAGCATTTCTATGTTACCCACAAAGCTTAGTAGCAAGAGATAAAAAGAGAAATCCCATTTAAAATAACTGTAGATAATATAAAATATTTGGGAGCTTACCTGTCAAGACAAAGCCAGGAATATATTAACACAATTACAAAACATTTTTAATATAAATAAAATTAAATTTAAACAATTGGAAGAATATCAAGTGCTCATGAGTAGGCCAAGCTAATATAATAAAAATGGTAATTCTATGTATTAATCTACTTATTCAGTGCCATATCAATCAAACTGCCAATGAATTACTTTATAGAGCTAGAAAAGTCATGATAAAATTCATCTGGAAGAACAAAACATCAAAAATTTTGAGGAATTAATGGAAAAATGCAAAATTAGTGAAATAGGTTAGGTTCACAATGACCATAGTAATCTAGTGTTTGATAAACACAAAGATTATAGCTTCTGGGATAAGAATTCACTATTTCACAAAAATTGTCTTGGAAAACTGGAAAATATTATGGTACAAACTAGGGATTCACCAACATCCATACCTTATCATGATAAGGTCAAAATGGGTTCATGATTTAGATGTGAAAGGTGGCACTATAACTAAATTAGACGAACAAAGAATAGTTTACTTTTCAAATCTGTGGAGAAGAGTAACTTAAGGCCAAAGTAGAATTAAAGAACATTATGAAATGTAAAATGGATAATTTTGACTACATTAAATTAAAAAGGTTTTGCACAAACAACAATATAGCCAAGTTTAGAGGAAAGCAGAAAGCAAGGGTAGGGCAGATTTTACTGCCAGTTTTTTTCTGATAAAGGCCTTATTTTTAAAATATTTAGAAAATTGACTCAAATTTATAAGAATACAAGCCATTCTCCAGTTGATAAATGGTAAAAGACAATTTTGTCATGTGAAAAATACTCTAAATCACTACTGAATAAAGATGCAATTTAAGACAATTCTGAGCTATCACTTCATATTTCTCATATTGGGCAAGATGACAGGAAAAAATGATGATGACTATTAGGGGGAATGTGGGGAAACTGGTATCGTAATGCATTGTTGGTGGAGTTGTGAAACTATCCAACCATTCTGTAGAGTAATTTGGAACTCTGCTCCAAATTATGAACTGTGCATATCCTTTGATCCAACAGTGTCTCTACTGGGTCTGTATCACAAAGAGATGATAAAAGAGGGAAAGCACCCTCCATGTGCAAAAATGTTTGTAGCAGCTCTTTTCGTAGTGGCAAGGAACTAGAAACGGAGTGGATGTCCCTCAGTTGGAGAGTGACTGAATAATTTTTGGGATATAAATGTAATGGAATATTATTGTTCTGTAAGAAATGATGAGCCAGCTGATTTCATAAAGGTCTGAAAAGATTTAAATTAACTGATGCTGAGTGAAGTGAGCAGAACCAAAAGAACACTGTATGTAATAACAAGAAGATTATACAACGATCAAACTGTCATAGACTTGGTCCTTTTCAACAATGAGGTGATTTAAGGATCCAATAGACTTGTGATGGAAACTGCCATCTACATCCAGAGACAGAATTATGGAGACTGAATGTAGATCAAATTATAGAATTTTGTTGTTGTTGTTTGTTTGCTTTCCCCCTCCTTTCACAAAGGTGAATATTGAAAACTATCTTTGCATTTTTTTGGAAAAATAAAATGCTATCAAATTTTTAAAAATTCTGATAAAAACTGTATTTCAATATTAAAAATATCTAACATTTCCTCATGACTTTTTATCCTGAACATAACAAGCACAAAAAAGATAAACATTTCTTTATACACAATAGAACAAAAAGCTAAGATAGTACATGAAAATGAATTTATTATGAAGAACTTACTTTAATTTTAAGCATGAAATAAACCCTCAACTTCATGACTTTTAGTATTTTGCTCTTAGTATTCTTCAAATAGAAGGGAAAAAAATCATAACTTTTTTTTTTTTTACTTTCATGACATTGAATGAAACTTTAAAGGACATTTAAAGGCATCTTACCTGAAAATATGGCTTATATATGATCATTGATTTTAAACAGAAGAGATGAAGAACCTAAAGCTGGCTTAGGGGTAAAGTGACTTGTACATGATCATACTACAAATAATGACTGAACTGAAAGTTCAAACCTAGTGCTGTGCTACTTTTCTACTGTATTAGTTTTGTGAAATCTCTTATTTTGTCAATAGAACTTTGAGAGTTCTCTATCTGGGTAAAGACTGCACTAATCATAGCAATCCTGATATTAGAGAAGCACAAGATTGTTTGATGGCTCTTTCCTTTCTCACTTACTGACTTCTACAAATGAAAGTACTTGATTTTAAATATGCACATTATCTCATAAATCAATGAAGTTTCCATTGTAGATTAAAATAATGGTTAGCCTTCAAAATAAAAAAAATAATCTTTACAACTGTTAGAAATAAAAGTAGCTTCTGAGGCTTCTAAGTTTTCTTCCTTGATATTAATGTCTCTTTTACTGCAACATGACATATAGAGACTGAGAAGGGCAATGGTATGTGTATCAGCCTGAAGGGAGGCTAGATAAATATCGTTTTATAGTAAACTGACTCTTATCAAAACACAAATTATTAGATCTCAGACATGCAGCATCAACAGTTTTGGTACCTGCATGTATGAAACAAATAATGTGGTGAATATCTCCTCTTCTTTCTTTACCCCCCAGCTAGAAACAATTGTGATTCTTTAGATTTTTAAAGGACCAAAAGAGAGAGGGAAATATAATCTAAAACCCTGAAACTCACCACTGTTGCTCACATTTGTATTGTAAAGGACAGCAATCTTTCCCTAGGTGACATGATACTGTTATAGTCTCTTCCCAGAATATCCAAAGAAAACATATTCTATTTTAAACATAATAATTGAAAGTCTCTCCCTCCCCCCCAAAAGCACATATACTTGAGATATGAACAAACTACTTTTCTAGAAACAAAAGAAAACTGAAAAAAAATTAATTAAAAAATCTCTTTTTTCTGCTCTTTCTACAAAAGCAATTTATCCTACCAGTTAAACCACAGAAAGTTCAACACTTTTGTCATACTCCTGAATATTCCACTTGTGCTGGATACTTTGAAAAGAGAATTATTTAAAGAAACTGGTGTTCTCAGCACCCTATTGCTAATATGGGTTCTCAAGTGGCTTTTAAAGTCACTTAGAACTCTGTGGTAACAGGGTCATACTGCCTACAACTATGCTTACTATAGAGCCCCCTGCTACCATCCCTGGCCTCCATAAAGAAGTGTGTTCCTTACTAGCTAGTGTTTGTGATTATGTGTAATTATAGACGGCCTGAAGCAGAATGTGAAGGTGGATAAATGGTGGCACCCCACTTCCCTGTCAGACTCATTCTGCTCACTCTTAGAACTCTTTCTCCATCCATTGCTTTCTTATTACTTCCCAGGATGCTCAAGACCTTTCCCCCAAGTCTAGACCCCCACATAGGCCTCAAATTACACCCTTTAAGTGCCTGTCTGTTCTGCCTAATTGTAAGGCTCAAGGTGCTTAGTATAGACATAACAGCATTAAAGTTTGTGTCAAAGCCCTGTCAATTAGTCAATAAGCATTTATTAAATGCCTATTGTGTCTAGGCACTGTGCTAAATGCTGAGGATACAAAAAGAAGCTAACTTCAGTTCCTGCTCTCAAAAACAACCTAATGGGGAAGATAATAGGCAAACAAAAATGTACAAACAAGTTTCTTTCTCCCCCTCTCTCTCTCTTCTCCATTTTGGAGATGTTGAGTTGTCTTTTGGAGTCTAGTTTGAGAAGCCTGAAAGGTAGTTAGAGTTGGGGGAAATAGAGATCTGCAGAGAGGTTAGGAAGAGATAAGTAGATAGAAGAATCATCAACATAGAGATTCTAATTAAATTCATGGGAGCTGAATGAGGTCACCAAGTAAAGTAGTTCAAGAGAGGTTCCAGAGCAGAATCTAGTCCCTTAGGCAGAGAAAGAGTGGTCTGATAAGTAGGAAGAGAACCAAGAAATAGTGGTATTCTTAAAATCTAGAGAAAGGAGATTATCCAGAAAAAAAGTGATTAAATAGTGTTATTATAGGTAAAAGAGAAGTCAAGAAGAACAAAGGCTGAGAATTTTTCTCCCCCAGCTAGAAACAATTGTGATTCTCTGTTACTACTAAAAAGTCATTAGATTTTTAAAGGACCAAAACACAGAGGAAAAAAGAATCTAACTTTTCAATTTAGTATTCACATATTGGGCAAGCCTCTTCTCCCTTTTAGGCTTCTGTGATCTCATCAGTAAAAATGTGAAGGTTGGAGTCTATAATCTCAAATATTCTTTCAGCTCTAAGTCTTATTGTCCAAATGGCACCACACTGAAACAGAAGGCTATTATCTCTTCTAATGATATTTCCACCTACTCCTGACATCTTCTTCTGTATGTCAGCACTTTAGGTTGTGTATTTATTATTGTATTTGGTATGTGAATATTAAGTATGCGAATAATTGGAATTCACAACAGAGGTAGTTTAACTCCCTGTTTGTCCTTCATTCTTAAACAGGGCCATGACATTAGGGAGGTGATACCATGACATGCAAGCAGATGATCAGGGAAAGGATAGAGAAAAATGACCTAGTAGCTTGATTACATTAGAAATCTGGAAGTTGTAGACTTCTCTCTACTGCTGTGCAATCCTGGATTTTTGCTTTCTAAACTAACTCTCCAAAAAAAGGATGAGATTATATTCATTAAGTGTTTTGAACTCCAAAAAAAATGTAGTCAACCCATTCAATATAATTCAGTACATTAAAACACATACACACACACACACATACACACGCAACACACATACCTGTTTTTGGTTTTGCACTGTCTCAAGCTTTCCAGCATTAATAAATAGGAAATAATTTACCTAGAACAGCAAAGGATGAAAATAATATCATTCTATGTGTTTTTAAGTTGGTCTTGTATTTAGTATTGTATAGAATTTAGTATTAGTATGGAAATATCTTGTATTTAGTATTTTGCTGCTGCATCTAAACCCAGCACTGAGGACCACAATATTCTTTTCTTATAAAGAGGTTATCTGCTCAAAAAAAGTTACTCTTTAGTGCTACTTCTCTTCCTAGACTTCGCTATAAGAAGATTCTTTTACAAAACAAAAAGGCTTATTTTCTACTAATCTTATGAAATTGATGGAGGGGTACCCCTTGATTAGTCTTTGAATAATTCATATATACAAAGAGCTAGAGATGTTCAGCAGTAGGGAAAGTGGGGGAGAAGGGGAAATCAAATCTGGTTAAGATGATCAAATAACATTTTAGATCACATTGAGCCATGATGCTACTTATTCTGACTGAGTAAATTCCCATAATCTATATAAATAATACTGAATTAATTTTTAAATTGACACTAAAATACAATGGATCAGTAGTAGATTTCCCACCACTCCTAAAATTCAGCAACATTTTCCATCTTCTTGGAAGCTCTGTGTTTGGGAAGATTGACCTTCAGTTCTGTGAGCAGATAATAGGGCTTAGTAAACTAATGTCACTTCTGGCATACTGGACTTCATTGTTGCTGTTTTTAAAAACCCTTACATTTTAAAGAATTTTTCCCATCCCAACTAGATATTGCTTTGGAACCAATGTTTAAAAGCAGTGTTGCTTGCCATCTGCATTTACCATTACTAACTTCTATGCTGGGTAACCAGACAATAGCTTCAGATTTCATTTGTAACGGGACTAAGCAACCCAGTGAATTATTTGGCTATCAAACTTCTGACCCAGGAAAGGAAGGTCCTACAAATATAATTTTGTGAATCTAAGAGAGTTAAAAATTAAAAAACAAAACAACGAAAATAATTATGGGATCCAAATTAGTATCAAATATCTAATGCCAAAAGGAAATACTGGATTGTTCTTTCTCACACCCTTCTTTTTTTTTTTTTTTTCTTTCCCAATCCTGGGAAAAACATTATAGAAAGGGATAATTCAAGGTAATGATCTTTCCAGAAACCCATAATATGGTTGCTTTGAATCTGTTCAAGTTGTCATTCACCACTCATTCTAATAATATAAGAAAAGAAAGGTTCTCCTAAGGAAGTACATAGAAGTATTTTTAAAATATATATGTATATATATATATATATATATATATATATATATATATATATATATATATATATATATATATATATATATATATATCAGCCTAACAAAAAAAAATCCTAGGCAAGAAATCAAGCATTCAGTCATTCTTGATTCTTCTTTATCCATTAGCTTCCCTCCCCATATTCTGAAAGTTTCCAAATCTTGTGGACCTTACCTTTGACGCCATCACTCCCCATTTTTATACTTGCTCTCTTCTCTCCATTCATATAGCTTTACCCAAGTTAAGGTCCTCATTATCTCTTACAAAAAGTAATGGAAAAGTTTAATTGTTCTCTTGGCTTTCAGGATCTCACCTTTTAAATACATCTTCTGCAAGTCACCAAAATAAAATTCCTAAAATGTATATCTACCTATGTTGCCCTTTCACTCAACACTCTTTAATGATTCTCTATTACCTTTAAGATAGTCAATATAAATATTTAATTGATTAACTTAAAATTAAATATGAAATCTTCAGTCCAGAATTTAAAGTTTCCCATATTGACCACTGCCTGCTTTTCTGATGTGTATTTTTCATTTCATATTTCATCTTTTTCATATTCATTTCTTCCATGCGTTTTCTGATTAAAGTAATCTTGCCCCTATTCCCATATTTACAAATATATTGGCTGCTCCCAATAGGCAAAATTCCATCTTTAGTCTTGGTTCCATTGTATTCCTTATCTAAAATGCACTACTTCCTCACTTCCACTTAGTGTTTTCTCTTGCTTAAAGTCTGCATAACTTTGTACTTACTTTGTATTTATCATATACCTACATGTCGTATTTCTCAAATAAAATGCAAACTTCTTCAAAATTGAGAGACATTTTTGTCTTTGAATTTCCAGCACTTGTTATGGTGCTTGCTTCATTTGAGGGGGGAGGCATAGCTATGATTTCCTTAGCACAGAATACTCCTTAGGTAGAAATCTCTTTACCGATGTAAAATAGCAATTCTTTGTAACAGTACCTTAGAGAATTGCTTGGGCTACTGAGAACCAGTTAGGCTCTTGGGACAGGACAAAATCTTATCCAAGGCAAGATTATAAGCAAGCTTTACCTGACTCCAGGACTTGCCACTATCCCCTATCTTATACATACTAAGTGTTCAAAATGGAATCAATTTTAGGCCTGGAAAGAATCTTAGAGATCAACTAGTATAACTCCCTCAATTTATAGAAATAGAAATATAAACCCAGATAAATGAAGCCATTTGTTTCATAACTTAACTTTTCTTCTATAACTTTTCATTCTGATTTTGGAGTCTTATTCTACTTTGGTTTAGCTGAACATATCTAGTTTCAATATCTTGAAAACTTTGAAAAAAAAAGTTTAACCTAATTATCTCTTTAACCCATTTATTGTGGCCTGGTGGCCCAACATCTAAGAAACGTGGCTGCAGCATTGTTTTTTATCAAACATTTGTCAAGTAGACAAAATGTAGATAATAATGTTTACATGGTCTAGTTCACAGAGTAATCTTAGAAGTAAAATTGGCAAGCCTTAAAACCCTATATAAATAGGAATTATGATGACCATTATGATGATGGAGATCTTTAGAGGATGATAGAATTATGGATGTGAGTGAGAGGAAGGAGCTTGGATCATAAGTAATTCTAAATCATAGGAAAAAATCATTCATTCTGCCCTAAAGACTCCTAAAATCAAATAATGACTTGAGAGCAACCTAACAAACTTTGGTAAGTAAAGAAATATTGTTGAGAATTCATCTTCATTTATGCGGCTTTTATAATGCAGTTGAATTGTAGTAGGATTCTCCCCCAGAGCCTTTTTCTGCCCTTGTTATTTTGGAAACATTTCAAAGACAAAGAGCTTTGATGTTATTAGTGTTTTCTTACAACCTTGGAAAAATGCAGTGAGGAATGCTGTGGAATGCTAGATTGTGCTTCAGTGCCCATTATTGTCAGCTTCATCTATTCTAACTGATTTTCTAACTGCTTACCAAAAGATCGGAGTTCAATTCCTGTTATTTACTAAGACCTACCACAAATTACTTAGTCTATATGAGCCTCTATTTCCTCATCTGTAAAGTAAAAGGGGAGGATTTGAAAAACATGGCCTTCAAGATCTCCTCTAACTCTAGATGTATGATCCTATATCTACAAATTTTTATCAGATATTTATTTGTTGGATCTTTTTAGGATAATAGTACTTGGTGCAATAAGGAACTATTTATTGTTGAGTCTTCATGACCTCATTTTGGAGTTTTCTTAGCAAAGGTACTGGACTGCTTTGCCATTTCTTTCTTCAGTTCATTTTGCAAATGAGAAACTGAGGTAAACAGGGTTAAGTGACTTGCCCAGAATTAGTAAGTGTCTGGGGCCAGTTATGAACTCATGAAAATGAGTTTTTCATAGTATAGTGCTCTATTCACTATACCATCTAGCTGCCCAGCAAGAGATTGTAGAAATACTCTAGTCTAACTACCTCATTTTACAGATGGAAAAACAGGCCCAAAGAAATTAAGTGGCTTATTATTATACAGCAGGCCAAGTGGTCAAGCTGCTGTAGTTTTTTGTTTTTAAATTTTAAACTTAATCTAATAACCAATACATTTCAAATAAATGGTAAAATTTAAAGAACCATCAAATTATTATTCTCCTGCTGTTTTCAGAATAGCTGGTGCTTTGACTAAATTTGAACTGGTTTGTGTTCTTAAGACACATATTTGTGTGCAAGGAAAAAAAAAAGATTTTTATGGGTTTAGAATTAAGTTGGTAATTTCAGTCTTGTAGATTGTGAGGTTATGCTGAATACAAATTGATTTTGAAAAGGATAGCATATGCTCTAAATTGAGATACTGGTTGAGATATACTTCTTTTTACCTCCCCAAATAACAAACCAGGTGCAAATGAGAAAAGCAATATAAGAAAACCTCTGTATGATTGCTCTGTATTTTAAAGGCAGTCTCCAAGCCCCTTGATTGCATTGCTATGTTGTTTATATCTTTCCCCTTTAGTTTATAAATGCTTTCTAAATTTCACTCAGCTATATAGTTTGTTTTCCAGGCCATATGTTATTTCCCCTCACCCCATAAAACATTTCACAGATTAGAATCCCCACGGAAACCTGCAATTTAGTTAAACATATACTTATTATATTCCCTATAGTATGCAAGGTCATAAGAATACAAAGATGGAAAACAACATAGAATCTGCCTTCAAGAAATTTATAGTCCATTGGAGGGGTGGATTAGAACATGAATATAAAGTACATGTCATCTCAAAAGTGCAATTTTAAGATTTGAGGAATTTCAAAATATGGATGTAACAAACTAACAAAATTATTTGAAAGTTTAATTATTTTACACATATAGATTTGTGAGTTTTTAATAATATTTTAATTTTTAAAATAGTTTTTATTTACCAGATATATGCATGTGTAATTTTACAACATTGACAATTATCAAACCTTTTTTTCTAATTTTTCCCCTCCTTCCCCCTTCCAGGTGGCAGGTTGGCCAATACATGTTAAATATGTTAAAGTATAAATTAAATACAATATAAATATTTTAATTTTAACAAGATAATCCTTATCACTATGCACTGTGTGATACTTTCTGCATAACGCTTTCTCAGTCTGGTCAATTGGCCATCTCAGTCATCTGATCTGTCTACATTAGACTTTCTCATGGGGTCATTGCAAAAATCATCATCTATTTATCAAAATTTCATTCTTTTGCTGATATTAAGATATGGATTACAAATTCAATCCTTTCAGTCACTAAGCAGCAGTAGATAACAATTTTTACAAATTCAGGAATCACCTAAAGTAATGTAGAGTATAAGTTGATGGCTGTGTTGAATTTTAATAAGAAATATTCATATTTTTAAATTTTAAGTAATTAGTATGTCAAGTGTTTTGTGAATTTGTAACATTTATGCTTCTGAAGTTATCAAAGCTTAAAATTTGCACTAAGACTTTTGGGACATCCTGTATGATACAAATTAAACTGTGATAGAAGCAAAAGGAAGAGCTAGACAAAATACCAAAGAAAATTTCATGAGGGAATTACTACCTTCAGATGACAGGTTGGAGTGAACGTTAAATCAAGAAAGGCTTCATGGAGGAAAAAGAATCCCAATGTGGTAGCAGCATATTTCAAGCATGAGGGATAATGTATAAATGCAAAAGGATGGGATAGTATCTATTCCAATTAACTCATATAACAGATGGGGAAACTGAAGAATGTTGACTTTGAAGAACAACCAATTGCCTAGTTTAGTTGAAATGTAGAGATTACAAAAAATTAAAAGGAAGGTAGGAGCTAGATTGTAAAATGACATAATTTCTAGGATAAAACAATTGTATTTTATCCTACAGACAATGGAGAGTCATTGAAGGACTATGAATAATAGAGTGACAGTAACTTATGAATCACGTATCATCCACTAGTTTTTCTAGGCAATTGAGAATATTAATTTTTTAGCCCTGTAAAAATGGGATTACAAACAGAAGAAACTAGTCAAAGAGAGTATCTTTTAGACTATTACATTAGTCCAAGCAAGAGTTTATGAGAATTTAAAGGAAAGTAATGGTGCATTGTGTGTGCCAAAATGTTTGTGGCAGCTTTTTTTGCAGTGGCTAGAAACTGGAAGATGAATGGATGCCCATCAATTGGAGAATGGTTGGGTAAACTGTTATATAGGAATGTTATGGAATATTATTGCTCTGTAATAAATGACCAGCACAATGAATACAGAGAGGCTTGGAGAGACTTATATGGACTGATGCTGAGTGAAATGAGCAGAACCAGGAAATCACTATACACTTCCACAACTATACTGTATGAAGATATATTCTGATTGGAATGGATAGCTTCAACATAAAGAAGATCTAATTCACTTCCAATTGATCAATGATGGACAGAAACAGCTACATCCAGAGAAGGAACACTGGGAATTGAATGTAAACTGTTTGCACTACTGTCTTTCTACCCAGGTTACTTATACTTTCAGAATCCAATTCTTACTGTGCAACAAGAAATTTGGTTTTACCCACATATATTGTATCTAGATTATACTGTAACACATTTAATATGTATGGGATTGCCTATCATTTAGGGGAGGGAGTAGAGGGAAGGAGGGGAAAATTTGGAAAAATGAATACAAGGGATAATGTTGTAAAAAAATTACCCATGCATATGTACTGTCAAAAATTATAATTATAAAATTAATTTTAAAAAAAGAAAGTAATGGTGCAATGAGTAGAAAGAATGGGACGTTGAAGATATTGTGAAGATGGCATCTCTAAAACTTGACAACAGATTGGCTGGAGGAGTGTGAGTGAGGTACTTATAGAGACATCTACATAGAGATATGCAGCAGAAAATTAGAACCACAGGACTAAAATTCAAGGGAAAGATGGGTTCAGAAAATGTAGACACTGAAGCAATGATCATAGAAATGATTATCAGAGTCACTGGAATATATCAGATTTCTGAGGAAAAAAGGCAGCCAAGATTAGAGTCAAGAGTAGAAGGAGAAAGAGTGATCAGTGAAGTAAATTTTAAAAAGGGTAGTGAGAAAGGTAGGAGTAAAACAAAGAGAGAGGAAAAAGAGAGAGAGAGAGAGAGAGAGAGAGAGAGAGAGAGAGAGAGAGAGAGAGAGAGAGAGAGAGAGAAAGAGTGTAAGTAGAGTATTGACATGGAAGCAAAAGAGAAGAGACTATCAATGTCAAGTACTGCAGAAAATACTCAAGAAGATAAGAATAAAGATTGTTAGATTTGGCACATAAATAGTTTCTAGTGATCTGGAAAAGAGCAGATATAATAGTGTTGTTGATGAAAGCCAAGGAGTTGAGGAATGAGTGAGTAGTGAAGGAGTGGAAGCAGAAAGTATAGATAAGCATTTTAGAGAACATGACAATGAAAATGAGGAGATAGCTTGAGGAGTAATTGTGTCAAGGGAAGATGTAAGGGGATTTCCCCAGTATAGAAGAAGCCTGGACATGTTTATGGACATAGCTAGATAAAGAGGAATAAAGCACTTAATAGTAGGATACTGAAAGAATTTACTAAAGTTTTTAACAGAAAACAAGCAAATGAGTACAGTCAGTTGTCAACATTCTCAACTTTAACTTTCCCAGCCTCAAACGTTCATATGATTTTATTAGTAACTTCACTTTCAGTTTCACATTGGCAACCATGCAGAGAAAAAAAATCAGAGGCATAATATAGGTGGGTTTGTGGAGTGGCTAGTATCCTACTAGGCACTTATTTCACTCTTCTTGATCATCCTGCTGTTGTAGATTCAATAACTCACCATGTATTTGTTGCATATTTTCATTATTTATTTTTGAAACTCAAGTTTTGTGTTACATTTATGCCTCCAAACCAAAGTACAAGTCCTTTGATTCTAAACCCAAGTGTGCAAAGTCAGTGGTGCAGCTTAATGAGAACATTAAAGTATTTAATCTGACAGAATGTCCTCAGGAGCTATCAGCCAGCTAGGAGACTCATAAGGACCTTAAATGGCACACAAAGCAGACATTGTTGATGGCTTATTTCAAGCTGGTGCCTCCTTTACAATCTCTGACTCTATCCACCAACTGTGAAGAGCAAAGTGTTAGAGAAGATATTGAAATTTTACCAGTATAAATTTTTCACCAGCAGTGATTAAAATTCCAATAACTTCTCCATTCATTTTCAGAGGGTAGTCAAGCTAGAGAAGTTTACAATAATAAGAGAAAATCAATCATATGTGTAGGAAAAGACTGAAGTGCAAGGATTAAGAATCATTTGAGCATTAATTTTTGAAAAATTTTAACCTGAGGTTGAACCCCACTCTCTCTTTTAGGGTAAACAACCTGGTGTGACTACAATATTGATCTCCTTTCCCTGATACCAACAAAGTCTATATGATATCTAGGTTTTTTCTTTTTTTCCCTTCATTTCATGACTCTGTCCCTTGCTGTTTCTCATTTAGGCTCCTACTTGTTCCAGGAATTCAGTATCATCTGTATTCCTACATGCAGGAGTCAGGGATTAAAAATTTCGCTATTATTCTGCCATGATCACTCCACTGATGTTAGTTTCAGGGGCATGCTTCCAGAAAACCAGAGACTTCATTTGCCTACCATGTTCTCTATGATTGCCTTAGTTCCTTGCACAACTCTCTTTTCTTCAGTTCTGGATTCTCTTTTAAAGGTAGATATCTAAGAGCATAATTCAGTTGGATGACTTGATAATTTAGCCAACCATTCTCAAATATAGTGATGAAGGACCAATAAATACTCTGGACAAAGAGATCTTGTTCTTTATTAAGGAGATATGATATAGATCTTTGGAGAAGGGAGGAATTTATAACCAAAGAACTTGAGAATATTATGCAATGCAAAATGAATAATTTTGACTACATTAAATTTAATAAGTTTTGCACAAACAGAACCAATGCAGCCAAGAATAGAAGGAAAGTAAAAAGATGGGGGGTGGTATTTTACAGCCAGTATTTCTTATAAAGGCTTCATTTCTAAAATATATAGAGAATTGAGCTAAATTTGCAATACAAATCATTCTCCATTGATAAATGGTAAAAGGATATGGGTACACAATTTTCAGATGAAAAAATTAAAGCCATTTCTAGTCACATGAAAAAATATTTTACATCACAATTGATTAGATAACTACAAATTAAGACAACTCTGAGTCTAAAAAATAATAACTCAGATTAGGTAAGATAATAAGAAAAGATAATGATAAATAAATGTTGGAGGGAATGTGGGAAAAACTAGGATACTAATGGATTATTGATGGAACTGTGAAATGATTCCTCCATTCTGGAAAGTAATTTGGAACTATGAGCAAAGGCCTATACAATTGTGCATTCTCTTCATCCAACAAAGGGTCTTACCACAAAGAGATCATAAAAGAGGAAAAAGGACCTACATGGGCCAAAATATTTGTAGTACCCCTTTTTGTAGTGGTAAGGAACTGAAAATTGAGTGCATGCCCATTAATTGAGGGATGACTGAATAAGTTGTGGTTTATTGTTATTATTATTGTTTTATAAGAAATTATGGTGACCCACACCTAATGCCTTATACCATGATAAGGTCAAAATGGATTCATGATCTAGATATAAAGAGTGATATTATCAACAAATTAGAAGAACATAAAATTATTTACCTCTCAGATCTTTGGAAGAGTAAGAAATTTGTGACAAAAGAAGAAATGGCAATCATTACTGATCACAAAATATATAATTTTGAGTATATTAAGTTAAAAAGTTTTTGTATGAACAAAACTAATTCAGATAAGATTAGAAGCAAAGCAATAAATTGGGAAAACATTTTTACATTCAAGAGTTCTGATAAAGGCCTCATTTCTAAAATATATAGAGAATTGACTCAAATTTATGAGAATTCAAGCCATTCTTTAATTGATAAATGGTCAAGAATGTGAACAGACAATTTTCAAATGAAGAAATTGAAACCATTTCTAGTCATATGAAAAGGTGCTCTAAATCAATATTGATCAGAGAAATGCAAATTAAGATAACTCTGAGATACTACTACACACCTCTCAGATTGATTAAGATGACAGGAAAAGATAATTATGAATATTGGAGGGCATGTGGGAAACCTGAGACATTAATACATTCATTGTTGGTGGAATTGTGAACAGATTCAACCATTCTGGAGAGCAATTTGGAACTATGCCCAAAGAGGTATACAATTATGTATACCCTTTGATCCAGCAGTGTCTCTACTGGGCTTATATCCCAAAAAGATCTTACAGGAGGAAAAGGGACCCACACATGCAAAAATGTTTGCGGCAGCCTTTTTTGCAATGGCCAGAAACTGGAAACTGAATGGATACCCATCAATTGGAGAATGGCTGAATAAATTATAGTATATGAATATATGAATGTTATTATTGTAAGAAACAATCAGTAGGATCATTTCAGAGAGGCCTAGAGAAACTTAATGAACTGATGCTAAGTGAAATGAGCCGAACCAGGAGATCATTGTACACAGCAACAAGATTATATGATGATTAATTCTGATGGTCATGGCTATCTTCAACAATGAGATGATTGAGGCCAATGATCTTGTGATGAAGAGAGCCCCAGAGAATTATAGGACTATGGGAACTGAGTGTGGTTCACAACATAGCATTTTCACTCTTTTTTGTTATTTGCTTGAATTTTATTTTCTTTCTCAATTTTTTTTCCTATTTGATTTGATTTTCCCTTCCCTGTGCAGCAAGATAATTGTATAAATATTTATGCATATACTAGATTTAACATATATTTCTACCGTGTTTAACATATATTGGATTACTTGCCAAATAGGGGAAAGAGTGAAAAGGGAGGAATTAAAACATAAGGTTTTGCAAGGGTTAATGTTGAAAATTTATCCATGCATATGTTTTGAAAATAAAAAGCTTTAATTTAAAAAATTAAAAAAGTTATGAGCAACCTGATTTCAGAAAAGCCTGTAAAGACTCACATAAATTGATCCTGAGTCAAGTGAGAGGAACCAAGAGAACATTGTACACAGTAACAACAACATTATGTGATGATCAACTGGGATGGATTTGACTCCTCCCAATAATATGGTGATTCAAGGCAATTCCCTTAGACTTGGGATAGGAAATGCCATCAGCATGCAGAGAGAGAACTATGGAGACTGAATGTGAACTAAAGCATAGTATTTTCACCTTTGTTTATTTATATGCATTTCTTTCTTTCTCATAGTTTTTTTTTTCTTTTTAGTCTGATTTTTCTTGCACAACATGACAAATATAGAAATACCTTTACATGAATTACACATATTTAACCTAAAAAGGGAGGGGGGAACAATATCAGTGCTGGAACAGTCACTTCCTCCACATTAACTTTGTTAAGAACAAATTAACTCCATCAAAGGATTCTTACAAAATGGTTTTACCACACTTTATAAGTTTATAGTCTTACAGCTTGGTCAGATATCAAAAATGTCAAAGGCATCCATGAATAGCTATAGCTATTCATCTTGATTTTTTTCTTGCTGTTGGACTTCAATAACCATGGAAAAGTGAACGAAGCTGACAAGTTTGTATAGTGCCTCACTTAAATCCAACTCATTAAGAAGTCAAAACATTACCCTGTGTTTTCATTGCTCTTCCTTAGAAATAAAGTACAAATCAACAGTACAACTGCATTGAATTTTAGCAATGATGATAACCACCTCTATAATGGTTAAGGGAAGAAAAAGAATATTTATTTTAAAATACAAGTAGACTTTTTTCACCTTGGCTCAGGCACAGATTATTACTTGAAGTCTTGAGTTCTTACTACAGTTATTGATTTTTATAATGGTGAATTCATATATCATTGGCATCTGTGTATGTTTAAGTTTCAGTGTCAAGGAAAATTCACTTCAAACTATACTTTAATGATATCTCAATCAATGTGTTCTGATTTCTTGATGCAGATCTCTTTGTACCATGATGATAAATCGATGACTGACTTGAGTGACAAGTTCTAGCTGAACCAAATTCTAAGAAAAATAAACTTGTGAATGTTAATTAACTATGATTGTTATCCAGTGAAAAGCCTAATCATATTACCCACATGTAGTCTTTGGAACTATCTATTCCTATGACTATATATATGAATGAAGCAACTTTCTATATGCAAAAGACTGTGCTAAATATGTATAAAAAGATATAAAACAGATCCTGATTCCAAAGAGATCACATTCTAAAAGGGAGACAATACTAATGAAAAGTTCCAGCTGAAAGTCAGACTAAAAAGTCCCACAGGACTCAGGGTGCAACAGCAAAGCAGATGGAAATGCTTCCTACAATGTTACAATTTTATTGCTTATTGCTACAGAGTTCTTTGTTTTTGTTTCTCCCTCAGAGACTTGCTTCCAGAGCTGGGCTGCTGTATGGGTGTTTGGCCATTAGTCTGGATGACTAACCTCTTTTTCACAGGCTATACTTCCCTGGATGATGATTGAGAAAATAGCAGAATATCAGTTGGAGAGAGGGGTACCACCACTCACACTGCTCCAGTGATTTCTTGCCTATTGATGATAACTGGTTAGCAGTGGTGGTGATAAGGAAGGTAGGCCTTATCTCTACAAAGAGCTCCTTCAAATATTTCCTACATAGGAATTGAAATATTGAAGAAAAAGTACAACATCATGTTGGACTTGTAGACAATAAGAGGAGTATGCAATTAAAAGTAAATATTATGAATAGCAATGTACCATACATTAGAAAAGAAACTGTATATTAACAATTTTTCCTGCTTTAACTGATTGTTTCACTGAATCACAGAATTCCAGCCAGAATCAGATATAATGTGATACTTGGAATTTTTCTCCCTTTCCTTCTACTTATCCCATGAATAGTCAATAAATACTTTTCAAATGTCCAATATATTCAAAGTACTATTCAAAGAATTATAAGATATTCATTGTATGTGTTTCTGTATGTATAAGAGTATTTGGGGTTTTTTTTTCATGTTTTTCCCGCTTATTCTGATTCTTCTTTTACTACATGCCTAAAATGGAAATAATGTTTAAAATTGTACATAAATACCTATATCAGATTGTTTGCTGTCTTAGGAAAGCAGGAAAAGAAAGTGAGAAAAAATTGGAACTTAAAATCTTATAAAAATAATATTAAAAACTATCTTTCTATGTAATTAGGAAAAATAAAATACTATTAAGTGAAAGGAAAAAGAAAGAGATGCAAAAATATATTCAATATGGTGCTGCTATTAAGAAATTTACAATTGAATTTGGGAAATTGAACATATTTTTAAAAAATAATACAGAAGAAATTATATTAATTATATTAGTGTATTATAAGAGTTCAAGAGAGGAAAAAAAATTGCTGATGAGTGGGAAGATAGGAAAGAGATATTCACAACAGGTTTCCTTGAGTGGATATTGAAAGATAGATAGAATTACTACTTTTATTTATACTTTTTCCATTTATAGAATCATAATGCTAGCATTGGAAAGCAACTTAGATAAGTCTAATCCAACTCTCATTTTTTTTTTATTAAAAAAAAACTGAGAATATAGCCCTTTTGTATTAGAATTTGGAGTAAGAAACCAGATACCTGCTGTGTCACAAATATCATTTTCCCTATGTGCAAAGTACCGGTAAGAGCCAGAGCTATCCTCAGTTGAATCTCAAATAGACATATAACAGGAGTTTGAAGATGCCAGTATGTCTACTAGCATTTAGTGGAACAGATCATGTACGAGTTTTAATGTCCTATGCAACTGTTTGAATGCAAACTTTGTGAACTTTTAATTTAACTTCAGAAGCTATTTTTCTGCTTTGGGATCTCATCATTACCTCATTGTTAACCTACCCTTCCATTCTCATACATTTAGTTCTGATTTGTTTAGTGTCTGGTGCTTGCTGTTTTGGTAACTTAGTCTTATCTCTGAATAGATCAACTATAAACATTTATTGAGCATTTAATACATATTCAAGGCACTGACACTTTTCAAAGTGCTGAAGATGCAAATAGAAGCAAAAAGAAAGTCCTCAGTCTAATGACAAAAGTCAGCCCGTGAGAGGAAGCCAAAAATGGAAGAAAAGGGTATGTAAACATAAAGTTTTGAAAGTCAGAAGCAGGACTTCAGAGGAATAAAAGAATGAACATGGCTGGCTTGAGGGTGCTTTCTTAAAATGAAGATTCCCAGAAGAAACCATAAGACAGAAAAAGGAGCCATAGCATTTCCAATCTTATTCTTATTTCTTCTCTTTAAGAAAAGAGATACTCCATCATTGCCCTAGAGAACCAAATATTAAAAGAAAATGTAAAAATGTGGTGATTGGTACCCAAAGAGATCAATAAGGATAGTGACAGTATGGCATAACAGAAATTTCAATATCATTTTTAAAATAAGAGACAGGCCATGCTCTTTATTTATTATTTATTATTTATTTATTTATTTATTGGTAATAATGAAGTCTTTCAATAGAACTAAATTTCAGTTCCTTCAGATGTGTGCAGATTCTTATATGAATCTTCATCCAAGGCCATCTCTAGCCATCCTAATAGAAAAGTGATGCAGGTGACTTTGCACAGCCCTCCTTCACTCAAATTCAATTCCTTTGCATGTCATGAATCAGTTCTTTGCTATCATGGTTCTCTTTGAGAATGGAGGAAAAATAACAACAACCACATGGATCTCCTCTAAGGTCTCTGTCTCATTCAGTGTTCCATTATCTTTTTTAGTATTATTTCTGTTTCTTTTTATTGTTATTATTAATTTTTATAATTATAATTTTTGACAGTTTATATTCATGAGTAATTATTTTTATAACATTATCCCTTGTATTCATTTTTCCAAATTTTCCCCTCCCTCCTTTTATTCCCTCCCCTAGATGACAGGCAATCCCATACATTTTACATGTGTTACAGTATAACCTAGATACAATACATGTGAGTAAATACCATTTTCTTGTTGCAAAATAAGCATTAGATTCAGACAGACAGTAGTGCTACCAATTTACATTCACTTCCCAGTGTTCCTTCTCTGGGTGTAGCTACCTCTGTCCATCATTGATCAACTGGAAGTGAGTTGGATCTTCTTTATGTTGAAGATAACCACTTCCATCAGAATACATCCTCATACAGTATTGTTGTTGAAGTGTACAGTGATCTTCTGGTTCTGCTCATTTCACTCAGCATCAGTTGATGTAAGTCTCTCCAAACCTTTCTGAATTCATCCTGCTGGTCATTTCTTACAGAGCAATAATATTCCATAACCTTCATATACTATAATTTAGCCAACCACTCTCCAATTGATGGATATCCATTCATTTTCCAGTTTCTAGCCACTAAAAAAGAGCTGCCACAAACATTTTGGCACATAAAGGTCCCTTTCCCCTCCTTAGTATTTCTTTGGGATATAAGCCCAATAGCAGCAATGCTGGGTCAAAGGGTATGCACAGTTTGATAACTTTTTGGGCATAGTTCCAAATTGCTCTCCAGAATGGCCGGATTCTTTCACAGCTCCACCAAGAATGTATTAGTGTCCCAGTTTTCCCACATCCCTTCCAACATTTATCATTATTTGTTCCTGTCATCTTAGCCAATCTGACAGGTGTGTAATGGTATCTCAGAGTTGTCTTAATTTGCATTTCTCTGATCAGTAGTGATTTGGAACACTCTTTCATATGAGTGGATATAGTTTCAATTTCATCATCTGAGAATTGTCTGTTCATATCCTTTGACCATTTATCAATTGGAGAATGGTTTAATTTCTTATAAATTAGGGTCAGTTCTCTATATATTTTGGAAATGAGACCTTTATCAGAACCTTTAACTGTAAAAATATTTTCCCAATTTATTACCTCCCTTCTATCTTGTTTGCTTTAGTATTGTTTGTACAGAAATTTTTTGTTTGATGTAATCAAAATCTTCTATTTTGTGATCAATAATGATCTCTAGTTCTCCTCTGGTCATAAATTCCTTCCTTCTCCACAGGTCTGAGAGGTAGACTATCCTCTGTTCCTCTAATCTATGATCTCATTCTTTATGCATAAATCAAGGACCCATTTTGATCTTATCTTGGTATATGGTGTTAAGTGTGGATCCATATCTAATTTATGCCATACTAATTTCCAGTTTTCCCAACAGTTTTTTCCAAATAATGAATTTTTATCCCTAATGTTGGTATCTTTGGGTTTGTCAAACACTAGATTGCTATAGTTGTACTGGGTTTTGTCCTTTGTACCTAATCTGTTCCACTGATCGATTGGTCTATTTCTTAGCCAATACTAAATGGTTTTGGTGACTGCTGCTATATAATATAGCTTTAGACTGGGTACACCTATACCACCTTCATCTGACTTTTTTTTTCATTAATTCTCTTGAAATTCTCGACCTTTTATTCTTCCATATGAATTTTGTTGTTATTTTTTCTAGGTCACTAAAATAGTTTCTTGGGAGTCTGATTGGTATAGCACTAAATAAATAGATTAGTTTGGGGAGTATTGTCATCTTTAATATATTCACTTGGCCTATCCACAAGCACTGGATGTCTTTCCAATTATTTAAATCTGACTTTATTTTTGTGGCAAGTGTTTTGTAATTTTGCTCATATAATTCTTGACTTTTTTTTGTTAGATGGATTTCCAAATATTTTGCTCTCGACATTTGTTTGGAATGGAATTCTTCTTTGTATCTCTTGCTGTTGCATTTTGTTAGTGATGTATAAAAATGCTGAGGATTTATGTGGATTTATTTTGTACCCAGCAACTTTGCTAAAGTTGTGAATTATTTCTAATAACTTTTTATTAGAATCTCTGGGGTTTTCTAAGTATACCATCATATCATCTGCAAAGAGTGACACTCTGATTTCTTCATTACCTACTCTTATTCCTTTAATCTCTTTCTCGACTCTTATTGCCAAGGCTAGCATTTCTAATACAATATTGAATAGTAATGGTGATAGTGGACAAGGTTGTTCCTGATTTTACTGGGAAAGGTTTCAGTTTATCTCCATTACATATTATGCTTACTGATGGTCTTAAATATATTCTCCTGACTATTCTAAGGAATAGTCCATTTATTTCTATACTCTCAAGCGTTTTTAGTAGGAATGGATATTGGATTTTATCAAATGCTTTTTCTGCATCTATTGAGATGATCATATGGTTTTTATTAATTTGATTATTAATATGGTCAATTATACTAATATTTTTCCTAATATTAAACCAGCCCTGCATTTCTGGTATAAATCCTACTTGATCATAGTGTATTATCCTGGGGATGATTTTCTGAAGTCTTTTTGCTAATATCTTATTTAAGATTTTAGCATCAATATTCATTAAGGAAATTGGTCTATAGTTTTCTTTCTCAGTTTTCAATCTACCTGGTTTAGGTATCAGTGCCATGTCTGCGTTATAAAAGGAGTTTTGGTAGGACTCCTTCATCCCTATTTTTTCAAATAGTTTATATAACATTGGGGCTAATTGTTTTTTAAATGTTTGGTAGAATTCACATGTAAATCCATCTGGTCCTGGGGATTTTTTCCTGGGGAGTTGATTAATAGCTTGTTCTATTTCTTTTTCTAAAAAGGGACTATTTAAGCAATTTATCTCCTCCTCTATTAATCTAGGAAGCCTATATTTTGGAGGTAGTCATCCATTTCACTTAAGTTATCAAATTTATTGGCATAAAGTTGGGCAAAGTAATTCCTTATTATTTCTCTAATTTCCTCTTCATTGGTGGAAAGATCCCCCTTTTCATTTGTAAGACTAACAATTTGATTTTCCTCTTTTCTTTTTCTGATCAGATTTACCAAAGGTTTATCTATTTTATTGACTTTTTCATAAAACCAACTCTTGGTTTTATTTATTAATTCAATAATTTTTTTTTTTACTTTCAATAGTATTGATTTCTCCTTTTAATTTTAGTATTTCAAGTTTAGTTTTTGGTTGGGGGTTTTTAATTTGGTCTTTTTCTAGCTTTTTAAGTTGCAGGCCCAATTCATTAATCTTCTCTTTCTCTATTTTGTTCAAATAAGCCTCTAAAGATATAAAATTTCCCCTTATTACCGCTTTAGCTGAATCCCACAAATTTTGTTATGATGTCTCATCATTGTCATTATCTTGGGTGAAATTATTAATTGTTTCTATAATTTGCTATTTCACCCAGTCATTCTTTAAGATGAGATTATTCAGTTTCCAAAGACTTTTTGGTCTATTTACGCCTAACTTCTTATTGAATGTAGTTTTTATTGCATTGTGATCTGAGAAGAAGGCATTTACTATTTCTGCCTTCCTGCATTTAATTTTGAGATCTTTATGTCCTAATATATGGTCAATTTTTGTATAGGTTCCATGAACTGCTGAGAAGAAAGTATACTCCTTTCTATCACCATTCAGTTTTCTCCAAAGGTCTATCATACTTAGTTTTTCTAATGTTCTATTTACCTTTTTAATTCTTTCTTATTTGTTTTGTGGTTTGATTTGTCTAATTCTGAGAATGCAAGGTTGAGATCTCCCACTATTATAGTTTTGCTGTCTATTTCTTCTTACAACTCTCTTAACTTTTCCTTTAGGAAGTTAGATGCTATACCACTTGGTGCATATATGTTTAGTATTGATATGGCTTCATTGTCTATGCTACCTTTTAGCAGGATATAGTTTCCTTCCTTATCTCTTTTAATTAGATCAGTTTCTGTTTTTGCTTGATCTGAGATAAGGATGGCAACCCCTGCTTTTTTGGCTTTACCTGAAGCATAATAGATTCTGCTCCAACATTTCACCTTTACTCTGTATGTATCTCCCTGATTTAAGTGTGTTTCCTGTAAACAACATATTGTAGGGTTCTCACTTTTGATCCAGTCTGCTATCCACCTCCATTTAATGGGACAGTTCATCCCATTCACATTTACAGTTAAAATTACTAATTCTGTATTTCCTGCCTTCATATTATCCCCAGATTATGCTTTTTTTTAATCCCTTGATCCCCCCTGAACCCCTTCCCCAATATTTAATTTATAGACCTTAATTGTGATGCGCAGCCCTCCCTTTTTAGTATCCTCCCCCCTCCTTTTAAGTCCCTTCCCCTTTCTTGTACCCTTCCCTTATTCCCCTTTTTCTTTTACCTTTTCCTCTCCCCCCTTTTAATGAGGTGAGAGAGGATTCTTTGAAAAACAAATATGTCAATTATTTACTCTTTGAGCCTACTCTGATGAGAGTAAGATTCACACAATGTTTCTCCCCCTCTCTAAATTCCCTCAGATGTGATAGATTTTCTATACCTCTTCCTGGGATGTAGTTTCCCTCTTTTTATCTCTCCTTCTCCTTTTTCTGATACTATCCCCTTCCCTTTACTAATTCCCCCTTTATATATATATATATATATATATATATATATATATATATATATATATATATATATATATATATATATATATATATATATATCAGTAAAATCAAATTATCTATGCGGACTTTCTGTATATCTACAACAGAGATACAGTTCTCAAGAGTTCTTTTTTACCTTTTTCTGCTTCTCTTCAGTCTTGTGCATTAGATCAATTTTTTTGTTTAAGTCTGGTTTTTTCTTAGAAACAAATGGAATTCCTCTGTTTCATTAAATGACTATCTTCTTCCATGGAAGAAAATGCTAAACTTAGCTGGGTAGTTTATTCTTGGTTACAATCCTTGTTCTTTTGCCTTTAGTAATATCAGGTTCCAGGACCTTCGATCCTTTAATGTGGAAGCAGCCAGATCTTGAGTGACCCTTATTGTGGCACCTTGATATTTGAATTGTTTTTTTCCTTGCTGCTTGCAATATTTTTTCCTTAGTTTGGTAGTTCTGCAGCTTAGCCACAATGTTCCATGGAGTTCTTTTTTTTAGGGTCTTTTTCAGAAGGTGTTTGATGTTCAACGCCTATTTTCCCTTCTGTTTCTATTATCTCTGGACAGTTCTCTTTGATCATTTCCTGTAAAATAGAATCTTGGCTCTTTTTTTGATCATAGTTTTCAGGAAGTCCAATGATCCTCAGATGATCTCTCCTAGATCTATTTTCCAGGTCTATAGATTTTCCCAGTAAGTATTTGATGTTATTCTCCAGCTTTTCATTTTTTTTTTTTTTTGTTTGTTTGTTTTGTTTGATTGATTCTTGGTTTCTCAATGAATCATTCATTTCTATTTGTTCTGTTCTGATTTTTAATGAGTTATTTTCTTCATTCACATTTTTTAGTTCTTGTTGTATATGCCCAATTGAGTTTTTAAATGAATTATTTTGCTCTGTTGAATTTTTTTCCATTTCACTATATTTTTTAGTGAGTTTTTTTCTTTTTCCATTTCAGAAATCCTACTTTCTTGTGATTTTTTAACCTTTTCTAATTCACAAATTCTTTATTTTTTCCAACTTAAATTTCAGGACGTTGTTATTCTCTATCATAGCTTCTCTTTCCTTTCCTCATTTTTCTTCAAACTCTCTTAACTTTTTAATAGTCTCTTCTAGGAGAGAGTTATGTGATGGGGGGCAGGTATCATTCCCCTTTAGGATGTTATCTTCAGACTCTCTGCTGTTAGCTTCCTCAGGGTATCCCTGCTCTTTCTCTGTGTAGAAGGTGTCAATTGTTCTCTTCAGCTTCTTACTCATTGTTAAAAATCTGTTGGGGTTTGCCCTTGGGGTAAGAAGTTTATTTATTTATTTACAAGCTTCCTTCCAGACCGGAGGTAGAATGCAACAACCCTGTGCCTGAGGTAAGAGAGAGCTCTGGGAGAGAGTTCTCCCCCCCCTCCCCAGAAATGCCTCAGAGGTGGTTAGCATGGCTGCGCTGTGAGGAGTGCTCAGTGAAGGACCCAACTGTGTGGCCTAGTGACTGCCCTGAGGTTTAAGGCTAAACAGTGAAAGCATCACAAACCCCAGCCAATGGAAATCAGCAGCTGATTTGAAAAACCCCTGCGCTCAAACCGGAAGTGTCTGCCCAGAAACTGCGGTCCCTGCTACAGAGGTTCTGTTTCTCTGGGAGTTCCACTGCTGCTAGAATTCCACTGCCTTAGGCTGAGCCCCACACTATGTGGATTAGAGGCTGCCATCCGGCTGTGTCCCCGCTGTTCAGGCTCTCAACTACCCCAAGGAATAGCCCCAGGCAGTAGAAAGCATCTGCACAGCTATGAGGAGATCTATTAGATCACTTCCAGATTGGAGTGGATTAAGGATCTGACTTTATATTTTAAAGTGGATTGATTTCTCTTTTGACCTGCTGTTTTATGAGCAGAGAAGAGCTAACAGCCTGTGTCAGATTCCTCTATCTCAGCTTTTCTGATCCCAGAGTTCTCCCCAGCCGATCGGCACAGTGTGCTAGCACCCAGCCCAACCTTGTCTGTGCTGGCCTTTTTTTTTTTTCCTCCCCTCAGAACTGACCTTTTCTGTTGAAATTCCAGATTCTCTTCAGCTGGTTAGTTGTGCTTCTAATCCTTGTGGTTTTTATCAGTCCAGCATTATTTTTGAGGCTGATTTAACTAATTGGTAATGAGGGAAGAAGGGAGCTTACAAATTCGGGTGTATCTTCTCTGCCATCTTGGCTCCGCCCCCCAGAGCATGCTCTTTAGAATGGGCTATAAAAACACTAAAGAGAAATAACTTTACTCAGAGAAGCAGAAAGAATCAATTTTAAAACCAGTTTAAACAGTTTACTTTAGCAGAGTTGCAGAATATAAAATAATCCCATACAAATCTTCAACATTTCTATATATTACTCACCAAACCAGCAGGAAGAGAAAGAGAAATTCCATTTAAAATAACTGCAATGTCTGTCTGCCAAGAAACACATAGGAACTACATGGGCACAATTTCAAACAGTTTTCAAGCAACTAAAGACATATCTAAACAATTGAGAAAATATTAATTGTTCATAGTGGTCTGAGCCAATATGACAAAAATTATAATATTCCCTAAATGAAAGTGAGTACCATTTCATCAACTATGAAAGAATAATTTTATAATAAAAAATAATAAAATTCATCTGGAGGAATAAAAATATCAAGAGAAGCTTTTAAAAAAAAAATCTGAAGGAAGGTAAGGTAACAACACTAGATCTCAAACTATATTACAAAGTGTTACCATCAAAACAATCCGGTACAAAAAAGAAATTGAGTAACTGATTGGTAGAATAGTTTAAGCATATGACATACAAAAGTAAATGACCACAGTAACCCTAGTGTTTGATAAACCCAAAGGCCAAATTATTAGGGTAAGAACTTACCTTTCAACAAAACTTCTGAGAAAACTTGAAAACAATCTGGCAGAAATTAGACATAATTTATTTTCATAAATACAAATCCAATGAAACCTAACTAGATAGCTATTTGCCTGGGACATAGAGGGAAATCTAGGGGATTTAGTGAACTATCAGTTTAGTATCAGTCAATAATAACCAAAAAACAACATTAGATTGCATTAAAGACATAAACCTCATAGTCTCATTATATTCTATGAATAAGAAAAGGAGTAAGATGGAGTAATAGAATGTGTTGAATCTTATAACCACAAGATTGAGAAAGCTGATGAAAAATCCATTATAAAGTTAGACTCTTTTTTGTCAAGTAGTCACTTCTGACTCTTGATAATTCCAAAGATACTGGAGTGATTTGTCATTTCCATCTTCAGTTCTTTTAACAGATGAGGAAACTGAGGCAAAAAGGTTAAATGATTTGCCAGTGTAAAACAGCTAGTAAGTCTCAGATTGGATTTGAATTCAGATGCTCCTGACTGTAGGACCAGTGTTCTGTCCACTATACCATCTAATTATCCTGAAATTAAAAGCAATAATAGAAAACTTTTCTTCCTTCAGTTTTCATGCTAACTTACATATTAATTAAATGCTAATTTCCTGCATTTGTTTTATATTTTTAAGAGATCTTCTTTCACTTAGTACTCAGCATTTTATCTCTTAGCAGCTCGACATTTCACTGAATTAATTCAAAACTCATTTGATGTTCCCTTATTAATTAGAGATACACATTTGATGATCTCCTAGTTTCATCTAGTTATATTACTAGCTTAGCTAGGATAGTTGCTTTAGGAATATAATGTAGTCTGCCGGGAATTGGGACAACTAATTTACATATTGTTCTGTATTAACCTGGACTTCATGCATGACCAGGCATCTCCCTGCCCTAATTGAAAACTAACCAATTATCCTATTTATAATTAGTTCATATATTAAATGTGTGATATAAGCAAAACAATTATTGAATGAAAACATTAAGCCTAGTAGTACTTTGTATTCTACCTAGCAAGAAAGGTGGACATCTGATTTAAACATATAATTTTAATACTCCCTCATCTATATGAGTTTCCATTTAATTCAGCTCTTTGCAAGTTTATATGCGGTGGTATTGTTGTTAAATTCTAAATATATCCTATTAAATGACTTGTCTTCTAATTTTAAATAAGTATAAAAAGTTTTGCTTTTAAGTCAAGCTCTTCATTCGATGTGTCAATTTGG
Source organism: Sminthopsis crassicaudata (assembly GCF_048593235.1). NCBI lineage: Eukaryota > Metazoa > Chordata > Mammalia > Dasyuromorphia > Dasyuridae > Sminthopsis > Sminthopsis crassicaudata. Next base: position 128,346,470 of record NC_133621.1, read on the forward strand.
AATAAAATAATTCTCTTGATCATGCATTCTCAAGCTTCCCTACAGAGAAATATTTGCATAAATTGAAGAAATAATAAGTAATTCTATAAGGAATTCCCAGTTGAAAAAAGTAAATTATCTTTGCACAAATGTTACATGAAAATCTCCAGGGCAAATCTATAATGATTTAATATATTTTGAATGTAGAATGAGAGCCTCCATCAAACCCTCAAAGCAAAGCCTTTCATCCTTGACCACAGATGAAACTATTTCTGCATCCTGTTTCACTTCTAAAGGCTCTCCTCCCACACTACTGGTCTTGTTTTATTGCAATCTGCAGCATTTACTGGGTATTTCAGATGTGCTGAGAAATGTGCTAAGTAAGCACTGGGACTTGAAAGGGAGAAAGGGAAGGGAAATAAAAAGAAACAAGAAAAATACATTGTCTCCTGAGATAGATCATGGTCACTATAATGACTCTAATTCTAACAAGTAGAGGCCCAAATTTCTCTACCTGATATATCTCCAGCATCCTGAGAAATAAATGATCCTAGGTTATTAATTTGGTATCAGTAGTAGATTTCAGAGGTGGGGGGGGTCTTAGTATTCTTTGGTGGGTAGGAAAGAAATCCTTATTTTCATTAATCTTTAGTTTCCTTTATAATTCTATGTACTTAATTGTACACATTATTTATTTTATCACTCATATTAATTTGCTTGTTTTTTCTTTTGTTTGAGGCATTAAAAACATTATCATGAGAAGGAATTAATAGATTTTACCAAGTTGTCTAAGGAGTCCCTGGCACACACACACACACACACACACACACACACACACACACACAAATATGAGTTAATAATCCTTGCCTATTCAAAGTCTGAAAGCCCCTTCCTCAACAATAAAGATGACAGCTTCTGTTGGGATGACAGCTTCTGTTGGGGCCCTCTAACTCAGTAGGCAAGGCTGAATCAGCTAGATGCAAAGGAGCACACTTAGTATTGTGAAGGGCAGTATAATTCCAGAATAAAAAGACTATGAAGTTCCATGAAACAGCTAAAATTTGAAAAACAAATTATTACACCTCTAGAATTTGATTTCTGAGTGGTGCCATAGTAATAGTGAAAAGAGTGCTATATTTTGAGTCAGAAAACCTGAGTTGAAAACCTGGCTATGATATTCATTGCCTGTCTGACTTTGGACAAACGTTTAAACTCTGTGGCCATAGGTTCTGACATCTATAAAATGATAGGATTGGACTAGATGACCAGTAGAGTTCCTTTCCTTCTATGCTATTATTCTGTCTTCCCTTGGGTTTTAGACTCTAATCAGCAACTGAACGATCTCTTCTTTGGACATTAGCGTCATTAAATTTCAGTTAAAATTTCACCTTCATTTTTAGATTGTGTCTGCTCTTATCTGTTCTCCAGCTAACATCCTCTGTGTCTTCCTGGTAACATTTCCATGAAGATTAGTCTTTGACCTGCTTAAAGATTCTTTTTAGTCATATATAGACATGGATTATGCCTTGGGCCATGCATGATAGGGAATCTATTTATAAAGTGTTTCAGATCCAAAGCATTTTCATATACCAACTCATTTCATCCTCACTGCAGCCTAGCTTGGCAATGTAGAAAGTGGATACTAAAAGGAAGTTGAACTCAGAGTAACTTAAAAAAAGAACCTAACAACAATTTTGATCGTGAAGAACAAGTATATATGTTATAATGGAGGGTCTGATTCTATGAGGGCAAGATGGAGGAGGGGAGAGTAAGTGGCAGTATTAGCAGTATATCCAGATATTATTAGTGTGACATAAAAACAAAAGATGCTAATGAATGAATAAAGAGGTAAAGTATGAATGGTTTGGACCGTTACATTACATTATTCTCCCCCTTTTACAATTCATTACTCTAAGACTGAAAAGTTAATGAATGGAAGAAATCTTAATGTTTGAGAGCTATCAAAGTTTTCTTCTGCTCTAGTAAGTCAAATGCTTTTTGTAATCAATCAATAAGCAATAAAGATAGAATCTTGTCGTTTCTTTTTACTGCTCTATTAGATAACTATATACATATATATATATATATATAAACTTCAAAAGAATCTTTGTGAGACTTGCTTTTTTCAGAATTGGACAAGTTGTGCATTTGCTCTGTTTGCTTATGCTTATTTGTTATAAGGAAAGAATTTGGGGAGAGTGTGAGGGAAATGAGAAGAAAAAAAAAAAAAGCACCAGTGGAACTTTTTTTAAAATGCACAGAAAAGAACAGAAGGAAGTTCAGAGGGAAGCAGATAAATAGGATAGCTCTGGAAGCCATGTATTGAATTTATTATATATTTTTTTAAAAGTTATATGTGATAGTGATTGACTTTTATATACAATCTTCCTTTTCTGTTTCTTTGTATACGGAAATATTTATAATAATAGTTATATAAATACGGCCAATCGTCAATATTCACAGATTCTGTATTGTGAATCCACTTACTCACTAATACTCCCAGTATTTTCATGGTCATTTGCAGACATGTGCAGAGTGGTGAAAATTTTGAGTCATCCAATGCATAGTCCCAGTTGAAAAAGGTCACATTCTGTCTTCTTATTTTAGCTCTTCTACCATGAACAAAGGTTTTTTTCATTGTTTATTTAGTGGCATGTTTTTCTCATTTTTGTGCTTTTTGTAAGTGGTTTTGCTATTTAAATGACCTCCAATTGATGTGCTGAGGTACTGTCTAGTGTTCCTAAGAAAAATAAGCCTATGATGTGCCTTAAGGAGATAATACATATATTAGATAAGCTTTGTTCAGGCATGAGTTATAATTGGCTATGAATTCAATGTTGTTAAAGGAATAATATTGTACATCCAGAAAAAGGAAGAGGAAGTTTACCAATCTGTACATGAGAAGAAGGATCAGAAAAATGCTAAAGTAAATATTGTGAATCTAATCCTGTATTTCCCCTAGGAGCAATGGTTTAGTATTTTTTAATTCAATGTTTGTAGCAACTTTATGGAACATAACTACCACAAATAACAAGAATATCATGCCAGCTGTTATTTATATAGTATTTTAAGTTTGCAAAGTACTTTGCAAGCATTTTATCCTCACAACAATCCTCAGAGGTAGAAACTATTATCATCCCCGTCTTATCTATAAGGAAACAAAGACAGACAAAGGTTAAATGAATTGCCTAAGGTCACATAGCTAGTAAGTGTCTAAAACTTGATTTGAACTCACAACTTCCTAGTTTTCGGCCCACTGCTCTTCCCATCATGTTTCTCAGATTCAAAATAATAAAAAAAGAAATACTGCTTGTTCCTTCATATTTTTAATGAAGCATAGCCTCAATATGTACATTCTCCTAAAATGTATAAAAATGAGAAAGTAGATATATGGGTCAATAATTTATTTCTAATATCTTTCTCATCTTTTTTTATTATAATTAGCAATCTTTTCCATTCCATTCTATTGTTCCAGGAATATTGTATCTTCAAAATCATGTCATCTTCAACACCGTCTTTATTTTTTGAAAGCAGCTCATCTCCATTTTATTTCTGAGAGCCATTTCTATTCCATAAAATAGTTTGTTACAGAGGTGTTTGAATATAGTAGTAAATCTGCTGTCATCAATGATGAAAATAAATGACTAGGCATGCTTGGTGATCTATTTAATTTTCTGAAATAATAATAATAATAATAATATCTAGCATTGATACAGTGCTCTGAATCTTGCATAGTGCTATACATATATATCATGTCACTATGTTGTCTGCCAGTTTTGTTTACAAATATTTAACAACCTCTTGTCTTCTTAAATGAGAGTGAAATCCTCACTCTAGCCCTACTCTCATCCTAATTGCTGGCACACCATCTGCCCCTGGTCAACATATGGACCAACTCTGAAGAACCTCTCTCTTTGCTCCAGCCAACTCTGAAACCTTTCCTTTCTTCTCCACCTGTAATTTCTCTCCTTAAAATTTCCAGTGGCTGCAAGTTCTCTTTCTATTTCCAACTCTAAAGAGCTACAATCAGAACTAACACCCCACAAAGGGTCATACAATTAGTCCCTGACAGCTTGCAAAAGGGACTACAAATGTTGTTGTGATAATCTGACTTATAATGGTCTCAGAACAGCAGTCATCACTATGCTTTCTACTGTTTATTTGCTGTTTTGTGAGAGTAATTTGCAAGACTTATTATCGTCAATCATCCTTCCCTATAATGTTTGCAAATAACCTAGTATTCTAAACCACTGTTATATTTTTCTAACATGTTTCTTCCACGTGGTAATATCAAATGTTTTATGACTGATGTAGTTCAGGATTCTTTTTTGTTATTATCTTTACTTTTATCCATTTTTAAATTTTTGTATTTTGCTAAATAGGTCAAGTCAGAGCTGTTGTAAATTATATAGTGTCTTCTTATTTTCATCATCCCTTATAAATGACTTTTATATTTTACATTGTTTATAATGTTTATATTAATTTTCAATTTTCCCATATCAGTTAATGGATCTGACTGCACATAGAAAGTTTAATCTTAATTTGTTCCAATAAAACTTTAGAAATCAATGTCTGAGACTAACCTGACCAGTACCTAAACAGTTTTTCATGTCTATTACATTAATTAATTTCATTTTTTTTTCCTGAGTGTATCAAGGTTCAGAGCTTTTTTTTTTAAAAAATTCTTTAGAGTATTATATACTTAAAAGATTATGAACTAAAAGAGTAAGAATGTAATGTAGGATTATTCCAGTATCAGTCCTATTTTCCCCTTGTTTGAGAGTTGCTAGCTCTGTTACCTCCTGGGTTTGGATGGGGAAATTTTTTTCTAGTATTCTTCCTTTAATGCAAATGGAGGAGAGACTGGAGAGAGGTAAAAACAGTTTCTGCTTTTCCATGGGATGGAATATAGATTTTCATTTGTACATAACCATTTAGTGAATAGCTCTGGGAGACTGCAGATATTTTCTGAAAGCTCTAACTTTCCTTCCCCACTGATGATCCCTTTTCTGGTGTTGCATCTTTACTATGGGGAGTGAAGAACGAACAAATATTTATTAAATGCCTCCTATGTATCAGATATTATGCTAAGTGTGATGCCATTATCTCATTTGATCACTGTAGATCACTGTATCTGAGCAGTCTGGAGCATCCTCTTATCTTCTTAAAGAGAACATAAGGACAAGCTGTGATGCAAAGTATAACTAGAGAATATTTAGTAAAGAAGGATAGATGGACATAACTGAGAAGGGAAGACAAAAGGGTCAAGGAGAAAACCATGGACTAGACCTTACCCCAACCCATTATTCTCCTTTGAATACAGAAAGTACTTTCCTATGTTTGAAAAAAAAAGACTTTGGCCTAAACTAATATGGATTTAATAATTAATATAAAATTGATTAGTAGATTAGTAGAAAAGATATTTTGGACTTCTAGATGCAGAGCCAAGATGATGGAAATGACACACGTTTCTTTCTGACTTTCTCCTACAACCCTCAGACTACTTAGCAAATGCACCCTCTGGATTATCTCTGGACCAGTGAAACAACCCATAAATATTGGGAGTGCAACAAATTATCAGGAGAAGATAATCTCAAATATTGGTAGAAAAAGTCTTTTTCAATTGGAAACGGGAGGGAAGCAGCCAAGCACAAGCAGCTGAGCACAGATGCCAGCAGATAGTGCAGAGTTCTGGGGCAGTGCAGACTCCATTGGCTAGTGCAGACTCCACATGGCAGAGAATCTACAGGGAGGAATCTGCAGAAGTGTTAGCCGCTCTGCCCTGATTGCAAGCCACTAGATCAGCAGAGAAGTTAGAAAACATTCAACATAAACACAAAAGTAAATAGTGAACCCCGAAATGCCAGAGCACAGGACCTGGCCACACCTACCCAGTACCAGGAGTGAGTTAGCACTGACTCAGCACATCCACAGCCCTTATAGAGAAAGACACTGCTTGTAGAGGAAGCTTGGAAAACCTCCCCTACCCTAAAAGCAGACCTTAACTTAAAAAAAAAAAAAAAAGAATAAAAAAGTAAAGAAAACTTTGATGATAGCTTTTATGGTGAAAGAGAAGAACAGATATCAAACACTGAGGAGACTAAAGGCAAATTGTCTCCAGATAAAGCCCTAAAGGTGATATAACCTGGTCCCCATCACACAAGGCTCTGTTGGAGGAAATTTTAAAGGATCTTTAAGAAGAGATAGAAGAAAAATGGGGAATGAAAATGAAAACTTTGCAAGAGGATTTGAAAAAGGCATATAACTCATTAAAAGATAGATTTGATAAAATAGAAAAAGAAAACAACTCCCAGAAAAACAGAATTTGTGAAATAGAAAAAAGAAAGTAACTCCTTAAAAAAACAATTTGTGAAATGGGAAAATTCCATGGAACAAAACAACTTATTTAAAAAATTCAATTTCAAAAAGAAATTTTAAAAAGTAAATGAAGAAAATAATTCACTAAGATTCAGAACTGAACAAATAGAAATGAATGACTTGATGAGACTACAAGAATCTATCAAGCAAAACTAAAAAAGAAAAAGAAAAAATAGAAAAAATGTAAAATACCTCATGGGAAAAGAACTGATCTGGAAAATAGATCGAGGAGAGACAATCTAAGGATTATTAGCCTCCTGAAATAAATGATGAAAAAAAGAGCCTAGACATTATTTTTCAGGAAATCATAAAAGAGAACTGCCCAGACGTCATAGAATCAGAAGGTAAAATGACTATTGAAAGAATTCACTGAACATCTCCTGAAGGAGACCCCAAAATTAAAACTCCAAAGAATATCATGGCTAAATTTCAGAACAATCAGACTAAGGAAAAATATTACCACCAGCCAGAAAGAAACAATTCAAATATTGAGGAGCCACAATAAGGATTACTCAGGACCTAGCAGCTTCCACTTTAAAAGATTGAAGGGCCTGGAATCTGATATTTCAAAAGGTGAAGGAACTTGGAATGCAGCCAAGAATAAATTACCCTGCTAAACTGAGCATTTTCTTTCAAGGAAAAAGATGGAGATCCAATGAATTGCATTCATTTTTAATGAAAAGACCAGAGCTAAACAAAAAATTTGAACTCCAAATATAGAACAAAAGAGTAGCATAAAAAGGTAAAAAGGAAAAAAAAAACCCTTGAGAACTATTTCTGTTGTGGGTATATAGAGAGAATACATGTATAATTTGATATGAATGTTATATAAAAGACATTAGAGGGGATTATAACAGAAAAAAAGGGGAAAAGGAGAGATAAAATGAGGGAAATTACATATCTGGGAGAGGCAAAGAAAAACCTATTATAATTGAGGGAAAGAAGAGAGGGTGGCGAATATCATGTGAATCTTACTCTCAGCAGATTTGGCTCAAAGAAAGAATATTAGATATATTTGGTTTCACAAAGAAAATTTCTCACACCTTAGAAAAGTGGGAGAGGAAAGGGGAAGGCTAAATAGAAGAGAAAACAAAAATAGTAGGGGAAAGGTATAAGAAAGGAGAAGGGTCTCTAAAGGAGGAGGATTGCTTGAGGCAAGTATTGCTCATAAGTAAAGTACTGAGGAGAAAGTAAAGGAGAAAAGGAAAGAGAAAAATATAATTTTGGGTTAATAAGATGACAGGAAACACAGAATTAGTAGTTTTAACTGTAAATGTGGATGGGGTAAATTCTTCTATAAAACATAAGTGGATAGCAGACTAGATTAAAAGCCAGAATCTATAATATGTTGCTTACAAGAAACACATTTAAAGCACAGTGATACATACAGAGTAAAGGTAAAAGGCTGGAGCAGAATCTATTATACTTCAAGTAAAGTAAAAAAAGCAGAGGTAGCCATTCTATCTCAGATCAAGCAAAAACAAAAATTGATCTAATGAAAAGAGATAAGGAAGGAAACTATATCTTGCTAAAGGTACTATAGATAATAAAGCAATATCAATATTAAAGATATATGCACCAAGTGGTGTAGCATCTAAATTCCTAAAGGAGAAGTTAAAAGAGTTGCAAGAAGAAATCAACAACAAAATTATAATAGTGGGAGATCTCAACCTTGCTCTCTCAGAACTAGATAAATCAAACCACAAAATAAATAAGATAAATAGATAAAGATAAATAAGAATACTAGAAAAGCTAGATATGATAGATTTTTGGAGAAAATTGAATGGAGACAGAAAGGAGCTTTCTTCTAGGCAGTTCATGGAACTGATGCAAAAATTGACCGTATATCAGGACATAATGACCTCAAAATCAAATGCAGAAAGGCAGAAATAGTAAATGCATTTTTTTCAGATCACAATGCAATAAAAATTATATTCAATAAAAGGCTAGGGGAAAATAGACCAAAAAATAATTTAATTAATTAAACTAAATAATCTCATCCTAAAGAATGAATGAGTGAAACATAGACACAATCAAAAATTTTATTCAAAAGAATGACAATAATGAGACAACATACAAAAATTTGTGGGATGCAATTAAAGCAATAATAAGGGGAAATTTTTATATCTCTAGCTACTTACTTGCATAAAATAGAGAAAGAGAAGATCAATAAATTGGGCTTGCAAGTAAAAAAAGCTAGAAAAGAGCAAATTTAAAAACCCCTAATCAAATACCAAACTTGAAATTCTAAAAATAAAAGGAAAGTTCAATAAAATTGAAAACAACTATTGAATTAATAAAACTAAGAGTTAGTTTTATGGAAAAAAAACTCCCACAAAATAGATAAACTTTTAGCTAATTTGACTAGAAAAAAGAAAGAGGAAAATCGAATTGTTAGTCTGAAAAATGAAAAGGAAGAACTATCCACCAATGAAGAGGATATTAGAGCAATTATTAGGAGTTATTTTGCCCAATTTTATGCCAATAAATTTGACAACCTAAGTGAAATGGAGGAATACCTATAAAAATATAGATTACCCAGATTATCAGAAGAGGAAACAAATTAATTAAATAGTCCCATTTTACAGAAAGAAACAGAACAAGATATTAATCAACTCCCTAAGAAAAAATACCCAGGACCAGATGGATTTACATGTGAATTCTACCAAACATTTAATGAACAATTAGCCCTAATGTTATATAAACTATTTATTTGAAAAAATAGGGAATGAAGGAGTCATATCAAATTCTTTTTACGACACAGACATGGGACTGATACCTAAACCAGGTAAGACAAAAACAGAGAAAGAAAATCATAGACCAATCCCTAATGAATATTGATTAAAATCCTAAATAAAATATTAGCAAAGAGATTACAGAAAATCATCCCCAGGATAATCCATCAAAACCAAGTAGGGTTTATACCAGGAATGCAGGGTTGTTTCATTATTAGGAAAACTATTAGCACAATTGACTATTTCAATAACCAAATTTAAAAAAAAAAAAACATATGGTTATCTAAATAGATACAGAAAAAGCATTTGATAAACTCTAACACCCATTCCTAATAAAAACACTAGACATAGGAATAAATGGATTTTTCCTTAAAACAGCCAGTAGCATCTATTTAAAACCATCAGCAAGCATCATATGTAATAGGGATAAACTGGAACTATTTTCAGTGAGATCAAGGGTAAAATAAGGTTGCCCACTATCACCATTACTATTAAATATTGTATTAGAAATGCTAGCTTTGGCAATAAAAGAAGAAAAAGAGATTAAAAGAATTAGAGTAGGTAATGAGGACACCAAATTATCACTCTTTGCAGATGATATGATGGTATACTTAGAGAAGCCTAGAGAATCAACTAAAAAAGTATTAGAAGCAATCCATAACTTTAGCAAAGTTGCAGGATACCAAAAAAAAAAACAACAACACACACATAAATCATCAGCATTCTTATACATCACTAACAAAATCCAACAGCAAGAGATACAAAGAGAAATTCCTTTTAAAATAACTCTTGACAGTATAAAATATTTGGGGAATCATCTGCCAAAGGAAAGTCAAGAACTATATAAGCAAAACTATAAAACACTTTCCACACAAATAAAGTCAGATCTAAGCAATTCGAAAAATATCAAGTGCTTGTGGATAAGTCAAGTGAATATAATAAAGATGACAATACTCCCAAAACTAATCTATTTATTTAGTGCTATACCAATCAAACTCCCAAGAAACTATTTTAATGACCTATAAAAAATAACAACAAAATGTATCTGGAAGAACAAAATGTCAAGAATTGCAAAGGAATTAATGAAGAGAAAAGCAAATGAAGGTGGCCTAGCTGTACTAGATCTAAAACTATATTTATTATAAAGCAGCAGTCATAAAATTATTTCGTCCTGGCTAAGAAACAGAGTACTTGATCAGTGGAATAGGTTAGATTCACAGGACAAAATAGTCAATAACTACAGTAAGCTAGTATTAGACAAACCCAAATGCTCCAGCTTTTGGGAGAAGAATTCACTATTTGACAAAATTTGACAAAAACTGCTGAGAAAATTGGAAATTTTGGAAAGAATGGCAGAAAGTAGGCACTGTTTACCAAGATAAGGTTGAAATGGGTTCATGATCTAGACATAAAGAATGATATTATAAACAAATTAGAAGAACATAAGATATTTACCTCTCAGATTTGTGGAGGAGGAAGGAATTTGTGACCAAAAAAGAACTAGAGATCATTATTGATCACAAAATAGATAATTTTGTTTATATTAAGTTAAAAAGGTTTTGTACAAACAAAACTAACGCAGACAAGATTAGAAGGGAAGCAATATACTGGGAAAACATTTTTACTTCCAAAGGATCTGATAAAGGCCTCATTTCTAAAATATATAGAGAATTGATTCAAATTTTTAATACTTCAAGCCATTCTCCAATTGACAAATGGTCAAAGGATATGAACAGACAATTTTCAGATGAAGAAATTGAAACTATTAGTAGCCACATGAAAAGGTGCTCCAGATCATTATTGATCAGAGAAGTGCAAATTAAGACAACTCTGAGATAAAACTACACACCTGTCAGATTGGCTGAGATGACAGGAAAAGATAATGATGAATGTTGGAGGGGTTGTGGGAAAACTGGGACACTGATAAATTGTTGGTGAACAATGCAACTGTGAACAAATCCAACCATTCTGAAGAGCAATTTGGAACTATGCTCAAAAAGTTATCAAACTGTGCAGACCCTTTGATCCACCAATGTTTCTACTGGGTTTATATCCCAAAGGGATCTTAAAGGAGGGAAAGGGACCCACATATGCAAAAGTGTTTGTAGCAGCCCTCTTTGCAGTGGCAAGAACTGGAAACTGAGTGGTTGCCATCAATTGGAAAATGACTGAATAAATTGTGGTATATGAATGTTACGGAATATTATTGTTCTATAAAAAATGACCAATAAGATGATTTCAGAGAGACCTGGAGATTTACATGAACTGATACTAAGTGAAATGAGCAGAACCAGGACATCATTATACATGGCAACAAGACTATCCAATGATCAATTCTAATGGATGTGGCTCTCTTCAACATTGAGATCATTCAAACCAATTCCACTTGTTCAGTGATGAAGAGATCTATCTACACCAGAGAGAAAACCATGGGAACAGAGCGTGGAACACAACATAGCATTCTCATTCTCTCTGTTACTTGCTTGCATTTTGTTTTCTTTCTCAGTTCTTCTTTTTCTTTCTTCTTGGTCTGATTTTTCATGTGCAGCAAGATAACTGTATAAACATGTATATATATATATATATACACATATAGGATTTAACATGTATTCAACATATTTAACATATATTGGACTACCTGATAGCTAGGGGAGCTGACAGGGGGAAGGAAAGAAAATTTGGAACAAAAGATTTTGCAAGGGTTAATGTTGGAAAAAATTACCCATGCATATGCTATGTAAATAAAAAGCCTTAATAATAATTTTAAAAAAGATATTTTGATTTGTTTGGGTCTTCTAGGTACTTTAAAAATTACACTATCTAGATAATGACCTCACACATGATTACAAAGGACTAATAATGCTACCTATCTTGTGAGAGTATAAACAGAATGTACAAAAAATGTATTTTTGTAGATATGGACCATAGGAATTTATTTTGTTTGATTATATAACAAGGGTTTGTGACAGAGTTTTTTTTTTCTTTTAAATTAAAAGAGAGTATTGAAGGTAGAGAAAATACTTGTTAATTGAAAAATAAACAAAAGTATGAGAATTTACTTAAGTCACCATGTCACCTAAATGTAAAGCTCAATCAAGATATTAGGAGAAACAAGGGTGGAAAAGAACCCAAACAGTCCCATTGCTTCCATCCCTGTCTTCTTTCCCAGATCTCTTGGATCAGAGTTAAAACCTTGACCCTATCAAGCTTTTGCCTGTTCTAGTTCATAAATGGAGAAAAATCAATCAGCAAGACCCTCTTTAATGAAAGCTTCCCTGAGTGTTGAAATTCTATTCATTCTTTAAGGTCCAGAACAAATACCATCTCAGTTCATTTTAGCTCAGTTCAACGCATGAGTTGAAACATTATTATCAAGTATCAAGATCTAAAGACAAAATGAAAAATAGAAACTGCTCTCTTAGGGGTTCTGCCTAGGGGTTGGAGGTGGGGATGGGATGCAATTTGTACATAAATAAGAATAGTTCAAAGAAAATTGAGGAGAGAAATCTGGGACAGCTTCACTGTTCCCATGTGTAATGAATAATCCTTTTTACCCTCGAATTTCATTTTGCACTTGATTTATCTCTTTTATTCCTGAGCTTTTTAGCCTTTTTTATGCCATGGACCCCTTTGGAAATTTGACAAAACATATGAACTCCTTTCAAAATAATGTGTTTAAATGAAAAAATTAATAATTTGACAAAGGAAACTAATTATGTTGAAATACAGTTATTAAAATATTTTAAAAATAAAAATAAATTCACATACCTCAGGTTATAAGATAACCTTTATCTTATGACTTATTCATTATCATTCTGAATAATACTGACTTGCATTTGTATCATAATCTCTTACTAGATTTTAGGCTCCTGCATACAGAAACTGCTTTATTTAATCTTTGAAACATTTCCTTTTACCTAGCAGCATCCTTTAAAGACAGTAAGTACTTAATAAATGTTTGTTGAGAATAATACAATTAATAGTGTTGTGGAATGAAAACAATGGACTTGAATGGAAAAAAAAGTAGATCTAAAAAGCAAACCCTTCTCATCTCATGAATGTCTCTGTGACAGATTTCAGGTCTAACCTGGATAAATTTTAACTACCTTGTAATATGAACCCTCTTTAAACCTGACATTCTTTAGAACAGAGGTTATGGTTTTCCAAGCTAAGAGCTCATGCCAGGCAGCTTGTTAACAGAAAGAAATGACCCTTACTTATTTGACAGCATGTGACAAACCACATTGGATTGTACCCAAGAACAGAAGGTCAACATCGACTGCATATTTTCCTTGTCTTGCTGGTTGCCTGTCTCTGAATAAAACCAAGTCAGGCCTCCTATTTTAAAAAAAGAAAAGAAAGAGAAGAGCTATCAAAGTTTTTTGAAACTAGGTTACAATTCACATTCTATTTTTTTCCTTCTATGAAACCTATTTCAGTAATTTGACCAAGTAACCTAACAAAATCAGTGAAAGCAATGACAAAGTTTAACCTTGAAAAAGTATGAAAAAGTTATTGATGAATATGATTAGCAAATAGTATTGGTTTTCTGCCTACAGATTTCTGAATTTAAGGTCTTATCTGTGGTTCTTAGTCACCAAAGTTTGTAATGGCAACATTGTCCCTTTGGTCTATTATTATTATTATTATTTTTGCCCAATGGACTTTATATTCATAAAGAGTCATCATGATGTAGCTGATCTCAAAGCCAAGATAACATCCAGCCTCTGATGCAATATGGTTGTGTCATTCTGGATAAGTCATTTAATATCAGTGCTGTAGCTAAAGTCTTTAATATGCAGAGAAGATGCCAGACTGTATTTTTTAAAAAAATGAATTTCCTTACAAGGAAGAACTCTATACCAAATAAGTCATAGATCCAGTCCCACATACAAAATTAAATCAGTAATCTGTTTGTTCTTTTAATTGATAGATACAAAGGAATAAAATCCAATGCTTTAGTTAAAGTATAAATTGAAGGGAATAATTGAAATAAACATCTCAGGCAATGGATTAGTCCATGGATTAATTAATTAATTAATCAGACTTGATCTTCAAACAAAAGAAAAAATCTAGACAAATAGTCTCAATTTGGTTTTGGGGGTCTGAAGCAAAAAAAAAAAAAAAGGGAGGGATGTTATGACAGACTTGAGAAAGATGAAAAAGTTTTAATCACTTTTGTTAATGAAATAGATAATTAAGGAAGAGCAAAAGAAATTACCTTAGTCAGAGAAGACTCAGTTGAGATTAGATAACATAAATTTGTAATGACCCCAATTGACAGTGTTTTATAGAACTCTGTTCAACAGTTTATGAGCAGGAGACAAGGAAATGAACAATGGAAGGGAGGGAACTGAATGCTCCTTCTTGTAATAATATGCATTGCCCATTAAAATAAATTTCCCTGTTAGCTATATCCAAAAATATATCTCATTCAATGTATTTAGTAGATCACCTTTCTTTCAGGGGGTCGGTAGCATGTTTCCTCATCAGTCTTCTAGCAACCTGATTAATAATTGTTTTAATGAGATGTAAGGTTTTAACATATTTTTAATGTTATTTGCAGTAGATTGTAATAAATTCTCTTGGTTTTGCTCACTTCACATTTCATACAAGTCTTCACAACTTTGTTTGAAGGTCTCTCTTACATCATTTCTTAGAGGACAATAGTATTCCTATACTATAATTTGTTTAGCTAGTTGCCAGTTGATATGTACTCCCTTGTTTTCCACTCCTTTGCTACTACAAAAAGAGCTATTATAATTTTTTGTAAATATGGGAACTTTTTTTTTAGTGCCTTCTTGAGGCCTTTTGAATGTTCAAGGTGATTTACATGATACAAAAGGCAATCCTGGGATGTGTAATAGGGATTAGAAAGACAATTGGGAAGTTCAGTATATATTTATCTCTAGCCTCAATATTACTCATCAGAAGGTGCTAGCCATGGTACCTATACCCTAAGGTGAAGAAAAGGGTGGATAGAATTTAGTTGTCTCACTTAGCTAGGAGTAAGGATCTGGGATCTCCTGTTGAAAAGGATTTAAATGTAAGGCATACAGATGCTGAATTGTTTTTTATGCTATTTGGATAGGGCTGTGAGACTGACTAATAACATTTCAACATGTGATGATCAGATCCAAGTTATATTGATTTGGGTGGTGTCACCTTAAAAGAATGATGTCACTTTCTTGAAGCAGTAGCAAGGTTCTTGACAGCAGCAGGAAGAAGTAAATTGCAGCTATGAAGACAGAGCTTTAACAGGTGGCAGCTACATAGACCAAAACAGCAACAAGGCACTTGCCAAACCTTTTCAGAGGTATTTACCAACAGGATAGAGAAGCAACAATAAGAACATGACCAAACTGAAGAACTGTAGGAGATAGAGCCAATAAAGAATAAAAAAGACGTAGTTATCTATTGGGAAACAGAGGCACAACCAACTTCTAGAAAATAAAACTATCAGAGCTCATGTTGAAAAAATCCTCTAATCTTGTATAGCATTGAACCCTAATCTTCTCTAGAAGAGAGATTTGTTCAGGAAGAAAGCACTGAACCCTAAATCTTCTCTCACCTAGGGATTTGTTCAGGAAGAAAGTCATGTACTCTTCCTCAGTAACTTGTGAATATGAAAGACTGTGCTCATGTGTGTATGAAGGTCCAAGAATGATTCTCTTGCTTGACTTAATTTGATTTTTATTTCTTTCCTAGATTGTTAATGAGTAAACAGGCACAGGACAAGAATGCAAGCCTTATATTACTTGTACAATGAACACAATAACCCATAAGTATTCCAGAGTGGATATTATTTCAGAAAACTGTTGATATTAGAAGTTTAGGAGAAGCAGTTTAATCTAAGAATAGCCTAGCTGGTGCAGCTGATAGAGTGCTGGGCCTGGAGTCGGGAAAGACTCATCTTCCCAAGTTCGAATGTGGCCTTAAACACTTATCTATGTGATCCTGGGCAAGTCTCACAACCATGTTTGCCTCAATTTCTCATCCGTAAAATGAACTAGAGAATGAATTGACAAACCTTTCTAGTATCTTTGGCAAAAAAAAAATTAAATTAAATCCCCCCAAACCAAATGGAATCATGAAAAATCAGACATGACTGAAAAATGATTCAACAAAATGTAATCTAATATGTTTCAATAAATTATTCTATAAAATCCCATGGTTTGGATTCTATTTCTGCCCAACAATTAATTATTTATAGGAACATAAGAAAACATCTTAGTTTTTCCATGTTTCAATTTCTCATCAATAAAGTGAGCTCAATAATGCCTAGAAAGACAGAGTGACATTGTGGAAACTAAGTCAGCACCAAAGTCAGGAAAACCTAAGTTCAAGTCTTGTCTCTGATGCCTATTGGCGAGGTGACCCTGGAAAAGTCACTAAAGTTAGTGCACTAGATAATTCTTTCACACTCTAAGTTGGTTCCTGACTTAGCATTCTCTAAATGCTGAAACAAACAGGTTTGGTAAAAAAACAAAGAAAACAAACAACAACACACACACACACACACACACACACACACACAAAGTTACTCTTGTCCTAAAATGTTTATATGAGAATAAAATGTATGAAATATAAGTTTTGGAAATAATATGAGATATTATTCAATACTATTTTTGATTCTCCATTTCTACTCCATTTCTAATTAGCCCTGACATTTCTATGTCAATCAGTGAATAAGAATTTATTAAGAACTTTCTCTGTGCAAAGAGCTCTGCTACACCTAAAAAATACAAAAAAAAAAAAAAAAAAAAAAAAAAAAAAGCTAGAAAGGATCTCAGAGGCTGTAGCTCACTCCCCCTCCCACACTTCATTTTACAGATGAAGAAACTGAGATCCCTGAAGGTTAAGTGGCTTGCTCAAGATCAAGTTGATAAATCACAGAGCCAGGACTTGAATAAAGATCTTTCATTGCTCTTTCTATTATATTACTATTCTTCCTGAGGAGGAAGCAACATGTCATTTTCTGCCCACCCTTCTTGTTTCCCAGATGACTTCTTTTCTTATTAATGAGCCTAATGCAAGCCTGTCCTCTGGCATATGGATTAGTGAATGAAGCTCATCATAATTAGAACATAGCATTGGCCTTTAGCTTAAAAAAAATTTAAGATGCCAATTATAATGATGTAGAATAAATTAGAACCTGACCCATTCTTGCTTAATTAACTCCCTATTTTTCTGCCAGGATTTCATCCTTCAAGTTTTTTTGAAAGGCAGAATTCTAGAAATTAAATAGTAGAATCCTCAGGCTTTGAGAAGAGATAAAATGGTATCATCTGAACTTAAGGATTAATGGGAAAAGAATGATTTTAACACAGAATTTTCTCTGGAATATTAACTATAAAACAAAAAATATCCAAGAATTAAGAGTACTGATGTTAAGACCTAATATAAAATTTGAAAGGTGAGGAGGGACTTGTGTATTGATTTAATACCTTGATGCTAAGCTTTGTAATTTAAATCATCCTTTTCTACAATAGAGGCAAAATCATATCATCATCACTGCTAAGGTTTGCAGAAAGCCTTAACCCCATCTGAACCTCAAATCAGTCTTGTGAATTCAGTACTACAGTCATTGTTATCTTAATTTTACAAATGAGAAAATAGTTTGAGAGGAGCTGAAGAATTAAATCTCTTCTTCCTAACTGCAACTTTTGTTGTTCTTTCCCTCTGCTGTTTCATATCTACACATTGAGGGCATTGCCCACTTTGGGAATGCCTGAGCTCCAACTACAATTTAACCCTCCATAGTTACCAATATATTTATGTGCCCCTAACACATTTCTGGATCTCCATTAAAGCAAGGTCCTCTTTTCAGCCCTGCTGTGATGTTAAAGTCCTATTGCTTTTGTCCTATTGATGAACTTGGAAACTATGTCACTGACTATTCTGTTAGAACAGCCCAGAGTTGACCTACTTCCTAGCTGCATTTATCTGTAAAATTAATTTAGTGCTCTATTATTTAAAGCACAAAAATTCATTGATTTTTCAAAAAGATCAATACCAGCCGTGCTTACCCAACACAACTCTGCTAAAGGCCCTTCACAGTTCTAGTGGAAAGAGATAAGTTGCATACTCATCCAATTTTGTGTTTCTTCTCAATTAGATCTATATGTTCATTGTGAGCTGAAGGATGTGCTGTTAAAATTTAGCAGAGCTGCTGTAAGAAATGACCAGCAGGAGGAATACAGAGAGGCTTGGAGAGACTTAAATCAACTGTTGCTGAGTGAAATGAGCAGAACCAGAAGATCACTGTATACTTCAACAACAATACTGTATGAGGATGTATTCTGATGGAAGTGGATATCTTCAACATAAAGAAGATCCAACTCACTTCCAGTTGATCAGTGATGGACAGAAACAACTACACCCAGAGAAGAAACACTGGGAAGTGAATGTAAATTGTTAGCACTACAGGTTACATGTACCTTCAGAAGCTAATAATTAATGTGCAACAAGAAAATGGTATTTACACACATATATTGTATCTAGGTTATATTGTAACACATGTAAAATGTATGGGATTACCTGCCATGGGGGGGGGGAGGGAGTGGAGGGAGGGAGGGGATAATTTGGAAAAATGAATAAAAAAAAAAAATTTAGCAGAGCTGTACTGTAGAATTTCTAATTCCAAATGGGAAAGGGAGCAGCTAGGATCCAGGTATCTCAGAGCACTTATTAACTCCCTTTTACTCCCCATACTCGTAAGTAAAGTGGAATTTCAGTATCCTAGTGTCTCAGACAAAAGCCTGTAAGGGCAAGCTTTACAAAGTGGTATTTGGCACCATCAGTGAGACATCCAATTAATTGGCTTCTCTGCTTTGAAAGTACAGACCATGAAATAAAGCATTGACAGCCTTATCTGGGGCCAGAAACTAAAGGCCCAGGCAAGGTGTGAACCTTATACCAACATCAGGAATTGTGGAACATCAGGCTTCTGAAAGGGAGGAGTCACAAAATCACAGAATTATAAAAGTTCAAGGGACCTCAGAAGCCTCTCTGACTTCTTTTAAGTCCCAATTAAAATCCCTTCCATCTTTTACTAGAAGCCTTCCCCAAACCTTCTCAATACTACTTCCTCTCTTCTGGGGACTAGCTTTTCTTCAACTACAACAGAGGTAAGGACTAGATTCTCTAGCAGATATATCATCTACTATAACACAACTACTAACTATGTTATATCCTGGTTTGACTGCTTCCATGGTTAAGACTGACCCCACCATCTTCATTGTGGAACTCCAATGGTATTTGTCAGATGAAAAAAATTCCCAACTATTTTTCTGAAAATATGACAGAAAATTTTCTTGGCATTTTTTTTGGTAGTACCACCCCTGCGATGAGATCAACATCTACCATTGTTGAATCCTCCCTTCCACATAGGTTAGGTGAGGTTTTTGCTTAAAAGGTGACAAATCTGGGACTTGATTTGTTTCATGATATCCTCCATAAATACTGAAATAGATTCCTGGTCACCTCAGGGCTTAAAAAAGGCTCTTATCCCTTAAAAAGGGATAGAAAATCCTTTAGACTTGGCAGATATTCCAAGATCACCTGAATCAAAACATCCTGTTTTGCTGACCAATAAGTTTCCATATGGAGTCCAAAGAAGTACCTATAGAAACTAAGGACTAGTGTATCCTCCCTTAATGTTTTCTTTGATAGAGTTAAGTAAGTAAATCTACTTTTGTGAATTATTCATGAGTGCCTATGGTGCCTGATTTCATTCCAACATTAAATATAAACCATTATAAACCAATAGAAAACAATAGAATGCCAGTCTAAATCAAGTCCTCTGCTCTTAAAATTCCCCTCAACATACCTCCCCACAACCCCAAATAAAAAGAGCCCAGTTTCCCTTTGGGAGAGCTATTCATCCCAGGTTAGCTAATTTCCCAAGCTTTGCCATTACAGTTGTGTCAAATCAAGTCAAGTCAACAAGTATTTATTAAGTGCTAAGCTTAATGTTAAGTACAGGAATACAAATAAAAACAAAAGGAAAGATCATTCCTGCCCTCAAAGAGCTCACAATTAAGGGGAGAAGACTATACATTTTAAAAAAATGGAGTTAGGGAGAGAAGGGTTTTATTTAGAAGCATGATAGAAAAATAAATGGAATGAATATGACTGACCTGGGTCCTTCCTTAAAATGGAGGTCCTGGGAGGAACTGACCCATGAGACATAAGGGCTGCAGGGATATAGAGAAATTCCAAGTATAAGAGGCAAAAGAGAAGCATGCAAGAACCCCAGAACAAATGAAGAACTAATTAAAGGATATGACTCACAACATCAACACAACTTTTATTAAGAATTAATTATTTTAATACTATATTATGATCTGATGAATGTGGTCCTATTCAACAATGAGATGAACCAAATCAGTTCCAAGAGAGCAGTAATGAACTGAACCAGCTACACCCAGCAAAAGAACTCTGGGAGATATAACTACATAGAATTCCCAATCCCTCTATTTTTGTCTGCTGGCATTTTTTATTTCCTTCACAGGCTAATTGTACATTATTTCAAAGTCCGATTCTTTTTTGTACAGCAAAATAACTGTTTGGACATGTATACATATATTGTACTTAACTTATACTTTAACATATTTAACATGTATTGGTCAACCTGCCATCTGGGGGAAGGCGTGGGAAGAAGGAGGGGAAAAGTTGGAACAAAAGGTTTGGCAATTGTTAATGCTGAAAAATTACCCATGCATATGTCTTGTAAATAAAAAGCTATAATAAAAAAAAAAGAAAAGAGAGAACAGACATAAAAAAAAAAGAATTAATTGTTTTGCAGAACACTGAGCCTGGGAAAATGTGGAATTCTGATAAAACACAGTTTCCGGGGCAGCTCAATGGCACAGTAGATAGAGCTGCAGACCTGAAGACAGGAAGAACTGAATTCAACTCCAGCCTCAGACACTTAACACTTTCTAGCTATGTAACCTTAGGAAAGTCACTTAATCTCAATTGCCTCAGCAAAAAAAAAAAAAAAAAAAAAAAGCCCACAATTCCAAACCTAGACAAATAAGTATAATAGACTATATTTCCTTGCCTCCCCAATTAAATTAAAGACTATTGAAGATTTATAGAAGTACATTATTCTTATCCTCTCTCTCTTTATCCCTCTTTTAGAATTCATTGGAATTTTATTAACATATAATTCAAACATAAAATAAAAATAATATAACATTACATAGATACATAACAAAATTAACCATAATAAAAACATTAATTTTTGGTCCAAAATTATCTTTAGTGACAATGCTATTCATTCTTCTTTTTTCAAGTAGCTGTCATTTTTCTTTTATTAATCTGTTCCTTTTTATATTTTTATACCACATTTAATTTCACTATCCTCTAAAAGAAGGAAACCCCCTTTGTTTCCAAATTTGGTAGGTCCTTAAAAAAAGGGGCTACTTTAAATATATTTGTATATATTGTTCCTTTTTTCTCTGTCTTTGATTGCTTTGTAATAATCTTAGTAATGATATGGCTGAATCAAAAGGTATGGATAGTTAGCTTACTCTTGAAACTGATTTTGAGAATGGCTGAACCATTCATTCATAATTCCACCAATAGTTCGTTAATGTGCCCATTTGCTTAGAAACTCTCCAATATGTGTCATTTTTTTCTCTTTTTTCATCTTTTTCACTCTGATGGGTGTGAGATGGAACCTCACAATTACTTTGGTTTTCATTTCTCTAATTATTAGTGATTCAGGTAATATTATTATATAGTTGTTCATAGTTTGCACTTATTATTTTGAAAACTGGCTGTTACCTTTTGACCACTTATGAATTAGGGAATTATTCTTAATCATATGAATTTCAATCAGGTCTTTCCTGATTGAAATTTGCTGAAAAGATTTTTCCCTTCTAATTTTTACTACATTAGATTTTTAGTGCAAAAAATTTATTTACACTTGTGTTATGCTCTCTTGCACTTAAATCATCAACTATTTCCTATCTAAAGATCTGAAAGCTTTTACTAAAATCCTATTCCAATGCCTCATCATAGTGCAAAAGTGACCTTGAATTCTTGAAGGCTATGGTAATGGATTTCAAACTTTAACTTGTCCTACAAAGTTGGAAAAGTTATGAGTAGTCTTAGAGATAAACTGACATATCTAACATCTGAGAACTAATCTAGCAATGTTCAATGAGTCTCATTGTCAAAGGGTGAGCATAAATGAATTTTTTGGTCATATTATGTCACAAATACTAACTACTAAGATATGTAAATGTCATATTTAAGACAGTAGAGGGAATATTCACATGGATGAAACCTGGAATCTTTGAACATTGAAGTAAATACATTACTTTTGACATACCTTCAGAGGAAGGGCCTGAAATGTATGGTGCTTCAAATTAACAGAGAATGAAGAGGCAAAAACCTTTGAATTAGCAGCAGAAAATCTTGAAGGAAACATGTCATCATTAGGGTACCTGATGGTTTCAGTTTCCTACAGTGTTGGGCAGTACCTTTCCCTTTTTCCAATGGGTTCTATTCATATATTTAACATTCCCCTTCAACATTACCATTTTCCTCTAATACATAGCAGGCTAAAATGTTTTGTGAAGTTACTGAAATTTGTTTCAATGGGTAGTCTGAGTAGCTGCTGCCAGGCTGATGCAGCTTTTGCAAAAGGAACAAAGAAACAAAGAAAATTAGATTAAAATTTTCACTGTGAACAAAAAGAGAATTTTGATAACCACAAAGAATATCAGCACTAAATAAATAATTTCTGCTTATAATAATAGTTCATAGCCCATTTTGTAATGGGGAGGAACTAGAAACTAAGTAGATGCTCATCAGTTGGGGAATGACTAAATTATGGTATATGAAGGTAATACACTATTATTGTTCTATAAGAAACAATCAGCAGGATGACATCAGAAAGGCCTGGAGAGATTTACATAAACTGGTGCTAAGTGAAGTGAGTAGAACCAAAAGATCACTGTAGATAGCAACAACAAGATAATGTGATGATCGATTATGATGGACTTGACTCTTTTCAATAATGAGGTATTCAGGTCAATTCCAATAGATGTCTGATGGAAAGAGCCATCTGCATTCAGAGAGAAGCGATGGGGATTGAATGTGGACAACATAGTATTTTCACCTTTTTGTTGTTATTGCTGTTGTTTGCTCACTTGGTTTTTTTTTTTTTTTCTCTCATTTTTTCCTTTTTGATCTGATTTGTCTTGTGCAGCATAATAAATGTGGAAATATGTTCAGAAGAATTGCACATGCTTAACATATTGGATTACTTGCTGTCTAAGGAAGGGAAGAGGTAAGTAATGAGGGAGAAAAATATGGTATACAAAGTTTTGCAAGGATGAATGTTGAAAACAATTTTTGCATGTATTTTGAAAAATAAAAAGCTATTAGAAAAAATTTAAAATAAAATAATATCTCATACATAGCCACTGTAAATTTTGCAAAGCTTATATTATCTTATCTGATCTCTACAACAACAATCCTATTGTGGTAGATGCTATTATTATCCCCATTTCACAAATGAGGTTCAGAAAGGTTGCCCAACTTTTCAAGGGTCAACAATCTTCAGTAATGTCAGAGGCAAGATCACAGATATGCATAGAATGTGGGTTGGGGGCACTCAGCTCATGCTCTCTGAACACCTTTGAGTTCTAACCCAGGCTTCAAATCCAAGATTCTTTATTATGCAATGCCATCTCTCACATCTCTTTCCACCCCTACTACAACTTTGTAAACATAGAGCTAACTCTCACTGAATTTAAATTTTTAACTTAAATTTGCAATGGATCTAGGCAAATAGTAGTTAAGTGACTTGCAGGATCACATAACTAGAAAGTGTCTAAAGTTGGATTTGAACTCAGATTGTTTCTGATTCTAGGCTTAGCATTCTATCCACTGAATCACCTACCTGCCTCCATACTTAGCTGCCATAGTAGTTGCTTAATAAATGTTTCTTAACTGACTGATAACCTCTGCTCAAAGATCTCCAAGAAAGGTAGGCCCTAATACCTTCTGAGAGTCATTAACTAACTTGGAGTCATTAATTTAATTCAGCAAATATTTCCTAAGCACCTATTATGTGCACAGTATCATGTTTGGAGCTGAGATAAATAGTATAGAGAAAACACACTTTAGCTCATCAAAGAATCAGTCATCTCAATTATTTTGATATCTCTCCATTGACAGAGATTTTCAACTAATCTATGATGTTTTATCTTGTGTAATTCCTGTCTCTGTCCTTCCTTAGATCTTCCTCAGAACCTAGATATTAACCAAGACCTTTTGACTTTAAAATCAGGCTCCTTTCCACTGTTCTACTCATTAATCTTAATTTATAGCAGAAAGAGTTCTGCATCTGGAGATAGGGCTTTGTAGAACTGTTAAACATTAAAAATCGTTACCTGATCAGTGTTTAACAGATATGTGAACACTCAACTTACCTGGGTCCCAGATACATAAAATGTTAACTAACATCATTTCTTGGTGCTGAAATTAAGAACTCAGGATGCAAATATCACATACAATTTCTCTATCTCTAAATTTTTTTCCTTTTTTTTTTTCTCTCACACTCTTATTTTCTACCTCCTCTCCTTCCTTGCCCCGTCACAGTAATGTTAATTTTGAACAACAAAACATCAAAAATGTCATATTTATTTCCACATCCTTATCTGATTATTTTTCCTTCTGTGTATTTTAAAGCATGATGTTATTTCTTTCATATGGATGTAGTGAATTTGTATGTTTGTATTCTGTTTAATTCACTCTGATGAGTTTAGTGGCAGTCAGAGAGTTATGGAATTCCCCTTTTGGTTGGCACAGGTTCTTCATAAAGGAATTCACGAACGGAAATATTAACTGACAAAAAAAAATATGAGAGTTTATTATTGGATAGGAAGCCAGTTTTGCTAAGAGACTGACTTCTTTAGTGGCAAAATCCTATTAGAGAAATGAAGGCTGGCACTGAGAAGAGAATATCTTTTCAGTGGGCAGGGACCAAGAAGCAGAGGAAGCTTCTTTGGATCTTCTGCAAAGAAATGAGTAAAAGGAAATTTATTTTATGTGTGGCTCTTAGCGGGGAAGGAAATGAGGGGTTGGGATAGCCTGAGCTAATCAGACTAAGATTTCTCAATTGAATGAGAATTTAGAATTTCCTGAATAAGGATGTGACTTTTCCAAAAGATTTGCCCTTGAATAGTGTTGCTTCTCTCATCCTGGGAGGATGGGCCCTTTCTCTAGACTCTTTGGAGCCTGGGGAAACCCTGTTCTTTTCTTCAAAGGGGATAGAGTTTCAGAGTGATAATTTTAAAGGGAACAGTTTCAGAGTGATAATTTTAAAAGGAACACAGTTTCACTCCCCCTTCAACTCCTTATCACTTAATATGTTTTCCCATATTTCTTTGTGTTTTTAAGAAATGACAATTACGAAGGTACAAAAATTCTAGAATTTGTTCATTCATTCTCTTCATTTGTGGTATTTCAATAAAATGACAGATCCTTATGTTTTATGGTACAATATTGGAAGCTCCTTTTTAAAAGATAGATAGTCAAAGAACTGTAGCCAGATAGGTGCTGCATGTGTTTATCAGACCAAATGTCCCCAAACTTCAGTTTTCACTACCACTGTCTCATTTCCTTCTTAAATTTCTCTCCAAATGTAGATAGGCCTTGGTAAACTATTAATATTGTAGAAATAATTTCTCTAATCAACTCATCCATCTTTGTTAATGGCCATGTACTTTAATAGCAATTTTAAATAGAAGAAAAACATAAACAAACGTGAAAATACAATATACCAGCCTCTGGTAGTATATGCAAGCAATAGTGGGCTGAATATCTTTCCCCTTATCTCCATCTGTCTTCCACACCTAGAGGAGAAAGAACAGAAAATGAATAATTAGAAAGGTAAATGGAGGATATTTTCCCCATTTAGTGCTTGAGGATAGTGCTGTCAAATTAATATTATCTGTGTTCAACTATAGTTTTATTTATTTTGTTCTCATTTGTTTTAATCTGGTTGTCAAGTATGTTTGGCATCTGTGCTCTAGGGAAGCCTAGAGAAGAAAGATTCTGAGGACTGTTCCATGTCTGAAGTTTCACCAGCCTCATTCTGATGGTTTTGATGAATGAATGAATGAATGAATGAAAAACATGTATCTAAGGTTTCCTGTATATCAAGTACTATGCTAAATACTGGAACTACAAATAGAAAAGTGAAACATGAAGAATTCAAATTGTCACTTTTCGCAGATGACATGATGGTATACTTAGAGAACCCCAAAGACTCTGCTAAAAAGCTATTAGAAATAATTCAGAATTTTAGCAAAGTCGCAGGATACAAAATAAATCCACATAAATCCTCAGGATTTTTATACATTACCAACACAATCCAACAGCAAGAGATATAAAGAGAAATTCCATTCAAAATAACAGTCGATAGTATAAAATATTTGGGAATATATCTACCAAAGGAGAGTCAGGAATTATATGAGCAAAATTACAAAACACTTGCCACAAAAATAAAGTCAGATTTAAATAATTGGAAAGACATTCAGTGCTCTTGGATAGGCCGAGCGAATATAATAAAGATGACAATCCCCAAACTAATTTATTTATTTAGTGCTATACCAATCAGACTCCCAAAAAACTATTTTAATGACCTAGAAAAAATAACAACAAAATTCATATGGAAGAATAAAAGGTTGAGAATTGCAAGGGAACTAATGAAAAAAAGTCAGAGGAAGGTGGTGTAAGTGTACCTGATTTAAAGCTATATTATAAAGCATCAGTCACCAAAACCATTTGGTATTGGCTAAGAAATAGACTAGTTGATCAGTGGCATAGGTTAGGTTCACAGGGCAAGATAGTGAATAAAAATAGCAATCTAATCTTTGACAAACCCAATGATCCCAACTTTTGGGATAAGAATTCATTATTTGACAAAAACTGCTGGGAAAACTGGAAATTAGTATGGCAGAAACTAGGCATGGACCCACATTTAACACCACATACTAAGATTAGATCAAAATGGGTCCAAGATTTAGGCATAAAGAATGAAATCATAAATAAATTGGAGGAACATGGGATGGTTTACCTCTCAGACTTGTGCAGGAGGAAGGAGTTTGTGTCCAAGGGAGAACTGTAAGCCCACTGTAGGCAGCAATCGCCCTCTTTAACCTGGCGTTCTTCACCTTGGCTTCCTAGCCTGGGTGGCCAAGCCAAGATGGATAGCCAAAAGAGGTAAGGGTTTTGGTAGTGAACACATGGGTCTTCTGACCAGGTGTTCACTCGGGAACCAACAAGTCAGGGCATCAGTTAGGGCATTATGTGAGTAGGTATAATAAAGGCTTTTAAGATTACACATGGTTGTTCTTGAGTGCGCTACCGGTTATTAAGCTAGTAATTGTAACTGCCAGGAGAGCACGTTACAGAGAACTAGAGACCATTATTGATCACAAAATAGAACATTTTGATTACACCAAATTAAAAAGTTTTTGCACAAACAAAACTAATGCAAACAAGATTAGAAGGGAAGTAACAAATTGGGAAAAAATTTTTACAGTTAAAGGTTCTGATAAAGGCCTCATCTCCAAAATATACAGAGAATTGACTTTAATTTATAAGAAATCAAGCCATTCTCCAATTGATAAATGGTCAAAGGATATGAACAGACAATTTTCAGATGATGAAATTAAAACTATTTACACTCATATGAAAGAGTGTTCCAAATCACTATTGATCAGAGAAATGCAAATTAAGACAACTCTGAGGTATCATTACACACCTGTCAGATTGGCTAAGATGACAGGAACAAATAACGATGAATGTTGGAGGGGCTGTGGGAAAACTGGGACACTGATGCATTGTTGGTGGAGTTGTGAAAGAATCCAACCATTCTGGAGAGCAATCTGGAATTATGCCCAAAAAGTTATCAAAATGTGCATACCCTTTGACCCAGCCATACTATTACTGGGCTTATATCCCAAGGAACTACTAAAGAAGGGAAAGGGACCTGTGTGTGCCAAAATGTTTGTGGCAGCCCTTTTCATAGTGGCTAGAAGCTGGAAGATGAATGTATGTCCATCAATAGGAGAATGGTTGGATAAACTATGGTATATGAATGTTAGGGAATATTATTGTTCTATAAGAAATGACCAACAGGAGAAATACAGAGAGGCTTGGAGAGACTTACATCAACTGATGCTGAGTGAAACTAGCATAACCAGAAGATCATTATACACTTCAACAATGATACTGTACGAGGATGTATGCTGATGGAAGTGGATTTCTTCAACATAGAGAAGAGCTAATCCAATTCCAATTGATTAATGATGGACAGAACCAGCTACATCCAGAAAAGAAACACTGAGAAATGAGTGTAAACTGTTATTTTTACCTTCTGAATCCAATTCTTCCTGTGCAACAAAAATTCGGTTCTACACACATATTTTGTATCTAGAATATACTGTAATATATTTAACATATATAAGACTGCTTGCCATCTGGGGGAGGGGGTTGGGGGAGGAAGGGAAAAAATCTGAATAGAAGTAAGTGCAAGGGATAATGTTGTAAAAAATTACCCATGCATATGTACTGTCAAAAAAATGTTATAATTATAAAATTAAAAAAAAAAAAAAAAAGAAAAGTGAAACAGTTCAAGAAACTCACATTGTATTGCAGTGATGGGGTAATAGGATTCAGTTGCAGCATACCTGGGAAGGACCAACATCCAGAGTAAAGCAGAGCATATCATATCTCCACTGTGCTTCATGTAATCCCACATTCATCACATATTTATGCTGCTTTCAAACTTTTATTTTAAGCTCAGCTTGTAAAAACAAAGCCTGGATTATTTAAAATCCCACTGGGCTAGCATATTAGAAGAACTAATTAATATTTGTAAAAAGAACTAAATAAAGGCACCAGGGAAAGGCAAAGTGCTGTCATAGTACTAGAAATAGCCATCCTAACATTTCACTTTCATCAAAGTATTATAGTTTTGAAGAAGAGACTGGATTAAATGTAAAATTTTAACCCTCTTCACTGAAGTTCTTTTAATCAACAAAATGATTTAACTTATGTGACAACCAAAATTTATTCATTTGGAGAATTCTCTTTTAGTTCTCCTAAATAAATAAGTTGATGGAAATGCAATCAGTGATGATAAGCCAATGTGTTAGAAACATTCATGTTTTGAATTTTGATTCAATAAAAAAAAAGATGAAGAGCTCATTTCATCAGAATGGAATGAAATATTACATATCATAAAAATAGTTAAATTTAAAATTCAAGATCAGTACACATAACCCTATCAAAACAAGAGCCTGTGTTTTAAACTAATGATATTTTTTCCTTAACTCTTTGTGCATAGCAGACATAGTAGGTATTAATATAAAATAGAGAGACTGGTTGGGGGATTTAAAAAAAAAACTCTCTGCACATTAAAATAAATATTGTTCTTCAAATTAATTTGAAGATCTATATATACTTTAATGAAATCATTATTCAAGTTAGTTTTGAGACTTTTCCTTTGAAACTTCCTTTACAGCAAGTTTATCAGTGACACATGAATTCCACCTCATAATATTTTGGGCCAAAAATAAGATAGAAAATGTAATAACCTAACTTTAACCTTATTCACCAGCTGCTACTCCAAATGATTTCTTGTTCCAAAAATCATATCAACCTCAAAGGAAAAAAAAATGTGCCATCACTAAGATTATTCAAAAGAATGAGCCAAGTGCAAAGACAATTTCCAAAGAGGAGGTATCAGCACATGGAAGGAATGGGACAATACTCATTTGCAAATAGAAGTCCGTGAATATGAAAAATCCATGCTTTTTTCAGCATTTGGAATTGTCTATGGGAGAATCCCTTCATCAACTCAATACAAACTGCACATGACTTAATAGATTGATCCTCGAAAAATATTTGAGGTACATAGAGATTAATAACTAGCTAGGATTACAACATTAACACGTGTCAGAAGAAAAATTTCACAAGTCTTTCTGGCACTGACACCAGCACTTTTGTCTACTACTTCACATTCTATGTTGGTTTAAAGCAGTTGCATTATTTAATACTCATATCCTGAATAACCATGTACCCAATTTCTCCAGTACAACAAAACAGGCTTGCTTTCCCAATTTTTTCCTCAAAATTATTATTCCTTATTCCAGATTTTAATATGTCCTCTAATTTTTTAAGATGATAGTATCATTTCTTCCAATTATTTATTGATCATCAACACATCATGAACTGATGGCTCAGAAAAGTGCCATAAATGGCAAGTAACAGTATTTTTTCACACCTATTATATTGGGACAAACATTTCACAATAAAACTCCAAATAACTGGAAATTTCAGATTATAAAATATTCTAATTAATTGAATTTCTAGTTAACAAAGAACAGAGATAATTATCTATTTTTAAAATCCCATTGTACATATTTATTATGTATATTTGTGGAATACCATATAATAACAATAATGATCCAACAGATTTGTTTATAGTATTTTAAATACAGCATAATGAATATCTAAAACTTTATTTCTAGGGGGCCTAATGGCACCATAAGGTGATCACTATGAAAGCAACAATCCTTAGCTTTCAAAATATCAATGTATTTCTGATTTTATCAATGTGAATACTCCCTTATGTTAATTCAGATTTCTTTATATGAGAATAGATTTCAACCCATCCATGCCTTTTGATTCTGTGTGGCTGTTGTCCTTATACTTCCATAAATCATTTGTATATGATCTTCCCAAGAAATCTCATGCTAGATATTTTCAATCAGTCCATCAATAAATATTTATTAAGCACCTCTTTATTGAATTTTTAAAATTTATTTTTATTTTAGCTTTTTATTTACAAAACATATGCATGGTTAATTTTTCAACATTGATCCTTGCAAAACCTTCTGTTCCAACTTTTCCTCTCCTTCCCTCCCCCCCTCCCCTGGATGGCAGATAGTCCAATACATGTTAAATATGATAAAGTATATGTTAAATGCAATATATGTATACATATTTATACAGTTGTCTTGCTGCACAAGAAAGATTGAATCTAGAAAGATGGTAATTAAAAAAAACCTGAGAAGGAAAACAAAATTGCAAGCAAACAATAATAGAAAGAGTGGAAATGCTATATTGCTGGCCACACTCATTTCCCATAGTTCTCTCTCTGGGTGTAGCTGATTCTCTTCATTACTGGACAATTGGAATTGGTTTGGATAATCTCATTGTTGAAGAGAGCCACTTCCATCAGAATTGATCATCATATAATATTGTTGTTAAAGTATATAATGATCTCCTAGTCCTGTTCATTTCTCTCAGCATCAGTTCATGTAAGTCTCTCCAGGTCTTTCTGAAATCTTCCTGCTGGTCAATTTCTTACAGAACAATAATATTCCATAACATTCATATACCACAATTTATTCAGCCATTCTCCAACTGATGGGCATCCATTCAATTTCTAGTTTCTGGCCACTACAAAAAGGGCTGCCACAAACATTTTTGCACATACAGGTCCCTTTCACTTCTTTAAGATCTCTTTGGGACATAAGCCCAGTAGTAACACTGCTGGATCAAAGGGTATGCACCATTTGATTACTTTTGAACATAATTCCAAATTGCTCTCCAGAATGGTTGGATCTGTTCACAAATCCACTAACCATGTGTGAGTGTCCCAGTTTTTCCACATCCCCTCCAACATTCGTCGTTGTCTTTTCCTGTCATCTTAGGCAATCTGAGAAGTGTGTAGTGGTATCTCAGAGTTGTCTTAATTTGCATTTCTTTGATCAATAATGATTTGGAGCACCTTTTCATATGACTAGAAATAGTTTAAATTTTTTCATCTGAAAATTGTCTGTTCGTGTCCTTTGGCCATTTGTCAATTGGAGAATGGCTTGATTTTTTATAAATTTGAGTCAATGTTCTATATATTTTGGAAATGAGGCCTTTATCAGAATCTTTGACTGTAAAAATGTTTTCCCAGTTTATTGCTTCCCTTCTAATCTTGTCTGCATTAGTTTCATTTGTACAAAAACTTTTTAACTTAATATAAACAAAATTTTCTATTTTGTGATCAATAATGATCTCTAGTTCTTCTTTGGTCCTTTATTGCATTTGAACATGGAATAACAACATAATAGATTTTTAACTAGAAGAAACATTAAGGATCATTACATTTAATTCCTCATTTACAGATAAAGAAACTGAGGCCCAGAAAGGTGAAGTAACTTACCAGTTGCTAAGGTACAGAGGTGAGAATCAGTCCAAATTGAAAGTGAAGCAAAGGGAGAAGGAAGAGACATGGGGGAAATAAAAAAGGGAGAAGAGAGAGAAAGCAAAAAGGAAAGGAAGAGAAAGGAAGAGGGAGAGGGAGAAAGGAGTAAGAGAGACAGAGAGATCTTAAACGTTAAAATCCCACAGAGTAGGAGTTGTGTTTCAGTTTACTTCTATAAGACTTAGTACTTTGTGAACAGACAACAAACATTGAAAAATCAAAAGAACATGGAGCCACCTAAAATCATACTGAATTATACACAGAATATATCCAAAGTACATTATAGTAATGGCTCTTAGTTTTGTATACAGCAGCTGTAAAGAAACTGCTACTTCCTATATATAGTGTTTTCTGTTCCCAGAGTGAAGATAAATATGTCAGAAGGAAAAATAAGATCAATAACATAGCAGGAGAAATTAGAGTAGCTATTAGCATATTAATGGAAAATTAGATGGAGAATCAAAAAAAAAGTAACTAGTATGTCTGAGAAATACCTTCTAAATATTTTAGAAAAAAAATTGAAAATAGAATATGATCAGCTATAATAGAAGCATATATTTGCTGATCTCCCCAATGCACCAGGGAGATTTCACACTGAAATTATGGAGGAGTAAATCATCATTTGCAATCTATTGGGAACTTTTTTTTAATAACAGACCTAAAGCATTGTTGTTGTTGTTTAATTACACAATTTAGTCTGATCAAGTATATAACAGTGAGGAAATGTTCCTATAACTCTTTGCCTATTCCCAGTCTCCTTGTGGTATGCAATTTCCTCCATATTTTGTGATCCCAATGCACTTGTTCTAAGAATCACAGCATTTGCTACTATAAACTGCATCCTCAGAGAGTGGTTAGGTGTGCCCCCAGGCTTGGTAATACTTGCAACTATAGGTTGTTTATTCTGACCTGACATACTATAGAAGACAAAAGAAGCCTGGAAAGAAGACTATTGAGATGCTTTTTGGTGACCGAATTAAAACACTTTTTTAAAAATATGGTACATACTCTAGTAAGACCAAGCTCATACCTGTACTATGCTTTCTAGAGCTCCCTTTAGGGTGCCAAAATGTACTATGCTTTCTAGAGCCCCCACACTGGGGTGCCAAAAGATATCATCAAAACTAGCTGTCTGGAGGATCTTAGGACCAGCCCAAGTCCTTGCTCTTAGTGGAGGAGTGATGAAGGCAGGAGATCCCTGACTTCTCAGGAAGCGTGAGAGGCACCCAAGAGAGATGGTATGCCGAACCAGACATTGTCAGCAGGTTCCCTCTGGACTGAAGGGTTTTATACCTTACCCAGAATTCCCCCACTATCTGTGGCTCTCTTCACCTACCTGTGTATAACTGAGTAGTACCTGTATGCTTTCTGAGCATACAGTCCAAGTAAATACAAAGAGGTTTATCACTAATAGGCTAGCTACTAAAAACTAAAAAGTGAATTTTCTTGGCCATGAAAACCCAACTATTTCATTTTTAATATTTTTTTTCTGTTTGCTCATGTAATACATGGCATTCTAAGATGCTGGAGTGCAGTAATGATAGCTCTGCTGTCATCAGTGATGAAAAGATTCTATAATAAATATAGAAATTCCTACAAATCACATGCTCTATTTTATATACATTTGTTGTCTTCCTGGTTTCATCTTGAAATATTCTTCACTAAATTATTGGTTTAATAATTTTGGAGAACATTTTTTCCTTCATTACTTTTTTGCTACTTCTTACAATCTCCTGCTATACTCATTTAAAATGTTTTAGAAATAAATTGATATTCTAAATGGACCTTATCCTTCACTATCATGTTTCGTTGTATTAATAAGAAGTTTATATATGTTATTTGAAGCGAATTCTGTGGGGTTTTTTGGCTTTTTTTATAATAGTTGCTTTATTTCAATTAAATAATATTGGAAATAGTGATACATTTTAATACTCTATTTATTTACCATTTTTCAACATCAATAGCTTTTTTATAGGTCAGGTTTATGCTTTTGTAATTGCATATCATATCTTCTCATATTTATCCTTTCATTCTTTTTGGTGTTGATTTTGGCTCTTATACTAACAAGTCAAGGTTTTCATTGTGCATAACAGCAGGCTGAAATAACTCCCTATCAGTAACTAGTTTTTTCTTGCCTACTAAGCTATAATCCTTTTAATTTTGGTAGAACTTTTTGGTTTTAATATTTACTACCTTCTGAGTCTTCTTTTAAAAATATTCATAACAAATAGGAAGATTTGGAAGAAGCCTTTGGTTTCTTTCTTTTTTAAGCTAATCTTTGTGTTAAAGTTCCTTGGAATTAAGTTTATATGTTGATTTGTTTTAGATGATCTTGATGAGCTTGTAGAATTTCCCTTTCTTTTTCATTCTTGCAACTTCAATTATCTTAAGGATTACTTTTTTCTTACATTCATTAAGAATACTACAAAGCAAATTGGTCAGTCATCTCATGAAATAAAGCTATATGTGCCATTAAAAAAAATTGCTTCTTAAAAGAGAATCTGAACCATTAGAATATAATTGTCTTGTGTCTTTAATGGTCTAGTTCAGTTTCCTGGTATTATATCTAAAGAACACATCACCTAGTTGACTCTCTATATTTGGCTATGGTGAACCTTAGATAGCAAACTCAGGATGTCACAAGAACTATACTCAAAGTCTTTCCAGCTCAGAAAAATTTGCATGAGTTTAAGTTCTTTTGGCATAATCTTCAGGAACTTGGAACCCTTCCAAGATATGATTAAACATCAAAATCAGGCTCTTGTGGAGAAATGATTATGGTACCAGGCTATAAAGAAAAAGGAAGTGTAGGAAATGGATGTGAATAAAAACTGAAACTACTTCCTAACTTTACTTTGCTCCTCTTTCTGCTTACCCCAGCCCTACAAATTATTGCCATGAATTTTTTTCTTGTAAAATTGTTTTTTTTTTTCTCAAAGTGAAGCAACTTTTGAAAGGTTATCTCTTTAATGCCTATTTAAAAACCACTTCCAGACTATTTCTCTACCCAAAATTCCCTCACTCTTTCTGGCTTCTCTAACCATATCTGCCTTCTCTATAACAAAATGGGCAGCTAAGTTGCACAGTGGATAGAGTGCCAGCCCTGAAGTCAAGAAGACCTGAGTTCTAATGTGATTTCAGACACTTAACACTTCCTAGCTGTGTGACCTTGGGCAAGTCATTTAACCCCAATTGTCTCAGCAAAAAAAAAAAAAAGAAAAGAAAAAATAGATAGTTATTTTTTAAATGCACACAAATGCAATGATGCCTGACATTCAGAAAATAAGATATATCAATAATAAGAGCTGACATTTTAAAGCATCATAAAATCTGTAAGTTACCTTGCACTCTGCATTACATTGGTTTCCTGCTATTATTTTATCTTTGACAGTGTTGGAGTAAAAGGAAATGTGAGATTTGTATAGTTTAAATCTGACTTAGATCTATAATCTTGGGAAAGTCACTTAACTGCCATTTGCCTCATTTTCCTTATATTTAAAATGGAGGGAAATAATAGCACTATTATTGAGGATCAGATTAGATAATGTTTGTAAAGCATTTTGCAACCTTTAAATTATTGCATAAGTGCTGACTATTATTATTTTAGGTTATTATATTGATATTATATTATAGATTACTATAGTGAGAACTATTAAAGATTCCATACTTATATCTTTCTATATCTAAATACGTCTTGCTCCAGTTACTTTCCTGAGCTCTGGTTTAACATAGTCAAATGCTATATTTCACATTTCAATCTGAATGTCCTATGGACATAATCAAACTCAGCATCTCCAGAATAGAATTCATCATCTTTCTGTAAGAAATGCAACTATTTTCTATACTTATCTATTTTTTTCTAAGAAAACCACCATCTTTTCAGTCTCCTAGGTTTGTAACCTCAGTTCTGTTCCTGACTTCTCACTCTCTCTCAATCGGCCCTTATTTACTCAGTTGCCAAATGTTGCTATTTCTAATACCACAACTCTTCTCACTACTGTTCCAGCCTCCACCTCAATTCAGTTCTACATCACTTTTTGCCTGGGGCAAAAGCAGTAAATGATATGGAACTAAAGGACTGAGCCTGGGGTAAGGAAGACCTGCTTTCTGCTTTCAAATATGATCTCAAATGCTTACTAACTGTATGTCCCCGAACAAGTCTAACCACAATTTCCTCAACTGTAAAGTGGAAATAATAATAATAGCATCTACCTCCCAAGTTTGTTTTGCCTGGCACATAGTAGGCACCATATAAATATTATCTATTATTGCTAATTTTTGTTATCAATATTGTTTTTGTTATTGTTATTCATAATTCTTAATCTCCCTGCCTCAAGTCTCTCTCCATTCTAATCTACCTTTCATATACCTGTCAAAATTTTTCTTTTTAAAGTACTGATTTGATCATGTCACTTACCTGCTAAATTAATTCTTATTACCTTTAATCTAAACTATCCTCTCTTCTCTTTGGCTTTTAAACTCCTGTATAGCCAGGGCTTTTCAAGTTACTTTTCTATCCTTATTATATATTACTTCTCTTACTATAATCAGTGGCATAGGCAGATCCTTTCATACAATATTCTTGTCCTCTGTTTTTGTACTGGTTGACACTTGCAATGCTTTCCCTTCTTCCCTCTGCTTCATAAAATTCCTAGTTTTCATCAAAACCCACAACTCAGATTCATGATCCTCCCTACTATAAGTGCCTTTCTCCTTATATCACTGTATACATCATATATAAACATATTATTTCTTCTGATAGAGTATGAGCTCCTTGAGGATGGGAAGTGTTCCATTTTTGTTTCTGCTTCTCCAGCTCTTAGCACAATGACTGACACATAACAATGGCATGTTAATTGATTAATTGATTTTTTGAACCCTTTCCTTAAGTCTCTTGATTGCCTGTAAGAGGTCATAGAATCCTGATGTTAGTCACACCTTCAAAAGACAGATATGGCATAGTGGGGAGAGCAGTTTACCCTGTATATAACTTGTATGTATATTTGTTTGTACATTTTCTTTCCCCTTAGAATGTGAGACAAGTCACTTAACCATTAGGTACCCTAGGCAATTCTCCAAAACTATGAGTCTGCAAAGAATATATATGAAAAAATAAATAAATATTCATTAAACATTTAGTACAATGCCAAACATGCCACTAAAAGTGCTGGGATTGCAAATTATAAAAAGTAGTCTCTGTTCTCAAGGAGCTCCCATTGTAATTGGGTGCAGGGAAGAGAAAAGAAAGTTCTGCTTCAAGATGACAGGAAAAGATAATGGCAAATGTTAGAGGGAATGTGGGAAAACTGGGACACTGATACATTGTTGGTGGAACTGTGAACAGATCCAACCATTCTGGAGAGCAATTTGGACACCCAAAGGACTGTCAAGCTGTGCATATCCTTTGATCCAGCAGTATTACTACTGGGCCTCTATACCAAAGAGATCTTAAACAAGGGAAAGGGAAACAAAGGAGCCCACATGTGCAAAAATGTTTGTGGCAGCCCTTTTTATAATGGCACGAAACTGGAAACTGAGTGGATGCCCATCAGTTAGAGAATGGCTGAATAAGTTATGGCCTATGAATGTTACAGAATATTATTGTTCTATAAGGAATGACCAGCAGGTTGATTTCAGAGAGGCATGGAGAGACTTACATGAACTGATGCTGAGTGAAATGAGTAGGACCAGGAGATCATTATATACTTCAACAACAATACTATATGATGATCAATTCTGATGGACATGGTTCTTTTCAGAAATGAGGTGATTCAGGCCAGTTTTGATGGTCTTGTCATGGGGAAAGCCATCTGCACTCAGGGAGAAGACTGTGGGGACGGAGTGTGTCTCTCCACATAGTATTTTCACTTTTTTGTTTTTGTTTGCTTGTATTTTGTTTTCTTTCTCATTTTTTTCCCTTTTTGATGTGATTTTTCTTGTACAGAAAGATAATTGTGGAAATATGTATAGAAGATTTGCACATGTTTAGCATATATTGGATTACTTGCCATCTAGAGGAGGGATTGAGGGAAAGGGAGGGAAAATTTTGGAACACAAGGTTTTGCAAGGGTGAATGTTGAAAATTATCCATGCATTTGTTTTGAAAATAAAAAAGTTTTTGGGAGGCAGCTAGGTGGCGCAGCCCTGATAGAGAACCAGCCCTGAATTCAGGAGGACCAGAGTTCAAATGTGATCTCAGACACTTAACACTTCCTAGCTGTGTGACCCTGGGCAAGTCACTTAATCCCACCTCAAGGGGGGAAAAAAAAAAAAAAAAGTTTTAATAATAAAAAAGGAAGTTCAGCTTCAGGGAAAAACAAAAGGTCTTGAAATCCTAAGAGTCCATACTGAAGCAGATGGCAAGTCCCAGAGAATATTAAGCTACTTAAGAATAGTTAAGATTACAATGTTGGTCTTCTATCTCATAAGAAACGGAGTTATAAACTTCCATTTCATTCAAACCCTGTGAGTAGCCAGATAAATGGCAAAGCAAAGAAGTAGAACATCCTGAAGAGTTTGTCCTTCCTGACTGTCCCAGATAAGCTCAGAGATAGCCCCAGATAAAAGATGAGAGAGGAAAGTCAGTGAGATATAGTAGGGTACCTCAGTGGTAGCAGTCGTTCCAGGTATTCAATAAAATCACAAGTCTGCTCCCTATCTCTGTCTTTCTGAGGACATTACAAGATATTTTCTCATGACCTATAGATCAACCAGAAAGATAACAGGACAGAAACTTCAAGGAATTTGTCAGAGGGTGAGTCTAAAAATAGAAAAGAAACTTTTCATCACCAACATCTAAGAAGCATCAGAAGCATACACATTAAAGTGTTTATGGAGCTGTTTCAGTTATCCCAACTAATAAGTTCAACTGAATTAAATATACCACACAACCCATGGTGTTTGAAGGCTACTGAGAGAGCCAGTGAATTATCATAAACAAATAATCCTCATCCTTAACCTTAATACAATCACCTGTCACAGCAGCTGGCACAATTTCAGTACCATGTCTAGATCTGAAACACATGCAGGATGTCACATCAATACCAATTTATTTTGCCAGGAAAAATTTTGAAAAATGATAGTCATTTTCAAGGTCTTGCAGTCCTCAGGGTTTGTTACTTATATAAAACAGTGTGAGATTCATCCTGTCATCTTCTTTTCTGATTTAAATAATCACAGAAGCCACAGTCAACAAAATAATATTGATCTCCAACAATTTGCTTTTGATTCAGACATTCCACATATTCATTTTCAGTGAGGAAAATGGCATTCTCTGGTTTGGTATTAATCTGCATGAATCACTGCTATATGCCCCCATTATTTTTCAACAAAGGTGCAAAAACAAGTATGAGTGGAAAAGCTGATTAAAAAACTAGCTGTTAAGTGAAGCTATCATCCTCATCAGCCTGAACTACTGAACCACTTCAGGGAAGGTAGAACCAGCA